>NC_089750.1:47961739-48046739 GCF_040412425.1 Macrobrachium rosenbergii | reverse complement strand
CATTCCGAGGTCGCAAAACCACTTGATGGGAAAAATCCCTACGAGAATACTGATATGGAAAAATGAGAAGAAAAGTGTATCGGGATCTTTAAACGTGAACCATTAAATAGCACTAGTAACTTAGGGATATAGAGCAGCAGAGGAATCTAAATTCTTCTGTCAAAAGTTCACTTCATGGAACGAAAGCAAACATCTGTCCATGAATTACCTTGTAGCATTAATTATTGAAGGATATACCACCAGTCACTGACAACTAAAACTAGATGATCTTGGTACGTCATCATAACACAATTGACCCAAGAAAAGCGACCACTCGTAAAATGAATTACTGTCACTGCCATAATTTCTCAGCCCAAGAGAACCGGAAGAAAGGGAGTGCCTGAGCAGACAAGAAAAACGCAAAGTTAAGAAAGAATGAATGTGAAATAAAATACATGGATAATCATTAACACTAAATATTAATATGCCTTGTTCATGACCACCTCGAGATTTGCTATATGCAATTAAACGGGGAATTTCCTTCGGGCCAGCCCTAGGAGAGCTGTTAATCAGCTCAATGGTCTGGTTAAACTAAGATATACTTAACTTTATCTTCTCATCGAAGGAATTTCATTCCTTCTAAGTCTTGGTAACTGATTGCTTCACGATAGTTTATCAAGTCTGAAAGAACTCGGTTATTCTCGATAAAAAATAAAATCCCTTATGATATTAAGGAATGACTACTGATATAAGTTTTCCTAATAAGTACAATCCTAGAAGGAAGAGAAGATTAAGTTAAGTATATCATAGTTTAACCAGACCACTGAGCTGGTTAACAGCTCTCCTAGGACTGGCCCAAAGGATTAGATTTATTTTACGTGGCTAAAGAACCAACCGGTTACAACGGGACCTACAGTTTCTTGTGGAATCCGAACCACATTATGAAGAGAAATGAATTTCTATCAACAGAAATAAATTCCTCTAATTCTTCACTGGCCGCTCGGAGAGTCGAACGCTGGGCCAACAGCGTGCTAGCTGAAAGTTCTGCCCACCACCCCAATGAAGAACTAGGAAGGGAAGAAAAGGTACGAAATGGGTGTATTTCTATTTTTTGACTCTCTCTCTCTCTCTCTCTCTCTCTCTCTCTCTCTCTTCCTCGAAAAGCACGCAAATGTTTAAGTTGAATCTAGCGTTTGCTTACTGAGTTAGATAATATGATTACGAGTCAGACACAGCAACGTGCCTTTCGAAATTTGCTCTTGCTTGTTGAAAAGCTGAGGCTGTTAGTGGGGAAACTTTCTTGATGGTCAGTCTCTCCTTTGTGCTTTGTTTTATCCAGGCTTGTGGGATTTGAAGTCAGTGAATGGAATATGCATCCATGTACACATGTATGCATGTATTTATACATTAGCTTGTATATACAATTATACAGTACATTTATACATTTATGTTCCCAATGAAGATGTATCAAGCATGATTTCTAGTTCATATCATGCAGTTGTAAAGAATATGAAAGAATGGTTGGCTTGGTACGAAAGTAGGCTTCAGAATGATGGGCCCATATGGAAGGAGTTAATAGTTACGACAATATTTTTTGTAGCAATAGTGTAGGTTTGCAGGATAAAAGGTATTGTGATTAGAACTTAAGTTGCAGTGCATTCTATATTGTTTGATGATGAGATGCTAGGATGCCTCGTAAGAGTTAAAAGATTTGTATGAATGTAAACATTTTAAGAAAGTTTATATCGAGAGTACAGGCATGAAAATAAATAGATCCTAGGAAGATGGAGTTAGCATCATTCTATGGATAGTGAAAGAATGTATGTGATTTACCTGTAGAAGAGATTTAAGATTCAAATTTATTGACTATATTCAATTTAGTCAACAGGTGCTTCGTAACTTTAACTTTGTCGAAGCAAACTGGCATGAAGGAAAAGACTTATGAATCAAGTTTAATTCACAGAAGAAAATGTTGGTAAGCTGGTAGAGAAGAAAATGTAATGTCAAAATTGAAGTTTTGATAACAGCTGTGTAAGTAATTTAAGGATAACTGCACGGATGAAAGGATTAGAGATATATAAAGGGAAAATAACATGAACATTTTTAGAAGTGGTAAAAAGATGAAGAAGGTACTAAGCAGTTGGTTATAAGAGAAAATCGTAAAAAAACATAATTTTTAAATAAGTTAGAAGTGTTAGGATAATTAAAATTTTCCCGTAGATTGACTTACTAAATCATTAATACGGAAAATTCTTAAATATTTTGGGATCACAAGAGTAATTTGCATTTAAATGGTAGACCACAAAAAAGGGACGTCGATGTGTTGCGAAATGGATATTTGTATAGCAGTAAGGAAGAGCTATGGAATCTTCAAGTTTTTTGCTTAAATTCCGTAATTTTTTTTGTGGATCAATATTTTTTTGGGGTGGCATAATGTTTCCTGAGGAAAAAAATATCAGCACGATTTTTTGTATTGTACACGCGTGACTTTTCTTATTGCTCACTAATATCAAACTGTAAATATCGGTTAATATCGAATTCGCTTTACCCACGCTGCAGTTATTCCAAAGTTACACACACACACACACACACACACACACATATATATATATATATATATATATATATATATATATATATATATATATATATATATATATATATATATATATATATATATATATATATATATATATATATATATATATATATATATATATATATATATATTATTTTTTTTTTTTTTTTTTTTCGTTGAATTCAGTGGCTTTTTGGTTGTTGATCAACTTTTTATTAGTTTCACAGTAGTTCCTAAATCTTCTACGTTCTTCAAAGTGTAACTGATGAATAAAGAAAAGAAGATTAACTCTTTATTCCATTTACTGGGAACACAACACCACAGCTGTTCCGTCACTTGTCGTGACTGACCTCTTCAAAGTGTACTACATTTTCTGCTGCTTCAGATTTAGCGGGCCTTGTGCTAGCACGGGCTCTTGCTCCTAGAGCAGCCCGCAAATACATTTTCTTTGCGTACTCGTGTTTTCTTACATGGTGCGGACGGAATTGTAGCGTCCAAAAACATTGACAATGAATACATTTAAATACAATAAAATCAGATTAAAGTACACAAATTATTCTAACTGTATCTAAGTTGTGCAAAAATAATACACTACAAAAAGATTTACAATAATCAACAAGTTTTAGATGAACTATAATGTAAACAAAAACCACCTGTGCTGGTTGTTTGGCAACAAACGAAAATTTAGATGGGGGTGCGGGGTACGGATTACGGGGGAAAGGGTGAAGGGTAAGGAACAGAGGGGGCCGGGGCTAGGATTGAGAGAAAGAAAAAGTGCGAGAGAGAGAGAGAGAGAGAGAGAGAGAGAGAGAGAGAGAGAGAGAGAGAGAGAGAGAGAGAGAGGTGATTCAAGAAATGTTGTTGGCATTATTTGAGTTATTTGCTCTTCCGGTGTTGGATGATATTGGCCGCCTACAAGATGGGAGCGATCTTCCTGCTTCCAGTCGGCGGTTCAGGGTCGGTCTTTGTCATAAAATGTGGAGATTTTGTTCCGTACAGATGATACTGGTATTCTCCACTACTTCCTGAGTCGTCGGTTTTCGATTGTGATGATCGACGTAGTGTTGGGGGATGGCTCTGTTATTACGATGGGCCTGTAGACGTCTTTTTAACGTTGTAGAAGTGTGTCCAACGTACGTTTTCTTGGAGGACTGGCACACCCTCTCAGGGCAAGTAAAACGGTAAACGACGTTGGCACTGTCTTCTTTGTTTTGGTTCTGGTTGGTGTTGTTCCTCATTACGAGGGAAGCAATCAAATTCGGTTTGTAATAGATCCGAACTTGAGCCCGTTCGAAGGGAGTTTTGGGCGTTATACCTCTGTTGATAATGCTGGTAATCGCCTTCTTCCTCTCTTCAAATCTTTCACTATATTCAATCCGATGATAAATTATGATGTTTTTATCATCGTCACCTGCTGTTCAGGTTTCAGTGTTGTAGAATTGTTAAATTCTCCTTCTTGTTACATTGTGTATGAGTTTGTCCTGAAATCCATTATTGATCAGGAGTTCCTGGACTCGCTCGATTTCCAGGTGTGTCTCCCGCCACGTGGCGTGAGACACACCTGGAAACTATTATGCCCTATTAACAAGGTCAGATAGGGTCATAACCTCCTTCTACGTCTGTTTTGAGAACAATGTCATATCATCGCATACCTCTAAGATTCTCTGGTAGCAATGGCCAGCATTGGGTCAGCACATTCTTTCTTTCTCATCAACTCCTATCTCAATCTGTCCTCAAAGGATTGCTGAATTAAAATGCCGAAATACAAATCTAGACGTTAGTTGTAAAATTAAAGAACGCATTTCAGCAAAAGATATGGTCATGAAATGGAGTCCCATACCCCACAAAAATGGAAGTCATAAGTAGAGGAAACTCAGACTCTCAGTCAATTGAATTAATGATTCTAGACCAACCAATACTAGTGACTAACACCCCGGTCACCAAACAAAATAAAAAAGGTCATGATTACTCTAGACCAAAATAAATGTCATATAGTATGTTAAAAAAACACCACTTCCAAATACATGTCCTCACTGGACTCAACCAGAATTCCTGTTAAGAGAAACATAGCTTACATTAAAACCTGAAATGGTGCATAAAAAAATAAACACTTAAAACGGAAAAATGCATAACAAAGAACAGAGGGGTTTCACTGCAATGTAAAATGGGTATTCCACATAATGTCTGAAAAAGATAAGTGTTAATGAGTTATCTTACTCACATTCTATGGCCATCAGGAAGCTGTCGCTCAAAGTCAGCTTGATCAGTAATAGGAGCTCGGCCCACCCACCACTGGGCATCCTCGTCCATATACAACAAATATCCATAACAAAAGTTCACTCAGGGTGGCTCAAAAATCATAGCAAACAACATGCACTAGATATGAAAGTTACTTATCTTGTATTCACGACTTATTCCAAAAACAGTTCATTGTGGCACGCATCTCTTCACATCTTGAATTCTTGAGAATCCCAATATCCTGGATGGCTTGTGACTGCACAAGCCCATGTTGAGTGTGGCACACATAACTGTTTCCCATCTGAGCTCTTTTACAAAAAAATTTTAAATAATATTTTTCAACCAAAATTCAGAATACCAACAGTACCTAAACTATCTTTCTATGCAAGTGTCCCGCTTATCTATGATAAATATTTTTACCAAGATTTACGACAAATAATAAACAAATATTTACCGGCTGTCGAACTGAAACTCATACCTAATAATCCAATGACGATCAAGTCTCTGTTTAAATATAAAGAAAGTCTGCACCCTTTGATGACCTCAGGAGTAAATGCCTGTTCAATTGCCCCAGATGTAACCTGGGGAAGTACGTGGGCTCCACTCGTAGGTTGTTGAAGGTGAGATTAGATTCTCATCATGGCGTAAGTTACCGAACGGGTGCTAAATTATCAAACCCTGAATTTTCATGCATAAGAGACCACGGGAAAAAATGCAGATATGATATCAATTACAAGGATTTCAAAATAATAGGCAAAGCTCCGAATGACCACCAACTGTCAATACTAGAATCTCTTTTTATTAAACAACTAGTTCCCCAATTAAATACTCGGTCCACGTCAACACCTCTATACCTCTCGTGAGTTTCCATTGGAACCAAAACAGACCCTGAATGTCACTCAGCTTTTGCCCTCAGCACTATTTGGTATTCATTGTTCCTTTCTGTTATGTTTCTTTTTATACTTTTATGTAAAATTTCTTTTTCTCGTTTGAAAATCTGAGTCTATTTTTAATTCTGTTGTCTTTTAATTTGTAGCTTTGAAAATGGGACACATGGTCCTGAAATGTCAGCATAATAAAGTACATTGAAAAGTAAATACAAGGAATTCTCCTTCTCCCTAACCTGATGCATATATATATATATATATATATATATATATATATATATATATATATATATATATATATATATATATATATATATATATATATATATATATATATATATATATATATATATATATATATATATATATATATATATATATATATATATATATATATATATATATATATATATATATATATATATATATATATATATATATATATATATATATATATATATATATATATATATATATATATATATATATATATATATATATATATATATATATATATATATATATATATATATATATATATATATATATTATATAACATGGGAAACCACTTAGTAAAGCCAACTCAACCTCCAAACTGTTTTGTAAAGTAAATGTGTCATATTTCATTTATGACATAATTAAGAAAATATAGTTTCTTAGTAAATCTAGGACTGATTCATATATATCTCTGTTGCACATGAAAGGAATGCTATTGTGAAATCTCAGTTTTGTCAAACCAGACGCAGAACGTCATCAGTAAATACCTGTGTAGTGTTTTAAAGACAGTGCGTCATCATACATTAGCATCCGTTTGCATAAACTCAGCGTTCTCTTTTTGATCAGAGCTGGAGGCAAAGTCACGTAGGCGTGAGAAGTCCTTGGAACGAGGTCATATGTTTGTTCGTGTGTGTGAATCTTAGTCTTGCTATGTAAAAGTGTGAAAGCTTAGATATTAGATCGACATGGGAGATCATCCTGTGTAGACCAATTGTATTCTTTTGTACAAAGTCTTTATACGAAATACAAGAAAAACCACTATGGAGTTTATCTGAAATCCTGCAGAACATTGGTACTGATCTTAAAAAACAGTCTTATTCTACAGCCATGGAGAAAACTGAAGATGTCATAACAAACTCTGACTGAGTTCCAAAACAGTCTCTTAACCAAACCAAACACCAGGAGGAATTTCTGATGAAATACCTTCATATGACAAATGGTGGCAGCAGCACACATCAACAGCGCCTCTATGACAGATGGTGGCAGCACACACGAGCAACAGCTTTCTGCGTCAGCACCTCTACATCTCTGGGCGTCTGACAATTTGTAGCTGAGATTTCTGGCAGCGCCTCTTCAGCTCTACATTTGTGGAATGGAAACTCCGATACGGCGAGATGCCCTAAAAACCATAGACAATTGTCATCTTTATAAACGACATGGTCACAGTCGGACGGACGTTATCAAAACGTCTTGGAAGAAGAAGAAAACAATCAACAACGAAAAAGCAAGGAAAACATCTGACCTTCACAACACATCTACCCCAACGCATGGCAGAGAGAGAGAGAGAGAAATCTACACAAAACGCAACACGTCTCAAACGCAACATTGCACATCAACACTCCACGATGTTCCTTGAGGGTTTCTACAATCAACATTCATCAACATAAGAAGTTCAACATCCACAATAACATCCCTTCGATGACGTGTATCTAGCCAGACGGAAGTTGGACGGCAGAGGAACCTCGTCGACCTACTTACCAGAATCCAATAAAAAGCTAAGTACAGCCATTATTTATAACAGTTGGTATATTCATTTACAGTGTTCGGGTCTCGAGTGGCAGGTTGCTGATATAAGGTGAGCAGTGCCGTAGATTAATACCTTTGCCTTGCAGACGTAGCGGTTCCTGATACCTCATTTTTTTATCATACTTTTGTGTCCTTTTATTTTTACGCCTGACACATTGTTAACTCTGTTCTTTTTCAGGAAAGTGCATTTATTACTTTTCATTATTGTATTTTATGATGCATTTTTCATAGGTGATGTTATTTTTAGCAGGTTATATGAATTTCAGTTGTTATTTACTTGCGTTCCTGGTTTAGATTTATGAGGTTACGTAGCGGCCGTGTTTATTCATATAGGTTTCAAGATCACTTAGAGAGTAGGCGTGCGGATAGGAAACTTAGTAGGAAAATGTCTCCTCCAACCCCAGGTGGGAGCAACCCCACCAACCCAGCTTCCCCACAGAATCCTGTAGTTACGGTAGTTAATGCTAGATCGGCAATTGTACCATTCGCAGGTCGTGTCAATGGATTTTTGACACAGGGTGTCGAATCTTGGATTTCGTCTATAGACGTACATCTCACGGCAAAATCCATTACCGATCCGTCTTTACAATTGCAAGAGGCAAAGTTTCATAGATTTTGCTAAAGGAGATGCAGGTGCGTACTTACGGGAATATCTTTTAAAGAAACAAACACTTGGGATGGTTTCAAAACCAATCTGCATTCCATTTATGGGAGTGAGGATGCATTGGATGAAGTTCTTGCTTTACGCAACATCATAAAAGTCTCATTTATGACTAATCTAAATAGCAGATAGGGCAGCTCTGATAGGAGATAGGCTCAAAAGAGTATAACGGACAGATTGATGGCTCAAGTTGGGTCAATGGTAATCTGCATATCAGTTCCAAATCTGTCTGCAGGTTGTTTTATTTAACACTTGTAACAGCAATGTTACCTGAACCTTTGGTTAAGTGTTTTGATGAAAAATTACAATCAGATAGCTCAGAATTAGATATCTATAGACAAGTTCGGAAACACTTGTCCAAGTGTACAGATCTCGATCCTTCTCTGATTCAGGCTTTTACAAAGCAAGAAAACAAAAATCATGCGTCTACATCACCGCAACAGGTTAACTTAGTCACTAATAATCCATCAGCAGTCATTTGTTTTAATTGCAAAAACCTGGTCACATGATAAATGAGTGTAGGTCCGCTATTGTTCAATCCATAACAGTTCAAATCATAAGTATAGTCATTGCAATGCAAGAAAAAGAATTTAAACAGTAACACAAACATTCAAAACACTAGTAATGACACTAAAAAGCAACAATACCATGGGGAAAGAACAAACAATACAAGCAGAACAGTAATGCAGGTCTGAAACAAGTACATTCAAATCGTTCCTCGGGAAAGCCAACTTCAGGCTCAGCAGTTCCAAACAATAATGCGTCAGTGAATTTTCCGAATGCCGGCGGGCAGACAAACACCACATAGCCAGCTTAAAGGGGGAGGAGAGTGATATTGGGTTATCATCACTTTTGAATCAGATAATAAGTTTAATGTTCTCCAAGATATGTGTGAAGACAAGAATTTTCCAGAAATTGAGGTAGAGTCTCCCAAACATGCAGAGCACAGTCCCGTAGATTTTTGCAAAATACACGCTATTATTGGCTCAGAAGAAGTTAGACCCACTTTGCATGCAGTTAGCTTAGAACAAGCATTTCACCTTGTTTTTGATTCAGGTAGTCCACGTAATATAATGGATTTACGTACCCATCACCTTTTATTTTCAAAATTTCCCATCGAACGCTCCAATGTTTGTTTGTCAGGAATAGGTAATAATGAATTAGATGTAATTGGTACATCTCAGATACAATACAGGTTGGGGCAACGTACTTTTACGGATACCTTTATCATAGTTAGCAATATTAGTATGTACCCAGTAGTTATTATGGGTTATCCATCAATGTCATTACATAACGTAATTTTGACACCCGCAAAACACAGAGTGTTTATAAAAGGAAATTCTATCGGTCTTCACACACATTGAAATCTGTTTTGGATCAGAAGGAGACAGAGAGTAAGAAGATAACATATATCGAAGAACCAGTCACTTGTCTCATAAGCGATGATATTGTTACAGCAACCCAACATAACTCTCAGGCACCCGTCCTTGCTGCGTTTGCACACAAACCATTGAGCCAAACACACCATCGTATCTCACGGTCAAGGTTAAAAGAAAATTGCCAGGCTCAGAGGTTTTAATTCTTCCTGATACTTTAAAAATCAATGGGCTTTCAGTCACGCAAGCATTATACACAGTAAATTCTGATCATCGGGTTAACATTGAAGTTTTTAATCACTTAAATGCTGCTTTAACAGTACATGAAAATCAACATATTGTCAATATCGAAGCATATAAACATCGAATCCTTACAGTTGCTGAAATTAACTCCACTGAATCAGCAACAGATGAATCTCTTTTAAAGGTAATTAAAGGCAAAATCGAAGCAGACATTTTAGATAGGGAAATAAGCAAGAAATTTTTTTATCTTTTATCCAAATATAGTGATGTTTTTCTACTAGTACTGGAGCTTTAGGCAAAACGGAAGTCATCGAACATCAAATTCGTTTAAAGGATAAAGACCAGGTCATTTATGTACCTTCATATCGTCTACCGGCCAAATTTCTGAATGAAATCAATGTTGAGGTAGATAAAATGTTAAAAGGGGGTTATTAAGAAATCTAACAGCCCTTATAATTTTCCCTTGATAGTAGTACCAAAAAGGATAAAACCTGGAGGATTTGTGTTGACTTTCGCAAGCTTAACGACCAAACTATCCCTGATCGTTTCCCAGTACCTTGCACAGATGATATTTTGTCTCTATTAGGACAGAATAAATTTTTACTTCCTTGGACTTACTTAAAGGCTTTCAGCAGATACCCTTAGCTAAGGATAGTACCCAGTACACTGCTTTTAGTACAGCTAGAGGTCACTATGAATTCCTACGTATGCCATTTGGGCTACGTTGTGCTCCTATTACGTTCACTAGAATGATCAATATAGTGTTCGGAGATTTACTAGGAATATTCTCCATGCTTATATGGATGATTTAGTTATATTTTCCAACACCTTGGAGGAGCATTTAAGTAAACTAGAAATAGTCCTTCAAAGGTTAAGAGAACATCATTTAAAAGTAAAAATTTCTAAATGTGAGTTTTTAAAGACGAATTAGTCTATTTGGGTTTCATGGTATCTCGGCAAGGTCTTAAAGTAGTCCATGATAAAATCTCTGCTATTAGTAAATTTCCCGTTCCTACTAATGTTAAAGCCATACAGCAATTTCTCGGGGTTTCGGGTTATTATCGTCGGTTTATCCGAGATTATTCAGTAATAGCAGCTCCTTTAACTGATCTCATAAGGAAGGACGTAACTTTTAAATGGGAATCCCAACATCAAATTGCTTTTGATACCTTGAAAGAAAAAATCAGTTCTGCTCCTATTTTAAAGTTTCCCGATTTTACTAAAGAGTTTATTATTGCAACCGACGCATCAGATCAAGGAGTAGGAGGTGTGTTACTCCAGTGGCATGACAACAAGTTTTTCCCATTGCTTTTTATTCTCGCAAATTAAAAATGTCAGAGAAGAAATATGCAGTAATAGATAAAGAATGTTTAGCCATTGCTAATTCGTTGGTACATTTTAAATATATAATCTATGGGTATAGTGTCAAGGTTCTAACTGATCATAAGCCCCTTACTGACTTTTTAAAGGTTTCAATCATAGTCCTAAAAGAACTCGGTGGCATATGATTATCCAGGACTTTGGAGCTAAAATTGGATACTTACCCGGTAAAGCAAACGTAATCGCAGATGCGTTATCTCGTAACCCAGTACCAACACACTCAATACCTTTCGCTGATCTAGAAGAAATTCCAATTCCTTCGCAAGCTATGAAAATTGCTATCGAAAATGGTCAATCTTTAGCCCAAGCAACAGAGAATATTACAGATATAGAATGGAATCTAGATTCAGTACGACAAGAACAAATGAAAGATCAGAAATTAAGAGTAATAATAGATGCATTAAATAGGAATCCAGATGATAAGGAATATGTGAAATATACGAATCAATATTTCTTGATTAAGGATAACATTCTATGCCGATCCGTGGCTAGGAGAACCAGGAGTTCAACACAGTTAACTAACGACCAGGTGGTTGTACCTATCACATTAATCCCAATCGTTCTGAAATGGCTTCACAACCATCCTCTGCATGGTCATCCTGGGTTGAAATAACCTCTCAAAAGGCCAAGTCATTATTTTACTGGTCTACTATGTTAAAAGATATTAGGACATATATTAAAAACTGTGATATATGTTTCCGTCACAAGGGCCATACTAAGAATCCTGTAGGTCTCGGAACTTATCCCGTGCCTAGCAAACCTTTTGAAAGGGTACACCTTGATTTATTGACAGGTTTTTACGAGACAGACCGGGGAATAAAAACCTCTTGGTTATCATTGACGCCCCCTTACACGGTATACTGAATTAATACCACTAAAAAGTAAAACAGCCATTGAGTGCGCTAGGAAGTTTTATGAGTGCTATATATGCAGACATGGAATTCCAAATATAATAATCTCTGACTCAGGTGGAGAATTCAATAATCACTTCCTTAACTCATTGTGCGAAATTCTGCAAATAAAGAAAGTCAATACGATGATATACCATCCTGAATCTAATGGATTGGTAGAACGGGTTAATAGAAAGGTGCTAGACATACTGCGTGTAAACATAGGCGGTATGGACCCAAACTGGGATATTGCAATACCCACTGTGTCCAGTACCCTAAATAACAATTATCATACTTCAATCCGTATGTCTCCCCATGAAGCTGTTTATGGGATACCTGCTAGGTCACCTTTCCATATTATCCCCGACATCTAGTTTATCAGATCCGTTGAAGGATATAATAGATGTTAGCCGAAGTAGATATCAAACACTTTATCAAAACCTCTTACAGGCTCAAGTGTTAATGAAGAATGCACATGATAAAAAAGCTAAGGTCACAAAGCCTTACCAAGAAGGAGATATAGTATATGTACAAGTCTATGTTAGAAAAGGGCTAAATTGGAAATTGTTGCCTAAGTTTGAAGGTCCTTTCATAGTTATAGAAGTTTTAATAGGTAACCGACTTAAAATTCGGAATCAGTCCGATTCAACGGATGTTCGAACAGTATCTATCTCTCATGTGAGAGCTTAAGACAATGGTTTGTTATGAAAAAGTTAATTATTGTGTGAATTTTTACATCATTTGGATGATGCAATGTTTTTTTTCATTATTTACAAGTTATTTTCTTTTACAGGCTCCAACATGAAGCTTGTCAAATTATACCATGCACTATTCCTCTCAATGTTTATTGTAGCTGGGAAGAGTTCTGAAATAACTTTACATCATGGTTCTATAGTCGAGAAATGAATAATTTCTTTCTAACTGGCAGTAATATAGTTTTAGAAGTCAATATGAACGCCATTTTTACTAGCGAAAATGAAGTAATAACTTTGAAATCAGAATTGACTCTTTTTATCAATCTCTTGCAGACTTGCATAAATCATTCTTAGCTAGCAGTGATCCAACGTCGCCGAATCAAGTCAGTGACACAATTAATATGCTTTTCTGGGAATTAAGGAATAAAACAAGCGAAGCTGAAATCTTGGCTCGTGATTTGCTAATGTGGTCAATACCTCATGACGTTACAGAAAGGCGTAACCCACTTGTTCTAGCGGCATTAAATTTGGTTGGTTCCGTAGCAGGTCTTGGGTTAGGGATTTCAAATCGTTTAAAACTTCGCGATCACGGGGTTAAAATCGAAAATTTGGAACATCAACAAGAGGTATTAGCAGGAGAACTAAACAAACAAATTCAAGCTTTGAACAGCGTAATCAGTAAAGTAAATGAACAGTCACGACGTTTCAATCAGGTTCATGACACTCAAGTTTTGTTAGCAACTTTGATGTATTATCACGCTAAAATTAATCATGTATACTCGAGAGTTTCAAGCTTTATCGAAAAATCAAAAGATTACGTGGAAGCTATAACACTTGCTGCTAAAGGCGTGTTGTCTCCTCATTTGTTACCGATTAAAGATCTTACTCAGATTATCAATAATGCTCACGATAAAATGCGCTATGTTCCAGTAGTAGACTTCCATAAAGTTGAATTTTATTACAGCTTGATCACAGTTAAAGTTGACCTTGATAAGATCGTAATCGACATTCCTTTCAACCCATCAGACGCGTGGAAAGCGTTTAAAATTTCGCCTTTTCCCACGTATGTATCTAACGTCTCGACACCTATTATTAATAATCTGTCAGCTCTAGTATTGGTTTCCGCCAATAAAGAAGCTTTTACGGTAGTCCGAGACCAAGCACTGTTAAATGATTGCCATGATGTTATGAATAATGTAGTGTGCAGGATCGATTTGTTTGAATTCTTAAACATTACGTCATTGAATTCATGCGAATTGGACTTGGTACTTAACAGAACCTCTCCCCATACACATGAACATTGTTTGGCTGGTTTAGTACGGTATCGTGACAATCAGTTTCGTCACAGGCTCGTGAATGGCACGTCATTCGTCTTCTCTGCAGAACCATACATCGTCACTTGCCCAGATGGTACTAGGACAACAGGACACATGTTCATCGTTAATGATGGCTGCACTGCAACAACGTCGTCACTCTTCATCCGAGCTAGCACATCCATCATCAGAGGCCGCAACTTCTTCATCAACACATCGTGGGGAAACACTAGGCTGCAAGGTCTAACAATTCCCTACAGCAGGCCCATCGAAAACGCTATTGCATCGTTAGACTTGCTGTCTCCTGCGAGCCATTCTTCTGATCACCATGATTTTCTTCTCCTCTACACATTAATTGCCGTTGGTATGTTGCTGGGAGCCGTAGGCGTAATCGTCAGCGTAATGTTTTGGAAAAAGCACGAGAGATGAAGGAGACCATTGCGAAATCTGCTGATTCTCAAAGGTCAACGTTGGACTGGCGCAATTATATGTTCCGAGTTCGATAATGGAATTACTGGCCATTTTTTCATTAAAGCTTGAATACACAGAGAAAGACTGAAAAGGTTCTATTTTCGTTGGTAATTCTTGAGGAAGAGCTGAACATTTCTGGTGTTATCATTTATCTACATTTATTTCTTTAATAACCTATACTACATATGTATGTATCAAAGTGTAGTAGCATGTTGTTCATTCAACATTTTGCATTTTTGTTGTCCATACTGATTAATCTATCAGGATAACTGTTTGTTTATATAAACCTACCATATGGTTATTACCTTTGGATACATTTTTTAAGCATTGATTTCAATCTCTATCATTGCAAGTGTATTCATATAATCTGTGCACAAATGTTTTTACCGTATACGAATTGCATTATCATTTCTCTTTTTGCATTATCAGTTTCAATTGCATTATCATTTCAGGATTGCATTATCATTTCTGAATTGCATTATTTTATTTGATTTATCGGATTACATTATCTATATATGATTTATATGTTAATCATTAGCATTGTCAGTATAATCAATGTTTGAGTTATATAACTTACCTTTTTTCTCACTTTGCTACATTTTAGTAAGACTTGTGTTCCAAATATGCAACATATTTCAGTATTTGCTGTCTTCAGTAATTACTAATATCTCATTCACATTTTGAGTATAATGATAAAACCACTATGCGTATATTTTCTTTTGCTTTCTGAGAATTTGGTAGCTAGTGAATGCCTGTTTTGATGATTTCGTTCCTATTGTGTTTTACGTGGAAGAGCAAATGTCATATTTCATTTATGCCACATTTAAAAAACTACGTTTCTTAGTAAATCTAAGATAATTCCCAATATATATATCTCTACATGAAAGGAAGGCTATTGTGAAATCCGTTTGGTCAAACCAGACTGACGTCATCAATAAGTACCTGTGTAGTGCTTTAAGACAGTGCGTCATCATACATTAGCATCCGTTTGCATAAACTCAGCGTTCTCCTTTTGCTCAGAGCTGGAGGCAAAGTCACGTAGCCGTGGGAAGTCCTTGGGAACGAGGTCATATGTTTGTTCGTGTGTGTGCATCTTAGTCTTGCTATGTAAAAGTGTGACAGCTTAGATATTAGATCGACATGGGAGATCATCCTGTGCAGACCAATTGTATTCTTTTGTAAATAAGTCTTTTATACGAAATACAAGAAAAACCACTATGGAGTTTATCTGAAATCCTGCAGAACATTGGTCTGATCCAAAAACAGTCTTATTCTACAGCCATGGAGAAACTGAAGATGTCATAACAAACTCTGACTGAGTTCCAAACACAGTCCTTATAACCAAACACCAGGAGGAATTTCTGATGAAATACCTTCATATAACATATATATATAATATATATATATAAAATTTATATATATATATATATATATATATATATATATATACATATATATATCCAGATATAATATACCTGTCCCTTGTTATCCATTTGCATATATATATATATATTTATATATATATATAGTAATATATAAGTATGACCATATATATATATATATCCATTATATGAATATATTATATATATATATATATATATATATATATATATATATATATATATATGATTATATATTCTTGCAAGTCACGTATATTTCATATATTTATATATTTATTTTATTTATGAATGCAATTTATCATAAAGTATATATATATATATCCATATATATATTTATATATAAGCATCTTATATATATACCAGAATCATAGTTATCTTGGCACCATATATGCAATATGGATATATATATATATATATATATTATATATATTTATATATATATATACCTATTATATTATCTAATTGCATATATATATATATATATATGTGGGAAACAACTATATTATCTTATATATTCTTATATATATATATATTATCACTGCAATAAATTCTTCAGTGTCCCTTTCAAGAGGATTACCCATAGAGTCTTCAATATTATAACAATATAGTAATATTTATATATATATATATATATTTATATATATATATCTATCATTATATATTCTTCTGATTGATGCTAATAGCCACAACGCCCTCTTAACATTTACATTTCGCTTATAAAATGTGTTTATCTGCAATAGTTCCTTCTTCAAGATATTGAAGACTGTGATTGCCTTCATCGGGACACGAAGCTGTTTTTAACCACAAGGAGGTCACGTTGCCGACCTAACCACGATTTCTTGCAGTCTGGTTGTTACTCCGTAGTTACAAGCACATCCAAAAAGCGCGAAGAATTGGAAGTTAAGAGGGCATTGTGGCAATTAAATTACATATGTGTCTGGTAAAAGTGACCAGTAGATTCTACATATATATATATATATATATATATATATATATATATATATATATATATATATATATATATATATATATATATATATATATATATATATATATATATATATATATATGCCTAGTGTAAGCAGTCTCTCTCTCTCTCTCTCTCTCTCTCTCTCTGTCTGTTCATCTTTGTTATATATTATTATTATAAATAACGTTTTTATTACTGTCTGTGACAGTGAATTTATTCTGAAGAAAAAAGCACTCTGGGATTTAATTAAAAGTGGTTTCAGTTTCTAAATAATAATGATAATAATAATAACAACAACAAGTCTTTGTTTTTAATTAGGTAAATTTAATAAAATAATAATAATCATTAAATAATAATAATGTAAACTGGAACAGCTTCAAAAGTTCAAGCACAGATGCAGTCAGGGAAGGGTTAATACTATTCTCCTTGCATTTTAATACAGTTTTATCTACTTATTAATATGTTTTTCTCTTTTGTTTCTTTTTAATAAAGAGTGGATCTCTTATTTCCGTATTTCCTTTATTTCCTCTTGCTTATTCCTAATGGACAACTTAATAATACTCTTTGGAAGCCTGAAGCAAGTCAGGCTATTCACATGAATAGGACTTCATCTTCTGAATAATAATAATAATAATAATAATAATAATAATAATAATAATAATAATAATAATAATAATAATAATTAATAATAATAATTTATATAATCATTAATAATAATATGCAGGAGTAGACCTTCTTTAATTCATGTTTTTGTTCATCAGTTTTCAAGAATTAATCTTATACAGGGTTTTTTATTCTCCTGACAATTCGTATTTCTGGCTCACCTAGGTTGTTGAGTAGAATTCCAATAGTGATTTGTCTAAATTGGGATATTTGTCAAATGATTGTTTTATGAAAATGAAAATGAATTGTCAGGAGAATTGAAAAAACCCTTTATAAGATTAACAGTTAAAACTGCCATTATTTTCAACACATAATAATAATAATAATCATAATAATAATAATAATAATAATAATAATAATAATAATAATAATAATAATAATAATAATAATAATAATAATAATAATTAATCAGACAAAGATTTGGCTCTCAGCTGATTCCAAAATAGATAAAATTGTATTAAACTGCAGGGAGAATAGCATTAGGTTAGTAATGCTCTGCATCTTTTCTTGAACTTTTGAAGCTTTTGTAGAAGAAAAATCATTTTTTTTTCTCCATAAATGGCCATAACTCTCAAATAAATCCAGAAGTAAACAAAACAGATTTTCCAGAAAATAGACACAAGTTAATTCAGGTGTTAGAGAAATACAGAAATGTAGCTATAGAAGGAGATAAACTAGGAAGAACAAATATTCTGCAACATGGAATTTTGTTAGATGAAGGAGCCAAGCATTTTTTATTCCTAATTGCAGATTACCAATAAGCCAGAGACCCATAGCTGGCAATTTGATAAAGAAATAAAAAGAGATGGGTAGTAAGTTAAATCCCAACACAGTTCCAGATAGAATGCCGATGCCGGTAATCCAAGATATGTTAGCTCAATTAGGAGGGGCCAGTGTTTTCATCCTTAGATTTGCTTAGTGGATATTGGCAAGAACCTCTAGATGAAGAATCGAAACAATTAAAATCAGCATCACAAAGAACATTTACAGTTTGAAGTAATGCCATTAGGACTCACATCAGCCCCATTAACATTTTCAGATTAATGTTACAAATTCTAGGAGATATAAAAATGTTGCAGTATTTTGGACGATGTAATAATTTTAGCAAAGACTCAAAAAGTCACCTCAGAACATTAGAAATGGTCCTAGAAAGATTAAGTGCAGGACTAAAAATAAAATTAAAGAAATGTCAATTCCTGATGAAATCTTAGAATACTTGGGTCACGTAATTAGTGAAGATGGACTCGCGTGCAGGCAGGTAAAATAAAGGCATAATTGATTACCTAGACACTAATTTGAAAGCATTAAGAAGGTTCCTAGGTTTATTATAGACCTTTTATAAAAGGGTTTTATACTATAGCCAAACCTTTGACAAATTAACCGAGAAGGATATTAATTATGAATGGACGGATGAACAAGACACAGCCACAAACACTGAAGAGAAAAAATGACCAGATAATACTTCAGGCCAAAAATATAATGTTTTACTTATATTGGCTTATGTACATGAAAAAAGTCTAAAACCGTCTGTAAACATTAACAGGCAGCAATCTCTTAACAGTAATGTGAATCTTCAGTTTAAAATAAAACTAAAATAGTTAATGTTGAAATGAACTCGAAATGAGTACATGGGAGCCTCCGTGTTCTCGTTTTCAATTATTAATGGCTGAAGGTGTCTTGAAATATGGTCCTTTCAAAAGGTGACACCTGTGCAAGTGTGAAAATATAGTCTTGAAATACAATGGAAGCACTTTGTTCTTTTTCATAATGTTCACTGGTTCTAATCACAAAGTTCAATTTAAAACGAAAGAGAGTCAGAAGACAATAACAGGACACTTATTCACAAGACTAAAGACACTCCTCTACGCCCACACACCTACAGTACATAATGTGTTTCATAACTGTAATTCACTATAAACATGCAGGTCGCACACAACACAATGCAAACGACCGACACTACATTTTGTATATATGTATATATGTATATATATACATAATATATATATATATATATATAATATATAATCTTGTATATATATATATATATATATGACTCGGCCAATATATATGTTCATCATATTAACTGCTGAGATGATATAACTATTTGCTGAATACATATCGATTCTATATATGATATATATATATATATATATATATATATCGCAATATAAAATTCTTATATCATATATATATATTTTATATATATATATATATATATATTTATATATATATATGAATAGGTTATATATTTGATATATAAATAATATAAGAATATATATTTTCCATAATGTTAATATATATTTATATATAATATATATATATATATATATATATATATATATATATATATTATATATATATTTATATATATATTTTCATATATATTTGTTCTGCATTTTGATTTTGTGATACAATTACTTTATTTATCATTGTTCCCCTTGCTGCAGCCCACTTTTCTAGCCTGTCTATTGTTTCTTTCTCCTGTTCTCTTTCTCCGGTAGCAACTCCATTTCCATGTCTTTTCAACAATGATCCCTTTCTTATCTCCACCTCTGAAGGGATGAGTCCAATTACGATTATTATTATGATGAGCCGCATTGTTGCATCTGTAAGAATAGACTTTCATCAGATTTTCCTTGTATATATAGGTTTCACTACATACATTACATTTATGATAATTTCACTACACGCATTATATTTATGGCACTTTCAGTCTAATACTAATAAATACACATATATATAAACATTTAACGTCGGTTTCGTAGGTCATATCTTTTATTTACAACATTATCTACAGCATTTTCATGTCTTATGTTATCTATAACTTCAGTGGACCATGGATCTGTTTTTACTACTTACATATGATTCCAGTGAACTACTTTTTCTTTTAGATCACTTTCATTAATTACTCTATATTTGTTTGATTTTAACACTTCTATAACTCTATATGGTCCAGTGAACTTGGGAGAAACCTTTACATTTGGTCCTTCTAGAACATGATTTTGTACATAAATCTGACTAACTACTTTAATGTCTGGTTTAATGGTACCTTTATTATAATATTTGGCATGAGTGTTATGAACCTCTTTTAATTTTTCCCTTGTTTTCCTTATTGTCTCGTAAGTACGTCTGGTTTTCCATGCAACATAGTCATCATAGTTATAAGTATGTCTGGGTGGTGTTGCATCGTGTAATAATGTGTTAGGCATTCTTTTCTGATAATCATATAGCAAATAATATGGGGATTCTCCTACTGTCTCATTTACAGCATTGTTCAATGTGAACTGTACGTCTTCTATTGCAAAGTCCTAATCTTCTGCCAGTGGGCTCACTAAGGTTTTCAGGATATCCGTTATTTTACGATTAGTTCGTTCTACTGCTCCATTAGAACTTGCTTTACAAGCGGTTATTTGATACATTTATTTCATAAAATTCACATATTTTCTTTAAAAGATCACTGGTAAATTCAGCAGCATTATCAGAAAGAAGAACTTGAGGACATGAATGCCTTGTGATGATTCTAGATTTAAGAGCTTCTGCTACTGAGGCTGCATCTCTGTTTCTTACTGGTACGATTTCTACATATCTAGTGAGATAGTCTAAGAAGACAATATTTGTTTATTTCCTCTAATCGTCCTTGGAAATGGATCTCAAAAGTCCATAGTTACTATTGAAATGGATTTAATTCTGATGGATATTTTTCAAATGGAGCTTCAAGATTTACGTTATCTTTATGTTGATTACAAACTATACAGTTTTGCACAAAGTTTTTGGCATCTTCACTACAATTTGGCCAAAAATAATTTCTGGTTATGATTCTGCTTGTCTTTTTAATTCCTGTGTGTCCTGCTAACTTCTGTGACTGTGTTATTTCTAAAACTTCTCTGGTTAGTGTTTTTGGGATGTATAGTCGAGAACAACCATTCTTCTCAGTTGGTCTTTTATACAATAATCCATTTAGTACTTGAAAATCAGGTTTTAAGGATTCATCTAGTATTAACTGTCCTACTACTCTCTGATTTCTGCATCGTTTTCTTGTTGTATTTTTACTCTTTCTAGATCTAAATCTACTACTTGACAATTAAGTAAAAGGTATTAGTGGTAATACATTTTTCTGTTTCTTCTTGCGATCTGGATAATGCCTCTGCCAAGGTGTTAAATTTCCCTGGAATATATCTGACTTCTTGGGCAAATTTTAATACACTAATGAACCATCTATTGAACTTCATGTTTTTGGTAAAGGCTCTCTTTTTAAATAAGTCACAAATGGATTCGTGATCAAAAAGCACATTAAACTTATGACCTAAAAGTATGTGTCTAAATTTCTTTAGACCCAAATATAAAGCTAAACACTCTCTTTCCGTGGTACTATAGTTTCTTTCTGTTGGATTTAAACTCTCCTGGCATAATATATTGCCCTCATTCTAGTTTTGGCCTTTTGCAACAATACAGCTCCTAGTTCTGTACTTGAGGCATCACAAGCTAAGGAAAAGTCTTTGGAAAAATCTGGATAGACTAAAACAGATTCCTGGTCATTTTGCTCTTCAGTGTTTGAAAAGCTGTGTCTTGTTCATCCGTCCATTCATAATTAATATCCTTCTCGGTTAATTCTGTCAAAGGTTTGGCTATAGTAGCAAAACCCTTTATAAAAGGTCTATAATAAACCTAGGAACCTTCTTAATGCTTTCAAATTAGTGGGAGTGGGTAATCAATTATTGCCTTTATTTTACCTGCCTGCATGCGCAGTCCATCTTCACTAATTACATGACCCAAGTATTCTAAGGATTTCATCAGGAATTGACATTTCTTTAATTTTATTTTTAGTCCTGCAATTCTTAATCTTTCTAGGACCATTTCTAATGTTCTGAGGTGACTTTCTAAGTCTTTGCTAAAAATGATTACATCGTCCAAATATACTGCAACATTTTCTATATCTCCTAGAATTTGTAACATTAATCTGACAAATGTTAATGGGGCTGATGTTAGTCCAAATGGCATTACTTCAAACTGTAAATGTTCTTTGTGTGTGCTGAAGGCTGTGAATGGTTTCGATTCTTCATCTAGAGGTACTTGCCAATATCCACTAAGCAAATCTAAGGATGAAAATATTTTGGCCCCTCCTAATTGAGCTAACATGTCTTGGATTACTGATATCGGCATTCTATCTGAAATTGTGTTGGAATTTAACTTCCTGTAATCTATTACAAGTCTCCAACTACCATCTTTCTTTGGAACAAGTAACAATGGTGAATTATATGGAGATTTAGAAGGAATTACTACTCCATCTTCTTTCATTTCCTCTATCAACTTGTCAACTATGGATCTCTGGCTTATTGGTATCTTCGTCACATTTTCTATATCGATCACATGGTATCCAGCCAGACCTCATGGAGACTTTACCATGGCAGGCGGTGCCAACTTTCTCTTTTTGGCTTCTCCATTGCGTTGTCTGACGCCGTCAAGAAGGCGTCTTCGAAGGTCACCTGGAAACAAGGCCTTAGGCAGTCATTTTGAATAGAGAGAGAAGGGTTAAAGGTTTAACGTTTTTGGGACTGAGGGAGAAAGTTTATGAAGGGGCGAATGAACCCACAGTTCTACTAATTAAAACAATTGATATGAATTTTATCTTTCTCTGTTATGTTGCAGATGTAAAAATAGGTGAGGAAGCTTAGAAAAATGTTCCATTCGTCACAGTATATATATATATATATATATATATATATATATATATATATATATATATATATATATATATATAAATATATATATATATATATATATATATATATATATATATATATATATATATATATATATATATATATATATATATATATATATATATATATATATATATATATATGTATGTATGTATATATATATATATATATATATATATGTATATATATATATATATATATATATATATATATATATATATATATATATATATATATATATATATATATATATATATATATATATATATATATATATATATAATATATATATATATATATATATATATATAATCATGAAGCTACAAATTAGCTTAACATTAAATTCACGCTACTTCAGGAATATCTCCGATGGAGAATTATCACGAAAGGGGAATTTTATAAGTGATAAAGGGATTGGTACAGCCGATAGCTCAGTGGTAACGTCGACTAGAGTTGCTGGATAAGTTCTGTCTCGAGGGTTCGTGACCCGGCAGTACCAATCCATTTATCGCTTGTAAAATTCCCCTTCAGTGATAATTCTCCAACAGAGATATTCCCGAGGTAGCGGGATTTTGATATTAAGTGACATTTGTAGCTTCATGATTGTATATAAATCACGGTGTGATAAAAATTTCATATATATATATATATATATATATATATATATATATATATATATATATATATATATATATATATATATATATATATATATATATATATATATATATATATATATATATATATATATATATATATATATATATATATATACTGTGACTTCAATATGTTTCCTTCTTATCCATATAAAATATAAGAACAAGCCATTCATGAACCAATTATCAAATCACTTCAAAAGCTTAATGTGTGGCCCTACTAAAAATGTGCTTAGTGTGTCAGTCAGAAAAATAAAATACCGCAACACAATGCTGGTAAACCCCATCGCAAGTAATTGTGAATTGAAGATACGGAAGATTGCTCCTTGAAGGGGCAGAAGCTCATGGAAATACAATATTCAGACATTCCATCGTGGAAGATATACAAGCCTAAAGTATGTCCAAAAGGAGTAAGCAAGAAATTTTTATCTAAGTGGCAATAAAATCCGAATGTTTATGCGAAGTTCTTAAAGACTGAGAAGTTCTTAAAGACTCCATGAAGTATTACTCTGATGGACTGAAGATCGAGGATGAGGCAGGCATTGCAGTTGTACAAAGTGATGAATGTTATGTATCTAAATTATCCAGTAATGCCTCAATTCCTACAGCTGAACTGACGGCCATATTAAAACCTCTAGAATATGTGAACAAAACAGACGGCAGAGACTCCACTGCGCACCCAAATTTGTTTCGAGTTTTCGTAATCTTAAGACATTTTAGACCTTCTCATCCAACTATTCAAAAAATGAATTGATGATTCTGTTGGCTTGTATCCCATTACAAATCAATGCCGTTTTGTTGGGCGCAAGCCCAGATTGATACCAGAAATAACTAAACACCAGATACGAAAGCCAAGTAGGCGATAAAACTGGATAGCACCGATTGTCGTTGAGTTCCTTAACCTGACTTGAAATAGTCCATTCAGTCTTACATTAGGCAAAAATGGCAAAATAAATGGAGTTTCTTTCTGCGAAGAACTTAACATATCACAATATCCATGCATCGATTGAATTTTGTTCATCATCATAAGAGAGAAATCGTAGAGTTAAGACCAAGCTGAGTAGACTGAGATCAGGTCATATTCATTTAACCCACAACTTCGTCCTGGAGGGTGATAAACCACTGTGTGATCTTTGAGACCCCCACCCCACCTCTTACTGTGGAGCACATATTAGTGGACTGTCCCAAATGTGCAAAGGAGAGAAGGCCACATCAAATTTTGGGATACATAGGAGAGGCTTCAAATGATGACGTTGAAGCTAATGTCACTGTTTTTTTAAAGATATTGACATTTTATTCAAATTCAACCATTCTTACTTATTACTATGTAATTTGTAATCAATTTATTGTTTTAACTTCTTACTATTTTATTTCACGATTCTGAATATCCGAACTGCTCCAGTGCTGGTTCATCAGATCAATTTATCACTCAGTCGTTCGTGGAAAATATGCGAATGAGTCATTCATGGGTCTATTCGTGAACATGAATCCAGTGACCTTGTCTCACAGCTCAGAGACAGAAAGAGGTCGCAGTGAGGTCAGAGAAGCCAAGAAGGTGAGTGACGCTCTCAACTCAGTTTTAAAATCCGTCACCTGTTTTCCCTTATGAAAGTTTTCTCTTCAAAATGAAGATCAGTTTTATCGGTAGGAAGTGTTTTGTAAGATGCTGATATACCCAGATCCCTGAGATAAGGCAGGATGAATCAAATATTTGTATTACCTTGTAATGTCTCACTATTATAAGTATAAGCTTTTTTTATTTGTATTAATGATCCAGCAGCTCTTCAAATAAGCATTCCTTCCAAAGGATTCTATACTGGGTACAATAACCATCACATAAAAAAGTTGCAGCTAGTCCTTATACCCAAAATCAGTGTCTTCCCATGCCCATTACTGCATGCCTTATTAAATATCATCATAATGATAACGATATTACGAATTACCACAGGGAAACAAAATTATATGTAAAGATCTCTGCTTGAGACTTGATGAATTGCAATCATGCACCAACATTTCTTTCGTGACTACTCCGTTCAACAAGATATAATTGTGTTAATTTGTCATATATTCCAGAATACTCCCCCTATTGTATAAATTTATACATTACTTATAAAGACAAATGAAAATTACATTTAACCAAAGAAGATCAAATGAATAGTCAGAATTACCTTCTTTAGGACGCTGAAATTTCATCTAAAATATGCCGGCGACGCAGATTGGAAATAGGTACTTCAAAACCTCTTCATTTAACATCTCGGGTTACTGGATAGCAATTCGTCGGGCTTCAGCATTACTTGGTTTCCGGTGTAATTGTGCACTAATGACATCCATGGCAGGTACATGAATTCACTGAAGAGTCACTAACGTAAGAACTATTAAGCACTAATGGTAACTTCTTGATATAGTGCAGCCAAGGACTCTAAATTTTTCTGTCAAAAAAATTCATTTCCTGAAACGAAGTAATTATCAATCCATGAATTACCTTGTAGAATTACTTACTGAGGGATGTACCGCCAGTCACAGACAACTAAAACTAGATGATCTTGGTACGTCATCATAAGACAATTGACCCAAGAAAAGCGACCACACGTAAAATTAATTACTGTCACTGCCATAATTTCTCAGCCAAGAGAATCGGAACAAAGGGAGTACCTGAGCAGACAAGAAAAACGTAAGAAAGCACGAAAGTGAAATATAATACATGGATAATCATTAACACTAAATATTAATATGGCTTGTTTATGACCACCTCGAGATTTGTTAAATGCAATTAAACGGGGAATTCTTCTCATAGAAGGAATTTCATTCCTTCCAAGTCTTGGTAACTGATTGCTTCACGATAATTTATCAAGTCTGAAAGAACTCGGTTAGTCTCGATCAAAAAAAAAAAAAAAACTTATACGATGATATTAAGTAATGACCATTGATAGGCTATTTGTTTTCGCAATAAATGCGATCAGAGAAGGAAGGGAAGAAGAAGTACAAATATTATTAACTCTCTCTCTCTTCTCTCTATTCTCTCAACACAAGCGAACAGTAAGATAAGCATATCAAAATTCTATCAATTTTAATCCATCCTCTACGTGGTACCAACCACGGTATAAATTGGGATACGTTATAGTTGTTCAAGGACATACCTGTCGTTTCAAGGTCAGATGCTCGAAGCTGATTTAACCAAGAAGACAAATAACATAAACACAAACTACATAAACCTTTCAAAATGGTCATGGAAGCCAGCCAAGATTAACCATGGGTTTTTGGATTCTGTTTAAAGAAGATGACGAAGCTTTATCCTGGTGTAGTACTAAATTCGTATATCTGTTCCCATGTATACGCACCAAGAGATAGGATAAAGCCCTGGTCAGGGTGAAGGACATTGGGGCAGTGGTTTGTATAATTCCGAAGTTTTGAAAGGAAGACAGGTGGCGATTTAGAATGCACTGGCTTCGGGATTGTAGCAACGGTGAGAGAAAATTGCCTCGATATCCAGCGGCAACGAAGGAAGTGAGTAGAGCATCGCGAAATATGGACTTACGGATGATTTGAAAGTTATCTGCACATGGGTTTCATAATTGATTTAACAGTTAGGGAATGAAAGCATCAATGAATGCCATCTGTTACCCACCCCCCTTTTTTTTTAGGTAAAAAAGGCTTATTAGTGGAATATTAAGTGTGCGAGTGCGTTTTTCTGTTCTAAGAATGTGCACGTATGTATAGATGTGGCTATGGGAGTTCTCTTGAAATCCACATCGACATGTCTCAGGTAAATTCTGAAGGCAACCAACCCTCAATAAGTGCCATATTCGCCTCAGTTTTGTATGTTTCTAATCACATTTTCCTTCAAGGATGTCATTTGATTTGATGTTCTTCTGGTAAGGTGTCCTCTGTTTCTGTGTTTTTCTTGATCGTTAGATTGAGTGCAGACTTCTATTTGTTAAGCTGTCAGGTTAAAATGATCCATGGCTGCTAAAAATGGGGTCAAAACGTTTTGGTTTTTGATGCCATAATAATATTAGATAGGAAATTAAAAAGACAAATGCATGAATAAGTTTAAAAGGAGTTTCATGTAAGAAATTTCTAAAAAAAAATATTTATATATGTAATCATATCCGTAAATACATGTACACTATACATACCTACACACACCGTATATGCATATGACCTCAATTTTGTTGCGTAGGCCCGCCTCCCTAACAAAGGCAAATAACTGCTCTACATTACACTCCTCACCGAGGGTAAAATGTCCACCTCTGTCACTTCTCCAAGAGAGGAACCTATGTTATAGATTCCCAAGACTAGGACATTCGACCAGCAAATATCTCACAGTCATGGGCACAATACAGTCATCGCAGAATGGAGGATTTTCACGAGACATCGAGAACCCATGAGTGAATCTTGTATGTCCAATCCTTAACCTGCACAACATCGTTTTTTGTCTCCTTGGCATATAAGGATATGGCCAAGGAGACACTGATGACGTAATACTGCGCAGAGGCATCTCAACAGGGTCTACAAACATGGTCTCAGTAGATGATTTGAATGCTCCTGTAGATAATCTTACTCCTCCATGATGAATTGAATAGTGCATTTTAAGGCTACCCATCAATCGTCTTTTAAAAGACTAAGGCTTTATATAGTCTCAACCATGGTCTAAGAAAGAGACAGTCTGTTCACAATTGCCCCAAAATTCGACCAACTTCGCGCATGACGTCACGGGGCGAGCGGATGGGCTATTTACCTGTCAGTCAGGTCAAGGAAATATAGCAGAAAGGAGATGTAAATACGATCGTGACTTCATATAATGTATTCACGTGTATTTCAGTCATTGTCATTGTAGAACTTCGTCGAATATTTGTGTACTGTATGGATGTAACTCAAACTAACGAGGAATCGTTTTCTTGGTAAAGGATTTAAAGCAAATGATATGAATGTTAACAGTGAGTGTGTGCGTGAGATTATCAAAAGAAGTGGTAATGATTTAAAAGCCACCCATAAACTCTCGGAAAATCATGTTAATGTTTTAAAAGCATCTGAAATAACTGCCAAATCTTTAAATTTTGGGGGGAGAAAAGAGGCTACTCTACAGCAAAGACTGGCTAGCACAAGCAAATTCATTACATTGTTTGAATCTTGGTTTGACTGATTAAATTCTGTCTCCTAACGATAAAAAGCACTCACGGAATGCGTAGCCTATGGTTTGCAGTTGCAAAAACAAAATTCTGTTTTGAAGGAAATGATAAATACTGTTGAATCAATGAAAGTTTGTGGATATGATAGGTTATTACCATTTCAGAGAGGACTGATTGTCTTCAAGATCATTGTTAAATTTGTATGAAATGTTAAGAGAGAAATCAAATATAATAACTTATAGATTAAACTAAGAATTGCTAGAGCATTTCTTTGCTTGTGTAAGACGAATGGGAGCATGCTATGAACATCCACCCCAATTCAAGTAAAAAATCGGATAAGGGCATACGTATTAGGGAGAGACGTTGCCTTAGTTAGTGGCAATTATAATACCCAAAAAGAAAATTGTGATACGAGTTTATCTGAGGGTATGTTCTTTCATTGTTCTGAAGCCTCGTTAGCTAGTGACCAGAAAACGCTTGACGAAGAATTATGCTTCTCTGCAATGCTCTCAGTTTCAGACGATGAAGATTTTATAAATGAAAGGGACAGACCAAGTACTGATGGTAATACACCAAATTTTGATGAATCAATTGATTTTGAAGAAGAAATGGAGAATGAGAGATTATGTTATGTCGGTGGATACATAAATTTCCTCAGCCCCAGTTTTTAAGTACCACTGTAGAGAATGGTGACAATACCTGGATTAATTACGTTTCCAGGGAAAAATAAAAGTTGATGTAACCAACTTGCCATTTTTTTTTTTTTTTTTTATTAAAAATTATGGAGAATCTCTTCCAACCGTATCACGGAGAGAAAAACCTGAGGGCAGGTAGAAATTCTGTCAAGACTTTAGCAAGCGAAATCATGAAATTTGTAGTTCTGCCACTAGACGATGTGACATTTTTGTGCGATGCAGAATTTTCTTTAGACTGCGTATCCTGAACCGAAATACGAAAAACATGCGCAGTGAAAAACGCAAATTATCTAAGCTAACAACATAAATTAATAGAACTAAGGGTTCTCAGAAAACTGATATGATACATGTATATATTAATTACAGTGTCCAACTATTTATAATTTATCATTATGTAATAATAAGCTGTATCATTTATTTTATTTTTCACCTTTAAAGTTGTTTCTTAATTATATTCTTGATGTTATACAAAGTTCAATATTCTATGAATGAAATAAATCTTTATTTGCCATTCCATTACCTTTAAAAACAATTACTATGCTTAATAAAATTTTTGCAAAAATATTGGGTAAATCCCGATATTAAAATTAAAATCTTTTGTTTTATAAACATTCCCTTTTGAGTCTTTCTCTACCCACCTCGCCATGTAACGTAGGTGTAGCTCCGCCTACTTGCGCGTGAACAGACTCTCTTCTTAGACCATGGTCTCAACACCTAAGTTTGGTCAGCAGCCCATGAAGTATGGGACACAAGTTTTAGAAAATTCAATGCTTTCAAGCATTTTATCTTAATATATTTCAGATGTGGGATCCAAGTCAGCTTGCTATCAAAAATCAACCTAAGAAACCTTGTTTCACCAGAACATGTAATTCTCTGCCCATGTATGAACCGATCTGGATCAGGATAGAATCCTCCTATACAGCAAAAGTGCATGGTTACCGTTTTACTAGCTGGAAACCTAAAACCATTCATCTCAGCCTACTGTACTATATTATAAATGCAGAGATGAAGGCGGCATTCAGCCACTGCCATCCTTGTTGCTGCAAATGATATTGAAAGATCATCAACAAAAAGGGTATATATTACTTTTGGGGGAATTATTTTGGGTACCTCATTGATTACTAAGGAGAACAAGGTTATGCATAGAACACTTCCTTGGGGCACTCCTTCTTGGTTGAATGCATCTGACATTATTGCTCCAATCTGAACCTGGAATAAACTGTTTTTAAAAAAAAGCCTTGATAAAAAGAGGTAAATTGCCTCTCAGGTTACATTCATAAAAGACCCTGAAAATGCCATCTCTCTATGTTGTGTCTTAAGCCTTCTCAAAATAAAAGAAAACAGTGACGTGGTGCTGTTTGTTAGCAAAAGCTTCACATACTGATAATTCCATTCGAACCAATACATTAGTTGTGAAGTGCAAATTTCAAAAACCACACACGGTAGGCAACAAATATTTACCACGTTTTAAGTACCTCATCGAACATGTATTCACCATTGGTTCCATGATCTTACACAGACATGATGTCAGTGAAATAGGATGATAATAATTCTCTGTCTTGAAAGGAGTAATTTTACCATCTCCCATAGCTTAGGGAAGACATGTTCTCGAAAAATTCACGTATGAACAATATACTATTTTCGGGGGTATGGTTAATCAGTGAATATGTTATACCATCCAGTCCAGGAGCTGATTCACTCCTACTTATTTAGGGCTGATTAAAATTCTCTCATAGTAAAATGTACATTGCATTGTTCATTCCTCGGTGCATGGAAATCAATTTCTACCTTTCCCATTAGTCTTCTTTGAGCTGAATAGGGTTAGTCATCATTTTTCTTTGCAACAACGATAATTAGAGGTTGACAAGGAGTATATTTGCCAGTTATTTTTCTAACTCCCTTCCAAACTAAAGTCAGAGGGGTTTTGAATTGAATGAAGGTATGAAAATTGTCCAAGATTCCATTTGTGCCTTTTTAATTTCCATGCGGAAATGAGCTCTTGCTTTTCGAAATTCAACATAGTAATACTGACGTTTTCGTCTGTGATGTCTGGTGAAAGCTGACCACATAGTTCTGTGAGTTTCCTGGCATTTATGAATCTACCAGGGAATTGGTAGGTGGATAAATATGCCTGAAGTCCTAGGTACTGATTGAAGAACAGCCGAGAAAATAACTGTATTCAAAAAGTCAAGAACATTATCTACAGAGAGAAAGTCATCAGCCAAGTCATCTACTGAGCTATGTTTCTGGAATGTTACCTAATTAGCTTTGCCAATGTTCCATTTAGGTAACCTTGAAGATGGAGGATTTGAAGCTACATTTATTATCACTCTCCAATTTTCACTTTCTATGATGGAACACAGGCTATTTCCTCTTGATTGGTAACGATGTCACCCCAAAGATGGTTTCTACTAATCATATCTATCAGAATAACAAAGGGATGTGGTAACTGTTGAAAAAGGATTTAAATCCATCAACGCTGAAGACTTCACTAGGTGGTAGATATAGAGAACACACTGTATATTTTCTTTGTAAATGGATCTTCACACCTACCACTTGCAGTGTAGACTGGATACTAATAGGATTTTGTGGGGTGCCATTATGAATATATAAAACTACACCCACATGACTTCTTATATTTATGTTATAAGTGGAATGATAGGCTGTATACTTATCGTGGGCTGCACATACAGGAGACATTCTGATATGAGCAGCCTTAGTTCTTCCCATTTAGCCTTTTAAGTGTCTTTAGTTTATTGCCTTGCTCATGCTTTTTTCTGGAAGGAAACCATTTTTTATGGCAGCTTTTCAATTTAAAGTTGATGGTGATGCTTTCATGGAGGAGGTACCTGCCACTGATGGCACAGCCTCCCTAGTTTCATGGGCGTTGGATTCCTTTGATAGCATCTTTGTTATATGAATTTCACATTCAGGAGCAACAGACAAAGCTGGCACTGCCTGGGGAGAGGTGGACTTTTCAGGCACAACAGACCACATCCCCTGAAGCACTTTCAGCTGGTGCATGCTCTAGTTAGACGCAAACACCAGACACAGATGATGCGACCTCCAACAAGGCAAGAGTTCCAGCCGCAGCAAGCGCAGCCTCCAAAGAGTCCGTCACACCAGGTAGAGCTGGTGCAGCCTCCAGAGAGGTGGGATTGCTAGGTACATCTGGCACTGACTCCGGAGAGGCAGGAGCACTAGAAATCACTGAAGCTGCCTCCAAAGAGGCAGGGGCATCAGAAGCTAATGGGGCAGCCTCCAAAGAGGTAGGAGTGCCAGGAACTACTGGTGCATCCTCCAGAGAGTCAGGAGTGCTGGTCGCCACTGATCTTCCCTTTAAATTACCATGGTAATTCCACCGGTAGCATTTATATTTCTTCTTCAGTTGGCAGCAATACTGGAGAAGGATGTTCCTGGTCTAACATATTTGCTTAATACTTTCTCTTTTGCCTCTCTAATCATGATATGTTCAGTTACCCTTACCATCTGGATTTCTTTTCTGTGATGTACACATCACAATTCTGCGAAGAAGATGGACGATTGTCTCTGCAATATATACATCTTGCTTCTTTATAACATACTACATTTAACACATGTTGCAGACTTGCCTTGTAGCTCCTCCTTACAAAACCCTAAGATATGTCCATATTCTTGACTAAAAAAAAAATCTCCTCAGTATTGGGATATATTGTATAACCTTAAAACATAACCATGCTGTTTTTATTATATTAGGTAAGTAGGTCGAATTGAATGTAATAATTAAATTGGGAGGTGGAACTAAGGATCCACTGATCTCCTTCTTCATTCTTTCAACTCTAATCACACTTTGATCTTTTGACTATTTGCTCTACAGTGTATGTCATCAGTTTGGGTGTAAATAGCATACCCTTAGTGTGATTCCAAAAAGCATGTACTGAGCAGTCAAGTTTAACTCCTCCGAGATGCAATAATGCTTTTAATCTTTCACTTTCTTTTTCCCGAGGCCAGTTCTACTGTCAGTTTTCCTTGCCCTTCAGATATCTTAGGCTCTTGACCACAATGCTTCACAATGTCTCTGTACACATTAAAAATATGAGTTAGAACCTTCCAGATTAAAGGTCAAATATTTATCATAATAAGCTTCAAATATACCTGGCCCTATTTCACATACATTTCTGATCAATTTCCCATTGCTGGAGTGTAGGGTTCTAGAAGGCTCTCTAGCCTTTTCCAAACACAGGTTGTGCCAAAATGGTATCATCAGAGGGTCCAGTGGTACTTAATTCTTTATTGCTACTACTCATAAAGAAAAAAAAGTAAACGTGTGAGATTATCACAAGAAGACAATCATCCCCACCCTAATCGTGTTATGGGCTAACAGGACAGAATGCTGAGAGTCTTATCCCCAGAACCAGGTTCCCCGGAATCCATGGCCCAGCCCTGCTGAATAGTTCCTCCCTTGAGCTATCAACCTGATAGCTCTCAGGTCCAGACATGATCAGATAGTTGATGATCCTACCACAGTTCCCACTATTAGCTTTAGATATAAACCCAGTCCCAGATATGGTACCTTTTCCTATTTATCTGGTCCAATAAATTTTATCAAAAGTGGAAAATTCCACAAAAATCTACCCAAAATTAATATGCATTGATATATGGGACTTTTGGACTCAAAACCATAAACAAACTCCAGGGGTTCAAGAGCCCCTCACCTCGTCAAAGTGGCCCCATGTCGATTGGATCCTCAGTCTTATGATCTTCCCCCTATGCTATGGTCATGAATCTTATCATTATTGTTATAACTTTTCTTTGTCAGTCCCCAGTCTCTGCTTCATGTAATAGTAAAGAAAGTATTAGTATGTCATAAAAATTTTCATATTAACCCATGGGATGATTTCATATATCAGTAGTCCAGCAAACTTTATCCAAGTAGTCACTACTTTTTGTTTTTAACTGCCTTCTTCAATACCTAGTGCACAGTTCAGCATATTCCCTCTTTCCCCCATTTTTTTTTTTTTTTTTTTTTGTATTTAGGGCATGAAGAATGTCTTACATCATATATTTTTGTAATTCCTGAGTATCTCTTCTGACATCGCCTGCCACATTTTATATCAGAGTTGAGGCCACCCCCCCTGCCTTATCAACATCATTTACATGACCATTTCACTGATTCTACTTTTACCTTTACTTCCTTTAACAGTTGCAATAAGATTAATTTTGCTTACCATGAACTTCCATCATCTCACCCATTCCACTCATCTATATTTTAAACATTTCTTCAAATTCTTCCTCCCATGGGTCTCTTACTATACTTCTCTGGAGCTTCCTAAATTATAAAGATAAGGACTTACAACTGCTCTATCATGGCACAAACATTTATCTCAAACTTTTCTCATACACCTGCAACATACACTTCAGAGTGTGATGTGCCTGCCTACACAAGTTAGGGTAGAAGAGACTCTTTAGCCTTGGCAGGCAACTGTTATAGGAGGACACTCCAAAATCAAACATGCAGGTAGAAGTGACCCTTTAGCCTTGGTAGGCAACCCTTCTAGGAGAAAGTTACTTTAAATACAAACCTTGTTCTCCAACCTTGGATTGTGCCTTAGCCATTGTGCAATGGCCTTCCATAGTCTTAGTTTTAAGTTCCCTTGCTTGAGGGTACAATCAGGCATTTATTCTCTTTTTTGTTCACTTCCCTGTTTTTTTTGGAAAAGTGTGTAGGATAGGCTGATGAGAAAGGAAAAGTTGCTTGGTAGATCAACAGGAAAGTGCCTTGGTCTTTACCTAATCTTTTCCTTCTGAGCTTTTTATTATTACTGTCCTCCCCCCGCCTTGTTGTGGCAAACCTGGTTATTTCTGTATATGCCTTGCAAGGTGTGCTGGCCCTACCCTGTTAACCTGTTGCTTCTGGCATTTTTTTCAATGACATATGGTCAGGTTTATCTAAACTTTCAACAGAATATTTGTAAATAATGTAAATGCTGTTGTTGTTGTTGATGGTATTATTGTTTATTGTTCTGTTGATTTTTACATGTTCTTATTGTTATGAACCTATTTATTAGTTTTGCTACTGATTTTATGTTGATAATTTCAATTCTTTTGGAAGACATTGACTGAACACTGGGCAAGGTACTCATTACAGTAAAAAAAAATTGCAAAGTACCCTACTCAATATGTGGGTCTTAAGGTCAAATTTTCTTGATCTCCAGAGTTGTGAACACAACTACGATTTTTTTTTATGTGAGACAATTGTAAGTAGTAACAAGTCCAAGGTTGAGTTTTAATCCCAGGGTTTGATGACCTCGACTTTATTTGTCATCGTAACACCCCACATGCTCAAGGTATGGCTGTAACACTAAGTCCAGACGACCTATTTATTAACAGAAACATTTGGAGTGTAGTTTCCATGAAGTTCTTTGTTTTAAAATTTTCAGTAAGTTCTACAATTTTTATGTATTTGCTGTTCACCACAATCCAAAGATCGACGATTCTATATATGACTGCCACTTGGTAAGGATTAGTATGGCTCAGTCCCAGGATTCAAAAATTTCTTTTGTTATTTGTAGAGACTGTAATGGCTAAATTCAAATTCCACAGATCAACATGGCCGGTCTGCTTTTGAGTTCTGTTTATCCTTTGATTTTGTCTAGCTAACTGAGGAACCCATGCATATTTCTGGTAATAGATTAGACCTCATATTCACAGATATTGTCAAGTCCAAGGTCTGCGAATATATAGGTGCTTCTGATCATTTCACCATTAAGATTGACATATCTATCAATCAGTATATTCCCAATGCCACCACTGGAAAAACAATCTGGCTGAAATATAGAACCAATTGGGATTGCATTACTGAAGCACGTCATGCAATTAATATTTCAGATGCTATATCAGATCCTGATCCTAAGAAGTTAAATGAAATGCTGATGGCTAATTTAATGACTTATGTCCTTAGAAAGGTCATCAAATTCAGGACAAATGACCAGCCGTGGTTTGATAATACATGTAGACAAGCTTACCATGACAAACAGACCAAATCCAAAACATGAAGACAAAATTTTTCAAATGATAATTACACTATTTTGCGAATAAACCTTCCCATACTGCCAAGAGAAATGACAATATTTCCTTGAAGAGGAAAATTGAATTAATTACTCAGCCTCATCTGTAGTGGATCAAAATGGCATCATCTATCTGTGGGTCAGGCTCATCTTCCATTCCACCAGTACTTACAGATGAAGATAGATTGGTTATTGGCCCTAGGGAAAAGGCTGAACTACTTCATCAAGCTTTTGAAGCTAAACAATCATCTGTGGGTGTCCCTCTCCCTGATACTTGTCATCCGAAACCTATTCTTACAAAATTTGCATTTCACTCTAGGGGTGTTAAAACCATTCTTGATCATCTTGATAGCTGGGATGGAGAAGATCCTGATGGTTTCTTACATTTATTTTCAAAAAAAAATTTCTAGCATGTTGTCTCCCAAGATTAGTAGTTTCTAAAGAATTTTACGTTAATGCATACCTTTGTGGATGAGCACAAGCTTTGTAATACAGTGTCTGTTTCAAAGAATGGCATGTCTGCAGACTCCAGCAACTACAGGCCAATTTCTATTCTTTCTGTGCTCTCCAAAGTTGCAGAAAAAACTTAGTTTTAAGTCTCTATTTATGTACGTGTAATCTAAAGGATTGTTAGCTGATAGTCATATGCATATAGGAAGCAGTTAGGTACCTGCAACGCTCTTTTAGTCTTGACATGCCATTCGTAAGAGAACTTTGATAAGGGTCTTGAGAGCAGAGTAATTCAAATAGATTTTAGTGCTACTTTCAGTTTTGTAAATCACAAGGCATTTATTCATAAACTTTAGAATCTTGGAGTGGATGGATATGTTTTATGGTTACTCCAAGATTTCCTTACAGGTAGACAGCAGCGAGTTGCTGTTGATGGGATCTTTAGTGAACCAAGACCTGTTGTATCTGGAGTTCCACAGGGCACTGTTATTTTAGTATATACAAGTGATTTAGTTGTTGGACTGGAAAACAAGATTGTTCAGTACGCCTTTGATGTAACACTTGTGGGTGTAGTAGTCTCCACTTAAGAGAAATGAAGCTGCCCTCAGCCTCAACTGGGACAAGGATTGGGTCAGTGAATGAAGTGGTTGGCGGGAGATGAGGCTGAACTCCAGTTAAAAGAAAACACTGTTGATTAACAGATTTTCAACCTCATCCTCCCCTTCAAGTGGATGGGACTGTGTTGAATGAGTCTTAAGCTTTAACTATTCAAGGTGTACCTTTTGACTCACATCTTACTTTTAAGAAACATCTAATGAAAGTTTCAGGAAATGCCGCAAGTTAGGTATTGTTCGTAAAGCCTCATATATTTATAACAGTGATAAAATTAATGCAACTTGTTTCAGGTCATTTGCCCTTCCACTACTAGAATACTGTTGTCAAGTGTGGATGTCAGCTTCTGCTAGAGGTTAATCTCTTTTAGATAGTGGTTCGTGTTGGTGGTAGGTTTCTGCTTCCTAATATTAGCAGTTGTGACTTGGACCATCGACTTTGTCAATTTTTCATAAGTTGTACTTTAACAGAGACCATTAACCTTCAGTAATTCATCCCTGATCCCATTTTTCTGCCGAGAGCAACCAGATTCGCTGAACAGCAGCGCTAAAATACAATAAATGTGCCTTGCTATCGAGCTTCTGAGTTCTAGAGGTCCTTTATTCCCCACACTGTTTTACAGTGGAATAGCCTCCGTGAGGATGTCATGCAATTGAAACTTCAGAAGTTCAGTAAAGACACAATGCATTTGTACCCTAATACAATTATCCTTGAATTTTGATAATTTACTTACATTTTTATTGATTTATTTATTAATTTCTTAATTTGTGTGTGTATATATTTTTTTTTTACTAATGACTGATCTATCTTGAATTTCACATCATTGGCCTCTCTGGGCTTATTCTATATGAGTAGGGTTCATCTTCTGAATAATAATAATAATAATAATAATAATACAAAATCCACATTTATGTAAAGTAATGTATTTACAAATGATAAAATAAATTCAGGAGCTTTGATTAGCCTGCTTATTCCCTTCTTCATTATTAAATGACAGTCTTGGTTATGAGGACTTAAAAACAAACTTTAAAAGGGTAAACAAGACGCATTCTTTACAAAAAATGATGATCATTAGGTAATTCCCTCGTTCTCGATCTTTTTTCCAAACAAGCCTGTAGATCGCGATCTCCTCAGGTGACGGCCTCCACGGTTTGTTTACAGCCTCCTCTCTTCTCAAACCAGCAGGCGCCTGCACCGGAGTCAGCTGTTTGTAACTCCGTTACCTTCAGGAGAGGCAGAGATGGCGGCAGTATCAGGGGTGACTTGTGGTATACAAGAAATTTCTATAATTAAAATTTTTGATATAAGTAGAACAAATAAGTCTGTTGATAAAGCTATCTTCTGTTGTAAACGACTTATTACCTTCCATCGAGTTCCCCATGTTGATGACGGCCCCTCGACTAATCTTCTCTCATTGACATTATGGTTCTTGTAAAGCAATTTAGACCCTTCCAAGTTGATACTGTGGTCGCATTCCAGCTATGTCTGACTAGCACGTTATTGTTGGACATTGATTGATATGCCCTTTGATGTTCATTAATGCGAATTTGCATACTCCTACCAGATTCCCGTAATAATTAAGATTACAACCCTTTAAGGTATTTCATACACCCCTTGTCTATCTTCGATTTCTTCTTCAGTTTTGTTCCGAACCAGTCTTTTCCTAATTGTGTTCTCGTATTTGAATACTAAGTTTACATTGTCGTCAAAATATTTACTAATGAGGGTTTGTGTGCTCAAAACTGATTTCGGTGGAAAGGCAATCTTGGAATTGCATCTTTTCATCTCTTTACGTGGACGTGGATTGTAGTTATTTTTTTTGACAAAACGCTTTTTCAATGAAATGTGCTGGGTTATCATAGTTTTTAAATGTCTGTCTTATATGTTCCAGTTCAGTATCTAAAAGTTTGGGGTTTGCTGTTGCAAAGTCTGTATGATCTAATTACAAAATTCATGATAATAAATTGTGTATTTTACTTGTTGGCTGTAGAAAGGAATAAAATGTTTGTAATTCTCTGAATTAGTGGCTTTCTAAAGACAGAAAATTAAACCTTTTGTCCAAGGATCATGCAAACTAAAACATCAAGAAAGCGCTATCTGATGGTCAATTTCTGTTAAAATAAGAACTGTATTGAAGGAACAATGATAATTGACATAGTTAAAAACTCGTTAAACTGTTCTTCAGTGCCTCGAAATATTATGAAAATATCGTCTACATACCTAAAACCATAGCAGACAGGTTTTACATTCCGGGGACAGTTATCTAATATCTCAGTTTCAATACATTCCATGCAAAGATTTGCTAATATCGGTGACAGAACGAACCCATTGCTACTCCAAACATCTGTTTATATCCTTCCCCATTAAATGAAAAAACTGTCGTAGTCAGAGAAAAGTCTAATTAGTTCTAAAAACTATAAAATTTTATTGGTAACACCAAAATTCTTTGATTGTGCTTTTCTTTCAATTTGGACAATACAAATTTAACGGAACATTTTAAAGGTCACAACAGACATACTAAGCTCATTTCATCTTTCCTTCAAAACTACCAATCTTTTTAAATCCCGCTTGCTTATGGTTAAAATTAGATAATAGGGGAATCTGGTCCTTAATCACAAGGTCACATTAATGAACATTAAAGGGCATATCAATCGTGATGTAAATAAAAATGAATGTTTGCTAGTCATTAACCTTCTTTACACTGGGAATGCGACCACAGTATCAATTGGGAAGGGTCTAAATTGCTATTTACAAGAACCATAAAATCAAATAAGAAGATTTCTCGGGGTCGTCATCAACGATAAAAACTTTATGGTGCTAAAACGTTTTCAACAGAAGATAGCTTTATCATACAACATTTGTAAAACTTTATCAAAAATTTTAATTATAGAAATCCTTGTGGAAAGACCACAAGTCACCCTGATTTGTCCGATAAAAAAAAAAAAACCTGGCCCAGGTGGTGGAGTTAAAATAAAGAATTTAGAGTTCTGTTCCGTAATTCTGGTTTGAACTACATGTAGGAGGTAAATGTTGTCAAGGAAGATTCGTTGAAAAGACAGTAATGTAAAATTCGGCTTGTTTGGATTTTCGAGAACGAGGGAATAATCAGATGATGACAATAATTTATATAAAGAATGCTTCTTGTTAACCCTTTAAAAATTTTGCACAAAATAAAGGTTCTTAACCAAGACTTTCATTTCAAGCTGAATAGAGCTGATTAGGCTTCACTTCCTGAATTTATTTTATTATTTTTTGAATTAATTACTTTACATAAATGTGGATTTTGTATTTTATAAACATATTAGTTAATCGCTTGAAGTAAAGATTTCCATACAAATGAAAAAATAAACAAATAATAATGGCTTTAAGCATAATAATGCTAATCCAATACAATTAGAATAGATATTATTTATGATATTATTCCATATAATAATTAAAGAAATTATCTAAAAATAACATAATAATAATAAACAATTGATAGCTGTCCCAAAACTATCATTTAATTTGTAAGAAATATAATACGTATCTTATCATCTTTTTTTCCTCAGCCTGATAGACTGGTATATCAGGTTTCCCAAGGACATACAAAGATTTCATGTTTTCTTAGGTTTATTTTTAAAATTGACGTTTCAAAAATCTTGTTCATTTTCAGAGGTGAATGTTTTAGCATGCACTCTGTCATCTTCTTTCTGAGAAACAATGTTTTAAAATTTTGTACCTGTCTATTTTTAGTATAAACCATGTCCACGATGGAGTATAACAGTGAAATCTTTCTAAAACAGTGATTTTGTCATCTATAAATCTCATCATATTAAAATCAATTTGTTTTCAGTCCTTCTTTTTTTATAAAATTCTCTATGAATTTTTTTGTATCAGCAATTTAAATACTTTTTAAATGGGTCTTGCCAAAACATTTCTTAGAATGGGAAAGATCTTTGTTAGTTACTGTGTCCATTTAGATCTTTTCCCCAATACCTTTTAACGGTGTGGAATTGCAATACTGCATAAACAATTTAAATAAATTATCAAACTTTTTTTCCTTTATCTAAAAGCCTCTTCTCTTTTATTAATTCTGCCATTTCATCTTTAATCATTATACTACTGCAGCATACCTTGTCTCTTTTCGATTCTATTAAAGTGATGCCTCTGTGTGTCACTACAGAGAGCATTTATGCCTGTTTGTTTATACGTGACACGTGTATACAGCAAAAATGTCTTCATATCCTCTACTTTTTCATGTCGTCGTTCAAACACTGATTTCGGTCATTTTACCATCTTGCTCTACGTATGATTCTGAAATTCATCACAGGGTTCCCTCTAGCAAATAAGGCCTCAAACTAAAAAATTGGGAGTTAATTTTTGTCAGAAATTCAGGCTTTCTTTTGGAAATGTTATCCTATTTTTAAATAAAATAAAATAGTTTGAAAATTTAATGGATTCAACAGACCAAAATCAAAGTTTGGGGTTTGCATTTGAGCATCCTTGATTAGTTTTATGATCCACCAGCTAGGAGTTTTGATGAGAATTAAATTGTGTATGTCTGAAATCACCGCATGTGCAGTAGAAGAGAATATATCAAACAATTCTTTGTATTTGTGGCCACAGAAAGTGTATATTCTTAAAGAACGAAAATGAGAACCTGGCAGCCAGGCAGGTGATACGTCGAAACGCAGAAAGGAGAATAAGTCTTTTCCAGCTCAGTGTGATTCTCTTTAAAATAAGAATTATAGATATTGCAGCTGAAAAACGATAAAAGCATGAGCCATTGATTCGATAAATTGCTTTTGATTCTTTATTAGTAACGCGATCGCAAAAATGATAAAAATTTAAGCAATATTGCAGACAGTGTTAGGCACGGTTAAGTGAAAAGCACTGACAAGTGGGTAAACCTTTTTTGATTTATAAACAAAAACCTTTTGGCATCCATAATCAGAGAAGAGAGAGAGAGTAGAGATGTTTTGTAGAGAGAGAGAGAATAGAAGGACTGGCAAAAAATTCAAAATCTGATAAAATTAATGGGACATTCATACTCTTTAAAGCCTGTTTTAGTTGTCAAGGTCATCTTCGAGAAATTAGAAACATTTTAGGTCACAACAGACATACTAAGAAAACATTTGATCTCGTATTCATGAAACAGGCATCAGTTTTAAATCCCGCTGGCTTATGGCTAAAATTAGATAATAGACCCTGAACTTCTGTCCTTAATCACAAGGTCACTTGCGGAAGATTACAGGGGAAAACGGAATCGTGATGTAAATAAAAAATGAATGTTTTCCCGTCATTAACCTTCTTTACACTGAGCTTATGCCAAAAGCTGACATTCAAGATGACATCGGGAAATCCTCCTATATTTCAGTCTGCAAAATAACCAAAAGTTTCTCGGCCGTCGTTGCCCTGCGATAAAAACTTTAGTGCTGAAACTTTTCTGAAAGGACTCGTCGGTTAGCATACAACATTTAGTAAAAATTTTCACGGTGCGTTTGCATCAAGCTTGTGAAAGACTCAAATGTAAACTATTTCCTTTGTCTGGATAAAAAAGAAAAAAAAACCTGGGGCGGGTGGTGGGAGGGAAACACCAAAGAATTTACAGTTCTGTTCCGTAATTCTCGAACTACTTGTAGGAGGTAATGTTGTCAAGGAAGATTCGTTAGAAAAGACAGTAATGTACAAACCTCTCATTTTCTAGCTGGGGTAATCAGATAAGGACAAAAATTCTATATACAGTCTTATTATAACCCTTTATTTTGCACAAAATAAAGGTTCTTAGTAGACTAGTTTGACTCTTCAAGTGCAAATAGAAGATTTTCCTTACACTTCTTTCTTATTTTGTTATTCATTTTTGAATTAATGTGAGCATGCAAAGCCGATGTTATTCAAGTCGCCAAGCTTATTAGTTAATCGCTTGAAGTAAACACCTATGATCGGTCCATACAAATGAAAAATAAACAAACTTCATGGCTTTGTGCAAGCATAATCATGCTAGTCCAATACAATTAGAATAGATATTATTTCTGATATTATTCCATATATCGGAACTAGCGAACTTAGTCTAAAAATAAAATTTTAATAATAATAATAATAATAATTGAAATCTCCCAAAACTATCATCTCGGACTGTAAAAACATAATCTACGTATCTAAGCCTGATCATGTTGCGAGGGTGTGATAGACGACAAAGTACTCCATGTCATCGCTAGAAAGGAGGACATGCTACAGCTAGACTGTTGTTTTTAAAATTTACCATTAGAAGAGAAAATCTTGTTACTTACACAGAGGTTAATTAGTTTTAGTGCTTTGTCAATGCCGAGAGGAAGATGTTTTAAAATGGTTGTAACTGCTTCTTTAGAAAAGACAGCACGTCGGCGATCGGGAGTTGAGTAAATAATGGCTCAACGTCTAAACAGAGGATTTTGATGGTATTCAAGAGGAAGCATAAGCAATTACATTTTTTTTATAAAATTCTCTGCGTGTTTTACGTGGGAGGATGAGAAGATTTTTAAATGGGTCTGCAAGCCATTTATAGAAGGGAGAGATTCTAGGGAGTTGATATCCTTTTAATTACTCCCAATGGTTTTAACTGGGATGGAATAGTTGTTAGGGGATCATTTTTTTTTTTTTCATAGGTCATCTCAAACTTTACTGATATGTCTCTTTATCTAAAAGTACTATCTTTCCGTCTTTATTAGATTTATTTTACGTCTTTATTAGATTTTCCGTAACATTATCGACGCTTTTGGGAATTTTGTCACAGTGGTTTTCAGCGAGTGCTAACCTAGATTTAATACCACAAGCTATTCTTAATACGTCTTTTTAATTGGTTGCGCAGAATTATGGAGTGCGCCTCACTATTTTCAACTGAACCTGATAGCATAAAAAAGGAAAGATATCTGTACACACCATCATCCGGCACAGGAGGTGAAGCAATGTGGTTAAATCACTTATTTTTCTTCTCATCACATAGATGTCTTATTAGGTGGAATGTATCCTCTCGGAGGAGCCTGATGACCGTGGCAGGGTTCCCCTCTGAGCAACGGGGCCTCAAAGTCGCCTTTTTAATTTTTATAATAGAAATTCAGGCTTCTTTACCTCAAGAAGGCGACGACGTATTGATGTGCGGTTTGAATTTTTTAATAGAACGGACCAAAATAGTGGGGGTGCATTTGGAGCATCATGTCCGTGGCAGGGTTCCCCTCTTAGCTACGGGGCCTCAAAGTCGCCTTTTTAATTTTTACAATGAAAATTCAGGCATCCATAACTCAGCAAGGACTCAACGTATTGATTTGCGGTTTGAATTTTTTAATAGAACGGACCAATAAACTGGGGGTGCATTAGGAGTCTCATGTCCGTGGAAGGGTTCCCCTCTTAGGTACGGGGCCTCAAAGTCGCCTTTTAAGTTTTTATAATAGAAATTCCGGCTTCCATAACTCAAGAAGGCGGCGACGTACTGATGTGCGGTTTGAATTTTTTATTAGAACGGACCAAAATACTGGGGGTGCATTTGGTGCCTCATCTCAGTGGTAGGGTTCCCGTCTTAGCTACAGGGCCTCAAAGTGGCCTTTTTTAATTTATACAATAAAAATTCAGGCATCCATAACTCAAGAAGGCCTCGACGTAGTGATGTTTTGTATGGTTTTTTTAATAGAACGGACCAAAATAAGGGGGCAACAATTGGAGCCTCATGTGGGTGGTAGGGTTCCCTCTCAGCTATAGGGCCTCAAAGTTGGTGTTTTTTTTTTTTTTTACATATGAACCTTGCAATTTCAAAACGACACCTGCATTACCTACAAGGCTAGAGGAACATTGAAATTGAAAAATGACACATGGGATACTACAACAAAGTGCCAATGATGAAAGGTTACCAGCTATATTAATGGTAGAAATTACCCTTGAAATTGAAAAATGACACCTGTTATACTGCTGAAGAAACAGTCTTCAAGGAGTTTCGTAGGAGTCTTCAGTGAGGATTTTGGCGCCAATAAGCAAGGCTGTATCATTTTCTAAAACTAGAGCATAGCCATTCATGTAATGATGGCCACCTCCGACGATTCCGGAGGAAATCTTTGGTAAGGGGTCCTTTTTTGGGTTTGTTTGTTGGTCCCAGGGGTCCAATTCAGCCGGGACCCTTACGTGATGAAGGTGGCCTCCCACAAATAGAACTTTTCAAAATTTTCGGCCTAACTAACCCTTCTTAGTACAATTCTATTAATTTTGGGGATGCAAAATTTTTTTGGCCATTATTTCCAGTTTCCAAAAATCGATGAATGGAAATTCAGACTTACATAATTCGAAAATGACCAAAATGATTTACCTTACGTATGCTTTTTCCAATAAAATGGACCAAAACACTGCGGGCGCATTTGGAGCCTGATAACCGTGGAAGGGTTCCCCTCTGAGCAACGGAGCCTCAAAGTCGCCTTTTTAATTTTTATAACAGAAATTCAGGCTTCTATAACTCAAGAAGGCGACGACGTATTGATGTGCGGTTTGAATTTTTTAATAAAACGGACCAAATTACTTGGGGTGCATTTGGAGCCTCATGTCCGTGGCAGGGTTCCCCTCTTAGCTACAGGGCCTCAAAGTCGCCTTTTTAATTTTTACAATGAAAATTAAGGCATCCGTAACTCAACAAGACTCGACGTATTGATTTCCGGTTTGAAATTTTTAATAGAATGGACCAATATACTGATGGTGCATTAGGAGTCTCATGTCCGTGGCAGGGTTCCCCTCTTAGGTACGGGGCCTCAAAGTCATTTTTTTAATTTTTATAATAGAAATTCAGACTTCCATAACTCAAGAGGGCGGCGACGTATTGTTGTGCGGTTTGAATTTTTTATTAGAACGGACCAAAATGCGGGGTGTGCATTTGGAGCCTCATCTCTGTGGCAGGGTTACCCTCTTAGTTTCGGGGCCTCAAAGTCGCCTTTTTTATTTATACAATAAAAATTCAGGCATCCATAACTCCAGAAGGCCTCAACGTATTGATGTCTTGTATGAATTTTTTAATAGAACGGACCAAACTAAAGGGGCTGCAAATGGAGCCTCATGTCCATGGCAGGGTTCCCTCTCAGCTATGGGGCCTCAACGTTGGTGTTTTTTTTTTATTTTTTTATATGAATCTTGCAATTTCAAAATAGCATATGCATTACCTACAAGGCTACAGGAACCTTCAAATTGAAAAATTACATATGGAATACTACAACAGAGTGCCAATGATGAAAGGCTGCCACCTATATTAATGGTAGAAATTACCATTGAAATTGAAAAATGACACCTGATATAGTGCTGAAGAAAGAGCCTTCAAGGAGTCTTCAAGGAGTCTTCAATGAAGATTTTAGCGCCAATACGAAGGCTGTATCATTTTCTGAAACTAGAGCACAGTCATTCATGTTATGATGGCCACTTACTGCGATTCCGGTGGAAATCTTTGGTAATGGGTCCTTTTTTCGCTTTTTTTTGTGGGGCCCAGGGGTCCAATTCAGCCGGGACCTTTGAGTGGTGAAAGTGGCATATTCTAAACCTAGGGTGTAAAAAAAAAAAAATAAAAGGAGCCTAGCCTCCCACAAATAGAACTTTTCAAAACTTTCGACCTAACTAACCCTTCTTAGTACAATTCTATTAATTTTGGGATGCAAAATTTTTTTGCCCACTTTCCAGTTTCCAAAAATTGATGAATGGAAATTCAGACTTACATACTTCGAAAATGACCAAAATTATTTACCTTACGTTTGCTTTTTCCAATATAATGGACCAAAACACTGGGGCGCATTTGGAGCCTGATAACTGTGGCAGGGTTCCCCTCTGAGCAATGGGGCCTCAAAGTCGCCTTTTTATTTTTTATAATAGAAATTCAGGCTTCTATAACTCAAGAAGGCGACGAAGTATTGATATGCGGTTTGATTTTTTTAATAAAACGGACCAAAATAGTGGGGGTGCATTTGGAGCCTCATGTCCGTGGCAGGGTTCCCCTCTTTTTTTTGTGGGGCCTCAAAGTTACCTTTTAATTTTTACAATGAAAATTAAGGCATCCATAACTCAAGAAGAACTCGACGTATTGATTTGCGGTTTGAAATTTTAAATAGAATGGACCAATATACTGGGGGTGCATTAGGAGTCTCATGTCAGTGGCAGGGTTCCCCTCTTAGGTACGGGGCCTCAAAGTCGCCTTTTTAATTTTTATAATAGAAATTCAGGCTTCCATAACTCAAGAAGGCGGCTAAGTATTGATGTGCGTTTTTATTTTTTTATTAGAACGGACCAAAATGCTGGGGGTGCATTTGGAGACTCATTTCAGTAGCAGGGTAACCCTCTCAGCTACGGGGCCTCAAAGGTGCCTTTTTAATTTATACAATAAAAATTAATGCATCCATTACTCAAGAAGGCCTCGACGTATTGATGTTTTGTGTGAATTTTTTAATAAAACGTACCAAAATAAAGGGGCTGCAATTGGAGCCTCATATCCGAGGCAGGGTTCCCTCTCAGCTATGGGGCCTGAAAGTTGATGTTTTTTTTTTTTTATTTATACATATAAACCTTGCGATTTCAAAATGACACCTGCATTACCTACAAGGCTACAGTAACCTTGAAATTGAAAAATGACACATGGAATACTACAACAGAGTTCCAATGATGAAAGGCTACCAACTATATTAATAGTAGATATTACACTTTAAATTGAAAAATGACACCTCTTATACTGCTGAAGAAACAGTCTTCAAGGAGTCTTCAGTGAGGATTTTGTCGTCAGTACGAAGGCTGTATCATTTTCTGAAACTAGAGCATAGCCATTCATGTAATGATAGCCAACTCCGTAGATTCCAGAGGAAATCTTTGGTAAGGGGTCATTTTGGGTTTCTTTGTGGGGGCCAGGGGTCCAATTCATCCGGGACCCTTGCGTGAAGGTGGCATATTCTAAACCTAGGGTGTAAAAAAAAAAAAAAAAATAAGTCAGCCTCCCACAAATAGAACTTTTGAAAATTTTCGACCTAACTAACCCTTCTAAGTACAATTCTATTAATTTTGCGGATGCAAAATTTTTTCGGCCATTATTTCCTGATTCCAAAAATCGATGAATGGAAATTCAGGCTTGCAGAATTCGAAAATGACCAAAATTATTTACCATACGTTTGCTTTTTCTAATAAAATGGACCAAAACACTGCGGGCACATTTGGAGCCTGATATTAAATTAAATTTAGGGTTCCCCTCTGAGCAATGGGGCCTCAAGGTCGAATTTTTTTAATTTTCATAATAAAATTATCATTTCCTATAACTCAAGAAGGCGACGACGTATTGATGTGAGGTTTGAATATTTTAATAAAACGGACCAAAATAGTGGTGGTGCATTTGGAGCCTTATGTCCGTGGCAGGGTTCCCCTCTTTACTACAGGGCCTCAAAGTCACCTTTTTAATTTTTACAATGAAAATTAAGGCATCCATAACTCAACAAGGACTCAACGTATTGATTTGCGGTTTGAAATTTTTAATAGAATGGGCCAATATGCTGGGGGTGCATTAGGAGTCTCATGTCCGTGGCAGAGTTCACCTCTTATTATTGGGGCCTCAAAGTAATTTATTTTTAATTTTTATAATAGGAAATTCAGGCTTCCATAACTCAAGAAGGCTTCGACGTATTGATGTGCGGTTTATTTTTTTTATTAGAACGGACCAAAATACTGGGGTTGCATTTGGAGCCTCATCTCAGTGGCAGGGTTCCCCTCTTATCTACGGGGCCTCAAAGTCGCCTTTTTAATTTATAAAATAAATATTCAGGCATCTATTACTCAAGAAGGCCTCGACGTATTGATGTTTTGTCTGAATTTTTTAATAGAACGGACCAAAATAAAGGGGCTGCAATTGGAGCCTCATATCCGTGGCAGGGTTCCCTCTCAGCTATGGGGACTCAAAGTTGGAGTTTTTTTTGTTTTTACATATGAACCTTGCAATTTCAAAATGACACCTGTATTACCTACAAGGCTACAGTAACCTTGAAATTGAAAAATGACACATGGAATACTACAACAGAGTGCCAATGATGAAAGGCTACCAACTATATTAATAGTAGATATTACCCATGAAATTGAAAAATGACACCTGTTATACTGCTGAAGAAAGATTCTTCAAGGAGTCTCCAATACGAAGGCTGTATCATTTTCTGAAACCAGGGCATAGCCATTCATGTAATGATGGCCACCTCCGGCGATTCCAGAGGAAATTTTTGGTAAGGGGTCCTTCTTTGGGTTTGATTGTGGGGGGCCAGAGGTCCAAGTCAGCCGGGACCATTACTTGGTGAAAGTGGCATATTCTAAACCTACGGTGAAAAAAAAAAAAAAGTCCAGACTCCCACAAATACAACTTTTTAACCTAACTAACCCTTCTTAGTACAATTCTATTAATTCCAGCTTCCAAAAATCGATGAATGGAAATTCAGGCTTCCATAATTCATAAATGACTCAAATTATTTACCATACGTTTGCTTTTTCCAATAAAATGGACCAAAACACTGGAAACGCATTTGGAGCCTGATGACCGTGGCAGGGTTCCCCTCTGGACAACTTGGCCTCAAAGTCGCCTTTTTAATTCTTATAATAGAAATTCAGGCTTCTATAACTCAAGAAGGCGGCGACGTTTTGATGTGCGGTTTGAATATTTATTAGAACGGACCAAAATACTAGGGGTGTATTTGGAGCCTGATCTCAGTGGCAGCGTTCCCTCTTAGTTACGGGGCCTCAAAGTGACCTTTTTAATTTTTACAATAAAAATTTAGGCATCCATAACTCAACAAGGACTCAACGTATTGATTTGCGGTTGGAATTTTTTAATAGAATGGAACAATATACTGGGGGTGCATTAGGAGTCTCATGTCCGTGGCAAGGTTCCCCTCTTAGGTACGGGACCTCAAAGTTGCCTTTTTAATGTTTATAATAGAAATTCCGGCTTCCATATCTCATGAAGGCGGCGAAGTATTGATGTGCGGTTTGAATTTTTTATTACAACGGACAAAAATACTTGGGGTGCATTTGGAGCCTGATCTTAGTGGCAGCGTTCCCCTGTTAGCTACGGGGCCTCAAAGTCGCCTTTTTAATTTATACAATAAAAATTCAGGCATCCATTACTCAAGAAGGCCTCGACTTATTGATGTTTTGTATGATTTTTTTAATAGAACGGACCAAAATAAAGGGGCTGCACTTAGAGCCTTATATCCTTGGCTAGGTTCCCTCTCAGCAATAGGGCCTCAATGTTGGTGTTTTTTTTACTATTTTTACATATGAACCTTGCAATTTCAAAATGACACCTGCATTACCTACAAAGCTACAGGAACCTTGAAATTGAAAAATGTCACATGGAATACTACAACAAAGTGCCAATGATGAAAGGAAACCACCTATATTAATGGTAGAAATTACCTTGAAATTGAAAAATGACACCTGTTATATTGCTGAAGAAAAAGTCTTCAAGTAGTCTTCAAGGAGTCTTCAGTGAGGATTTTGGCGCCAATACGAAGGCTGTATCATTTTCTGAAACTAGAGCATAGTCATTCATGTAATGATGGCCACCTCCGGCCATTACAGTGGAAATCTTTAGTAAGGAGTCCTTTTTTCGCTTTATTTGTTGGGTCCAGGGGTCCAATTCAACCGGGACCTTTGCGTGGTGAAGGTGGCACATTCTTAACATAGGGTGTAAAAAAAAAAAAAAAAAAATGAGTCCAGCCTCAAACAAATAGAACGTTTCAAAATTTTCGACCTAATTTACCCTTCTTAATAGAATTTTATTAATTTTGGAGATGCAAAATTTTTTTGGCCACTATTTCCGGTTTCCAAATATCGATGAATGGAAATTCAGACTTCCGTAATTCGGAAATGATTCAGATTATTTACCTTACGTTTACTTTTTCCAATAAAATGGACCAAAACAATGGGGGCGCATTTGGAACCTGATAACCGTGGCAGGGTTCCTCTCTGAACAACGGAGCCTCAAAGTCGCCTTTTTAATTTTTAAAATGAAAATTAAGGCATCCATGACTCAACAAGGACTCGACGGATTGATTTGTGGTTTGAAAATTTTAATAGAATGAACAAATATACTGGTGGTGCATTAGGAGTCTCATGTCCGTGGCAGGGTTCCCCTCTTAGGTACGGGCCTCAAAGTCGCCTTTTTAATTTTATAATAGAAATTCCGGCTTCCATAACTCAAGAAGGCTTCGACGTATTGATGTGCGGTTTGAAATTTTTATTAGAACGGACCAAAATACTGGGGTTGCATTTGGAGCCTCATCTCAGTGGCAGGGTTCCCCTCTTATCTACGGGGCCTCAAAGTCGCCTTTTTAATTTATTCAATAAAAATTCAGGCATCCATTACTCAAGAAGGCCTCGAAGTATTGATGTTTTGTCTGAATGTTTTATTAGAATGGACCAAAATAAAGGGGCTGCAATTGGAGCCTCATATCCGAGGCAGGGTTCCCTCTCACCTATGGGGCCTCAAAGTTGGAGTTTTTTTTTATTTTTACATATGAACCTTGCAATTTCAAAATGACACCTGCATTACCTACAAGGCTACAGTAACCTTGAAACTGAAAAATGACATGGAATACTACAACAGAGTGCCAATGATGAAAGGCTTCCAACTATATTAATAGTAGATATTACCCTTGAAATTGAAAAATGACACCTGTTTTACTGCTGAAGAAAGAGTCTTCAAGGAGTCTCCAGTGAGGATTTTGGCGCCAATACGAAGGCTATATCATTTTCTGAAACCAGAGCATAGCCATTCATGTAATGATGGCTACCTCCAGCGATTCCAGAGGAAATCTTAAGTAATGGGTCATTCTTTGGGTTTGTTTGTGGGGCGCAGGGGTACAATTCAGCCAGGACCAATACGTGGTGAAGGTGGCATATTCTAAACCTAGGGTAAAAAAAAAAAAAAAAAAAGTCCATCCTCCCACATGTAGAACTTTTCAAAATTTTCGACCTAACTAACCCTTCTTAGTACAATTATATTAATTTTCGGGATGCAAAATTTTTTTTGCCAATATTTCCAGTTTCCAAAAATCGATTTATGGAAATTCAGGCTTCCATAATTCGAAAATGACTCTAATTACTTACCTTTCGTTTGCTTTTTCCAATAAATTGGACCAAAATACTGGGGGCGCATTTTGAGCCTGATGACCGTGGTAGGGTTCCCCTCTGGACAACGTGACCTCAAAGTCGCCTTTTTTAATTTTAATAATAGAAATTCAGGCTTCTATAACTCAAGAATACGACGATGTATTGATATGCGGTTTGAATTTTTTAATAGAACGGACCAAAATAGTCGGGGTGCATTTGGAGCCTCATGTCCGTGGCAAGATTCCCCTCTTAGCTACGGGGCCTCAAAGTCGCATTTTTAATTTTTACAATGAAAATTAAGGCATCCATAACTCAACAAGGACTCGACGTATTGATTTGCGGTTTGAAATTTTTAATAGAATGGACCATTATACTGGGGGTGCATTAGGGGTCGCATGTCCGTGGCAGGGTTCCCTTCTTAGGTACGGGGCCTCAAATTCGCCTTTTTAATTTTTATAATAGAAATTCAGGCTTCCATAACTCCTGAAGGCTGCGACATATTGATGTGCGGTTTGAATTTTTTATTAGAATGGACGAAATTGCTAGGGGTGCATTTGGAGCCTCATCTCTGTGGCTGGGTTCCCCTCTTAGCAACGGGGCCTCAAAGTCGCCTTTTTAATTTATACAATAAAAATTCAGGCATCCATTACTCAAGAAGGCCTCGACGAATTGATGTTTTGTATGAATTTTTTAATAGAACGGACCAAAATAAATGGGCTGCAATTGGAGCCTCATATCCGAGGCAGGGTTCCCTCTCAGCTATGGGGCCTCAAAGTTGTTTTTTTTTTTTTTTTACATATGGACCTTGCAATTTCAAAATGACACCTGCATTACCTACAAGGCTACAGTAACCTTGAAATTGAAAAATGACACATGGAATACTACAACAGAGTGCCAATGATGAAAGGCTACCAACTATATTAATATTAGATATTACCCTTGAAATTGAAAAATGACACCTGTTTTACTGCTGAAGAAAGAGTCTTCAAGGAGTCTATAGTGAGGATTTTGGCGCCAATACGAAGGCTGTATCATTTTCTGAAACCAGAGTATAGCCATTCATCTAATGATGGCTACCTCCAGCGATTCCAGAGGAAATCTTTGGTAAGGGGTCCTTCTTTGGGTTTGGTTTTAGGGCGCAGGGGTCCAATTCAGCCGGGACCATTACGTGGTGAAGGTGGCATATCCTAAACCTAGGGTGAAAAAAAAAAAAAGTCCAGCCTCCCACAAGTAGAACTTTTCAAAATTTTCGACCTAACTAACCCTTCTTAGTACAATTATATTAATTTTGGGGATGCAAAATTTTTTTGCCCAGTATTTCCAGTTTCCAAAAATAAATGAATGGAAATTCAGGCTTCCATAATTCGAAAATGACTCTAATTACTTACCTTTCGTTTGTTTTTTCCAATAAATTGGACCAAAATACTGGGGACGCATTTGGAGCCTGATGACCGTGGTAGGGTTCCTCTCTGGACAACGGGGCCTCAAAGTCGCCTTTTTAATATTTATAATAGAAATTCAGGCTTCTAAAACTCAAGAAGGCGGCGACGTTTTGATTTGCAGTTTGAATTTTTTATTAGAACAGACCAAAATACTAGGGGTGCATTTGGAGCCTGATCTCTTTGGCAACGTTCCCCTCTTAGCTACGGGGCCTCAAAGTGGCCTTTTTAATTTTTACAATAAAAATTTAGGCATCCATAACTCAACAAGGACTCAACGTATTGATTTGCGGTTTGAATTTTTCAATAGAACGGACCAATATACTGGGGGTGCATTAGGAGTCTCATGTCCGTGGCAAGGTTCCCCTCTTAGGTACGGGGCCTCAAAGTTGCCTTTTTAACTTTTATAATAGAAATTCCTGCTTCCATAACTCAAGAAGGCGGCGACGTATTGATGTGCAGTTTGAATTTTTTATTAGAACGGACCAAAATATTAGGGGTGCATTTGAAGCCCGATCCTAGTGGCATCGTTCCCCTCTTAGCTACGGGGCCTGAAAGTCGAGTTTTTAGTTTATACAATAAAAATTCAGGCATCCATAACTCAAGAATGCCTCGACGTATTGATGTTTTGTATGATTTTTTTAATAGAACGGACCAAAAAAAAAAATGGGCTGCTATTAGAGCCTCATGTCCGAGGCAGGGTTCCCTCTCAGCTATGGGGACTCGATGTTGGTGTTTTTTTTTTTTACATATGAACCTTGCAATTTCAAAATGATACCTGCATTACCTACAAAGCTACAGGAAACTTGAAATTGAAAAATGTCACATAGAATACTACAACAAAGTGCCAATGATGAAAGGCCATCACCTATATTAATGGTAGAAATTACCTTGAAATTGAAAAATGACACCTGTTATACTGCTGAAGAAAGAGTTTTCAATGAGTCTTCAAGGAGTCTCCAGTGCGGATTTTGGCGCCAATACGAAGGCTGTATCATTTTCTGAAACTAGAGCATAGCCATTCATGTAATGATGGCCACCTCCAGCGATTTCAGAGGAAATCTTTGGTAAGGGGTCCTTTTTTGGTTTTGTTTGTGGGGCCCAGGGGTCCAATTCAGCCGGGACCCTTACGTCGTGAAGGTGTCATATTCAAAACCTAGGGTGTAAAAAAAGAAGTCCATCCTCCCACAAAATTTTCGGCCTAACTAACCCTTCTTAGTACAATTCCATTAATTTTGGGGATGCAACATTTTTTGGGCCAATGTTTCCAGTTTCCAAAAATCGATGAATGGAAATTCAGACTTACAGAATTCGAAAATGGTCAAAATTATTTACCTTACTTTTCCTTTTTCAAATAAAATGGACCAAAACACTGGGGGCGCATTTGGAACCTGATAACCGCGCAGGGTTCCCCTCTGAGCAACGGGGCCTCAAAGTCGCCTTTTTAATTTTAATAATAGAAATTCAGGCTGCTATAACTCAAGAAGGCGACAACTTATTGATGTGCGGTTTAAATTTTTTAATAGAACGGACTACAATAGTGGGGGTGCATTTAGAGCCTCATGCCCGGGACAGGGTTCCCCTCTTAGCTACGGGGCCTCAAAGTCGCCTTTTTAATTTTTACAGTGAAAATTAAGGCATCCATAACTCAACAAGGACTCGACGTATTGATTTGCGGTTTGAAATTTTTTATAGAATGGACCATTATACTGGGGGTGCACTAGGAGTCTCATGTCCGTGGCAGAGTTCCCCTCTTAGGTACGGGGCCTCAAATTCGCCTTTTTAATTTTTATAATAGAAATTCAGGCTTCCATAACTCAAGAAGACTGCGACGTATTGATGTGCGGTTTGAATTTTTTATTAGAATGGACAAAAATGCTGGGGGTACTTTTGGAGCCTTATCTCTGTGACAGGGTTCCCCTCTTAGCAACGGGGCCTCAAAGTCGCCTTTTTAATTTATACAGTAAAAATTCAGGCATCCATTACTCAAGAAGGCCTCTACGAATTAATGTTTTGTATGAATTTTTTAATAGAACAGACCAAAATAAATCGGCTGCAATTGGAGCCTCATATCCGAGGCAGGGTTCCCTCTCAGCTATGGGGCCTCAAAGTTGTTTTTTTTTTTTTATATATTTTTACATATGAACCTTGCAATTTCAAAATGACACCTGCATTACCTACAAGGCTACAGTAATCTTGAAATTGAAAAATGACACAGGGAATACTACAATACAGTGCCAATGATGAAAGGCTGCCAACTGTATTAATCGTAGATATTACCCTTGAAATTGAAAAATGACACCTGTTTAATGCTGAAGAAAGAGTCTTCAAGTAGTCTTCAAGTAGTCTTCAGTAAAGATTTTGGCGCCAATACGAAGGCTGTATCATTTTCTGAAACTAGAGCATAGTCATTCTTGTAATGATGGCCACCTCCGGCGATTCCAGAGGAAATCTTTGGTAAAGGGTCTTTTTTTCGCTTTGTTTGTTGGGCCCAGGGGTACAATTTAGCCGCGACCCTTGCGTGGTGAAGGTGGCATATTCTAAACCCGGTGTGTAAAAAAAAATAAAAAAGGAGTCCAGCTTTCCACAAATAGAACGTTTCAAATTGTTCGACCTAACTAACCCTTCTTAGTACAATTTTATTAATTTTGGGGATGCAAAATTTTTTTGGCAAATATTTCCAGTTTCCAAAAATCGATGAATGGAAATTCAGGCTTCCATAATTCGAAAATTACTCAAATTACTTACTTTACGTTTGCTTTTTCCAATAAATTGGATCAAAATACTGGGGGCGCATTTGGAGCCTGATGACCGTGGCAGGGTTCCCCTCTGGACAGCGGGGCCTCAAAGTCGCCTTTTTAATTTTTATAATAGAAATTCAGGCTTTTATAACTCAAGGATGCGACGACGTATTGATGTATGGTTTGAATTTTTTAATAAAACGGACCAAAGTAGTGGGGGTGCATTTGGAGCCTCATGTCCGTGGCAGGGTTCCCCTCTTAGCGACAGGGCTTCAAAGTACCCTTTTAAATTTTTACAATGAAAATTAAGGCATCCATAACTGAACAAAGACTCGACGTATTGATTTGTGGTTTGAAATTTTTAATAGAATGGACCAATATACTGGGGGTGCATTAGGAGTCTCATGTCCGTGGCAGGGTTCCCCTCTTAGGTACGGGCCTCAAAGTCGCCTTTTTAATTTTTATAATAGAAATTCCGGCTTCCATAACTCAAAAAGACGGTGACGTATTGATGTGCGGTTTGAATTTTTTATTAGAACGGACCAAAATGCTGGGAGTGCATTTGGAGCCTCAACTCAGTGGTAGGGTTCCCTTCTTAGTTACGGGGCCTCAAAGTTGCCTTTTTAATTTATACAATAAAAAATCAGGAATCCATTACTCAAGAAGGCCTCGACATACTGATATTTTATATGAATTTTTTAATAGAAAGGACCAAAATAAAGGGGTTGCAATTGGAGCCTCATATCCGAGACAGGTTTCCCTCTTACATATGGGGTCTCAAAGTTGGTGTTTTTTTATATTTACATATTAACCTTGCAATTTCAAAATGGTACCTGCATTACCTACAAGGCTACAGTGACCTTGAAATTGAAAAATGACACATGGAATACTACAACAAAGTGCCAATGATGAAAGGTTTCCAACTATGTTAATAGTAGATATTACCCTTGAAATTAAAAAATGACACCTGTTATACTGCTGAAGAAAGAGTCTTCAAGGAGTCTCCCGTGAGGATTATGGCGCCAATACGAAGGCTGTATCATTTCCTGAAACTAGAGCATAGCCATTCATGTAATGATGGCCACCTCCAGCGATTTCAGAGGAAATCTTTGGTAAGCGGTCCTTTTTTCGCTTTGTTTGTGGGGGCCAGGGGTCCAGTTCAGCCGGGAACATTACGTGGTGAAGGTAACATATTCTAAACCTAGGGTGTAAAAAAAAAAAAAAAAAAAGTCCAGCCTCCCACAAACAGAACTTTACAAAATTTTCGACCTAACTAACCCTTCTTAGTACAATTCTATTAATTTTGGGGATGCAAAATTTTTTTGGCCAGTATTTCCTGTTTCCAAGAATCGATGAATGTAAATTCAGACTTCCATAATTCGAAAATGACCAAAATTATTTACCTTACGTTTGCTTTTAACAATAAAATGAACCAAAACACTAGGGGCGCATTTGGAGCCTGATAACCGTGGCATAGTTCCCCTCTGAGCAATGGGGCCTCAAAGTCGCCTTTTTAATTTTTATAATAAAAATCCAGGCTTCTATAACTCAAGGATGCGACGACATATTATTGAGCGGTTTGAATTTTTTAAAAGAACGGACCAAAATACTTGGGGTGCATTTGAAGCCTCATGTCCGCGGCAGGGTTCCCTTCTTAGCTACAGGGCCTCAAAGTCGCCTTTTTAATTTTTACAATGAAAATTAATGCATCCATAACTCAACAAGGACTCGACGTATTGATATGCGGTTTGAAATTTTTGATAGAATGGACCAATATACTGGGGGTGCATTAGGAGTCTCATGTCCGTGGCAAGGTTCCCCTCTTAGGTACGGGGCCTCAAAGCCGCCTTTTTAATTTTTATAATAGAAATTCAGGCTCCCATAACTAAAGGCGGCGGCAACGTATTGATGTGCGGTTTGAATTTTTTATTAGAACGGACAAAAATGCCAGAGGTGCATTTGGGGCCCTATCTCGGTGTCAGGGTTCCCCTCTTAACTACGGGGCCTCAAAGTCGCCTTTTTAATTTACACAATAAAAATTCAGGCATCCATTACTCAAGAAGGCCTCGACGTATTGATGTTTTGTATGAATTTTTTAATAGAACGGACCAAAATAAAGGGGCTGCAATTGGAGCCTCATATCCGAGACAGGGTTCCCTCTCACATATGGGGCCTCAAAGTTGGTGTTTTTTTTATATTTACATATTAACCTTGCAATTTCAAAATGGTACCTGCATTACCTACAAGGCTACAGTGACCTTGAAATTGAAAAATGACACATGGAATACTACAACAAAGTGCCAATGATGAAAGGTTACCAACTATGTTAATAGTAGATGTTACCCTTGAAATTGAAAAATGACACCTGTTATACTGCTGAAGAAAGAGTCTTCAAGGAGTCTTCAAGGAGTCTCCCGTGAGGATTATGGCGCCAATACGAAGGCTGTATCATTTTCTGAAACTAGAGCATAGCCATTCATGTAATGATGGCCACCTCCGGCGATTCAAGAGGAAATATTTGGTAAGGGGTCCTTTTTTCGCTTTGTTTGTGGGGCCCAGGGGTCCAAGTTCAGCCGGGACCATTACGTGGTGAAGGTAACATTCTAAACCTAGGGTGTAAAAAAAAAAAAAAAAAAGTCCAGCCTCCCACAAATAGAACTTTACAAAATTTTCGAACTAACCCTTCTTAGTACAATTCTATTAATTTTGGGGATGCAACATTTTTTTGGCCAGTATTTCCTGTTTCCAAAAATCGATGAATGTAAATTCAGACTTCCATAATTCGAAAATGACTAAAATTATTTACCTTACGTTTGCTTTTTCCAATAAAATGAACCAAAACACTAGGGGCGCATTTGGAGCCTGATAACCGTGGCATAGTTCCCCTCTGAGCAACGGGGCCTCAAAGTCGCCTTTTTAATTTTTATAATAAAAATTCAGGCTTCTATAACTCAAGAAGGCGACGACGTTGTGGGAAATTATTACTCGATATGCAGACGGACTACACTCAATTGAGTTTTATCATGCCTGTTCCTCCCTCTCTGAACTATAAAACTCGAACACCCTTAGTTTAGGGATTTTGACAGATCTGTTGCAGATCACCTTGGGGAGCAATTCCTACCCAAGCATAATGCGTACCTAATTCGGTACTGGGTTTTATTTTAACTGATTCACAGGGGAAAAGGAAAGGGGTCTCGGAATCAATCACTATGTAAAATTTAACAATTTAATACAAGAAACGAATATTTAACACATGAAATTAATTAAATTACTAATAAACAACAACTGAATCACAACAACTGAATCACAGTGGGCTTTTCTAGCAATAAACAACTTACGTTAAACTAAAGGTTAATCCAAATTACACATATTACAGTTACGGTAAATTTAACACAATAACAAACTATCACAATAAAAAAGGTCATCAAATTCTTCCGATAGATCCCTTTGGGTCTTAATATACACTTAAGACAACCTCCAAAGGAACACGGATACTCCCCCTTTCACACCGGAGCTCTCGATGTCTCTGCCTGCTTCCTGTCAAAAAAGCATAAAGGTAAGACTGGTGGGCGTATTTAATTATTCCAACAACGATAAGAAGGGATAATTGCTAGTTATAAATACTAAGAGGAGTATCAAGGTAATCGCATTTCCTTTACAAAGGAAAATGAAAACTTTTCACTCATGAATATACAAATACATAAACATAAATAATACATAGACATACAACATGACAATCTGAAAACATTCAGATATTTGGTATAATAAACTACTGAACACCAATAAATTTTCCTGAACTCCATCTACAATGGTTCAGAATATGGAGAGAACGTAATTTCTCAACATTCTTCCCCCACAAAAAAAGCCAACAAATACTGTACAGTAAATCAAGGCACAAAAAATTAATTTATGTACCTGAAACACATATCCATTACAACAGATCATGTTCATAATAAATCCTCATCAATCAGCTCCTTTCGCTTGGCATCACACTTTAATGCTGCACGTCTCATAGGACGATGTTGAGGTAGGGACTCCGGTGATGGAGGTACTACGGGATGTGGTGCAGGGAGCAAACCTGCATTTTCATCACAAACTGAGGAGTAACCTCTGACGTATCAACCTCAAGAAGTACTACTTTATTTAGACTCCTATGGTATAATTTGTCACCTACCTTTATGAGTAAGGACCGTACAACACCATCTGTACTAGGTATGAGCTTTGTATGCGACCTAATGGCCACCATTTACGGGAAGAAGTTCCCAAATCAACAAGGACAATATCACCCTCTTTAAAGGGGCATTCACAATTGTTAACACTGCTATAGTGAATTTTCCTTAAAGCGGTGAGGTAATCACTATTCCACAACTTCTCGAACTTACACAGCACGCTAGACAGGACAGCATACTGATTCCTTAGATCCAAGTTTTCAGCATAAGGGATCTCATCACTAGCCAGGATATTCAAAGGTGGTGACAAACACACACTTCGCCCAAATATAAGATGTGCAGGAGTCAAACATTCCATACTGTCCTCTGAAAGGTATGTAAGTGGACGATTATTAATAATAGCAGAAAATTCTGACGTAATGGGTTCTCAATTCTTCAAAGGATACAACTTTTCTATAAAGGGCTTTAGCTAAACATCCTTTTGTGACGCCTATTAAACGTTAAAAACCATTTTTCCATGGAGCCCTTGGTACAGAAAACTTCCATTTAACAGATAAATTCTGCATATGCTCCATAACCTCAGGCTCGTCACTTATTTCTTTCCAGAAGTGCTATGAAAACCTACAAAGTTTCTGGCATTATCTGTAATGATAACATCGGGCACTGAATATAATGCACAAAACCTGCGAAAGGCTAGCAAAAAGTCTGATGCAGAAACTGATGATACTAACTCCAAATGTACTGCACGTACTGAAGCACAAGTAAATAAACACACATAAGCTTTCCCTGAATATCAGAATCAGGTTCAGCATAACAAATAGCTCCTGTATAATCTATACCAACACAAGAAAATGGCCTGGTTAAAGTGACTCTCTCTGCTGGTTTGAGGTGGGAGTAAATAAGGTGACTTTGCAGTTTCCTTCAAGTAAGCATACTGGATACGTCCTTTGGTGCGCACTAAGTTCTGTTGATCCACAGATAGATTTAACTGAAAAGCAAAATTTTAATGTCAGCTGAAACCTTTAGATTACTGTTAAAAAGATATGCTACTAAACCAGGATAATGTTGTTGCTGTGCCAACCTTATTAAGTAAAGCAGTGGGTCAAGTGGAAATTGGTAACCAGTTATTATACTGATAAATTTCAATACTAAAAGCATTACTCGCTTTACTTTAATTAAGGTAGAGTAACAATCAAATTTAATAATTATGGGGGGAGGCATAACATTTACTGGTTCAGCAATGATCTCATTAACACTCACGTTCAATGACATATCAACTAAATACTCCTTTTGTGGAGGATAATCTCCGCTAATCAACCAATCTGGTCCATACTTCCACAAAGAAGAAGCCAACAATACTTTAATATCACAACCTCTGGACAAAAATGTCAGCTGGTTCTCCCTAGAGCTAACATACATAATGGGAAATGCTGAGTCTCTAATTTCTTTAACCCTATTTCTTACATATGGTCTTGACACTTATCACTCCTGATTCGTGCTATAGTGACTTCACTGTCACTCCAAATAAAAAAAGATTGAAATTTGAGGTGTGATATTTTTCATCAAAGTGTTTGCCAGTTTACAACCAATATTTACCGATGTCAGCTCCATCTTTGGCATGGTTAGCTTCTTTTGGGACAAACTCTAGCTTTACTAACTAGCAAATTACTGGTCTGGGAACTCAGATCAACTGAGTATGCAACTGCACCAAAGGCCTTTTTGAGAGGAGTCGCAAAATATATGCAGCTGACATTTTCCTGGGGAAACAGCAAATCTAGGAAATTCTATGGTAGAAACTGTGAGCAATTGCTCTTTAACTCTATTAAATCTCTCAATAATCTCTGGGCTGACTGGTTCATCCCACTTCAAATTTAGTTTCCACAAATCTGAAATTAATATTTTCCCTAAAATTACTACAGGGGAAACTGAACCCAATGGGTCAAAGACACTTGCTACGCATGACAAAATAGACCGTTTGGTGACTGATGAGTCATTCACACTACAGGGTTTCACATTTAATACATCTGAAAAAATGTTCCAGTTAATTCCGAACACTGAAGTTACACCATTTTTCTCATTTTCCAATTTCTCTGCACAAATATATTCATTAAATTGTGCACTGTTTGACACCCATTCCTGTAGTGGCATACCTGCCTGCTCTAATATATGATTAATAACAGGGTAGTCAGCTAACATTTGTTCAACATTCTCATAAGTACACAGAAAATTATCTACATAAAAGCAAGACATCAGAGATTTTGCCAATGGGTGTGAATGGTTAGTAAAGTGATAATTTAAGGTACTTTGCAAAAGGAAAAGGTGAACAAGTAGCACCAAAACATACAACCTTAAATCTGTATGATACAATACTTGAGGGGTCTGTGGGGTCTGTCATCCAAATGAATCTACACCAATCTCGGGATGATTCATCAATCCCAATCCTGAGGAATGCTTTGCTTATGTCTGAAATAACTGCCCAAGGATTGGTTCTAAATGCAAGAAGTGATTCAAACAACTTAGTGGTCAAAGATGGCCCTGTAAGTAAACATTCATTTAGAGAATAAGTGCCAGACCTTTTAAAAGAGGCATTAAATACAATATGTATTGGGGTTGTACTCGAGTCCTTCTTTACATGATGATAAAGCAAGTAGTGACCTTTGATTGGTTCCGACGGTGGAACACTTTCAATAAATCCTAAATTCAAATTCTCAGACAAAATACTACTATAATAGTGCCAAAGTAAGGGATCACTAATGAATTTCCCCATCAATGACTTCAATTGTCCAAGTGCTATACGATAATTTGTAGGTGGTCTGCAACTTGACTTAAATGGCAAACTTACCACATACTGGTTATTAACCTTATGAATAGAATGCTCAAACTGTTCAACCGTTCTTCTCTCCTCTGGCGAGAGGTCAAACTCCTTTATTCCTATTTCATCCAATTCCCAAAGATTGGAAATGCTTCAACACTCACTACAGAGGTCCATTACACCAACACGTGCACATATTACATGCTGGGTGGCTACAATATTCATTGACTGATCATAAGACCACTGAGGCATGGGACCATAAATGAGGGCACCACCAGCTGTACTGAAAGTACAAATACCCATAGTACTAGACTGATTATGTATAAATTTGTGAAAATAGTCTACACCAATAATCAACTGAATACAATTAACATTATCACTAGTAAGGTAGCGATCAGCCAATTTAACACCTTTACTACGAAGGAATGTGGCAACCTTAGCTATACCAGGAGTGAAAATACTAGTGTCAACATTATTATGAACCAATGCTTTAACTGAAATTCTTGATTTACCCAATGAACCACCACCTTAACCAGATCACAAGTAACTGACACTGGGTCACACCCAAATGGAGAAAGGGATAGTGTAATCCTATCCAAAGTCTTAAGGTTTAACTCCTGTACAAGTGAGGGACAAATAAATGATCTCTGGGAACCTGTATCAAAAAAGGTACGTGTTTGCAATTTTGTGCCACCACCTGAAACTTGAACAGTTGCTGTAGGTATTGCAGTTGAAAACTAACTTTACCTTCCGAACAATATCGAGGTAATACTGCACTTGACTGTACAGATACAGAACCATTATTACCCAAATCACTTGTGGTAACAGAACTTGAACTAACACTCTGTACGGAATCACCTTTGACAGATTTCTGGCTTTGAACATTAACTCTGTCCATGGACTTTGAAGGATTCAGTACTTTGTTGTTACACAGCTTGAAACAAAGGAAAGTATGATGACGTCCATCACAGTGTCTACACTTCACCTGTGTTTTGCAGTTACTAACTACATGACCTGGCTGTAAACATAAAAAGCATAAACTAAGTTCTCTCAACTTCTGTCTACGAGATTCCACACTAGGATAATTACTACAATACTTGGCTGCATGGTTTTCATTACAGAACAAACAGGGCTTATGTTTTGGTTGAATTTTAACCGAATTTGACCGCTGGCTACCTGCAGAAATTATTTTATATCTATCTCCTACCTTACCTGAATCTGACCGAGACACAATGGAAGCTACTTTTAGAGAGTTATGACCAACTGATTTCGAATCATGAGAACTTAGTTCTTTACAGTATTCAAACAAATCTAGTGCATACTTCAACCCTTCTGAAATCTGAGAGAGTGAAAGATCAAATGTTTGATATTTGCTGATAAGTAACTTTGATGTCTCCGGCGACAACTTCTGGAGCAAAATATTTGTAAGGAGAGACTCAGACTGTTCTACATTGACTTCATTATTACTTGCCTGCAACATCAGCTTCCTATAAGCAAGTCTAAAATTCAACAATTCTTCATAATTATGTCTGGGAGAGGGTAAATTACTAAACTCTCTAAGCAAGGAACGAGTTAGACGGCTACTATCGAGATAGGTCTCTTTCAGCATCTGTATAGCCACATCATAATTCTGATTAGTAATACTAAGACCTTCTATGACCCTAAAAGCATTACCTTTGAGACTGGACCTTAAAATACTGAACTTCAACAAAACACTGGTTATATCAGTACGGTTATGAATGACACTACTGTACAAATCCCAAAATGCTGGCCATTCCTGATACTTTTACCATCAAAATCTGGTATCTTTATATGTGGTAACCTTGGCAAGGGAAGTGCACCATTTCTTATTAGGAGAAATACCTGTATCACTAACCTTAGACAGGGTTTTCTCATTAATTTTAGCAGATAAATCATTTCTGATTTTCCTAGCATTGCGACCAGCAGCTCTATAGTCTCGTAATTTGGGACCCAATAAATCAGGATTTCTAGTCAACACTGACTGATAATGAAGCCAAGTATTCTCCAGATTCTGCAAAGCACCTTGCAGGTCACTACTATAATTCTGAAGAATTTCAAGAGCAGGTTCACCTGTGCCTGCCAAGTACTGCTCTATCTCACTTCCTATCTCTATAACATGATGGACAGCATCATCATACACAGTCTGAATGAGTGTATCAGCATGCAAATTTGCACCTAGCGCTTCTGTCTCTGTAGCCATGACAATAAAACTACAACCAAATCACTGACAGGAAAATATTGTTAACACTAAATATTCAATGTTAACCCTGAAATATAACACCACAATACACATTGATATACCGAATCCTGAAATACAAATACACCACAATACACAGTGATAATGGCGCAAATGGAATAAAATCCTAAAACATGTTACTCACAATGATTATCTGAACCTCAAGTCATGGGGACTGGTAACTGCTGGTTAAGGTTATCAAACCCACTTAGCATAAGCACAAAACACCGTCATAAATATGATAATGAAACCAGGTAAATGCAAATACCATTTCACCAACGGAAGAACTTAAGAAAAAAAAACTATAGCGATTGATTCACGAGCGACTAAAACAAGAATGTTGAGAACTAACTATCTACTAAACTAATGGTATCCGGTTCGAAGGACCACTATCTAAAGGGTGTGGGAAATTATTACTCGATATGCAGACTACTACACTCAATTGAGTTTTATCGGCCTGTTCCTCCCTCTCTGAACTATAAAACTCGAACACCCTTAGTTTAGGGAGACTTGACAGATCTGTTGCAGATCACCTTGGGGAGCAATTCCTACCCAAGCATAATGCGTACCTAATTCGGTACTGGCCTTACTTAACTGATTCACAGGGGAAAAGGAAAGGGTCTCAAACTAGGAATCAATCACTATGTAAAATTTAACAATTTAATACAAGAAACGAATATTTAACACATCAAATTAATTAAATTACTAATAAACAACAACTGAATCACAACAACTGAATCACAGTGGGCTGTCTAGCAATAAACAACTTACGTTAAACTAAAGGTTAATCCAAATTACACATATTACAGTTACGGTAAATTTAACACAATAACAAACTTTCACAATAAAAAGGTCGCAAATTCTTCCGATAGATCCCTTTGGGTCTTAATATACACTTAAGACAACCTCCAAAGGAACACGGATACTCCTCCTTTCACACCGGAGCTCTCGACCGTCTCTGCCTGCTTCCTGTCAAAAAAGCATAAAGGTAAGACTGGTGGGCGTATGCGTAATTATTCCAACAACGATAATAAGGGATAATTGCTAGTTATAAATACTAAGAGGAGTATCAAGGTAATCGCATTTCCTTTACAAAGGAAAATGAAAACTTTCACTCATGAATATACAAATACATAAACATAAATAATACATAGACATACAACATGACAATCTGAAAACATTCAGATATTTGGTATAATAAACAACTGAACACCAATAAATTTTTCTGAACTCCATCTACAATGGTTCAGAAAATGGAGAGAACGTAATTTCTCGACAGACGTATTGATGAGCGGTTTGAATTTTTTAAATGAACGGACCAATATACTTGGGGTGCATTTGGAGCCTCATGTCCGCGGCAGGGTTCCCCTCTTAGCTACAGGGCCTCAAAGTCGCCTTTTTAATTTTTACAATGAAAATTAAGGCATCCATAACTCAACAAGGACTCGACGTATTGATATGCGTTTTGAAATTTTTGATAGAATGGACCAATATACTGGGGGTGCATTAGGAGTCTCACGTCCGTGGCAGGGTTCCCCGTTTAGGTACGGGGCCTCAAAGCTGCCTTTTTAATTTTTATAATAGAAATTCAGGCTCCCATAACTCAAGAAGGCGGCGACGTATTGATGTGCGGTTTGAATTTTTTTATTAGAACGGACAAAAATGCTAGGGGTGCATTAGGGGCCCCATCTCAGTGTCAGGGTTCCCCTCTTAACTACGGGGCCTCAAAGTCACCTTTTTAATTTATATAATAAAAATTCAGGCATCCATAACTCAAGAAGGCCTCGACGTATTGATGTTTTGTATGAATTTTTTAATAGAACGGACCAAAATAAAGGGGCTGCAATTGGAGCCTCATATCCGTGGCAGGGTTCCCTCTCAGCTATGGGCCCTCAAAGTTGGTGTTTTTTTTATTTTTACATATGAACCTTGCAATTTCAAAATGACACCTGCATTACCTACAAGGCTACAGTAACCTTGAAATTGAAAAATGACACACGGAATACTACAACAGAGTGCCAATGATGAAAGGTTACCAACTATATTAATAGTAGATATTACCCTTGAAATTGAAAAATGACACCTGTTATACTGCTGAAGAAAGAGTCTTCAAGGAGTCTTCAAGGAGTCTCCAGTGAGGATTTTGGCGCCAATACAAAGGTTGTATCATTTTCTGAAACTAAAGGATAGCCATTCATGTAATGATGGCCACCTCCAGCGATTCCAGAGGAAATCTTTGGTAAGGGGTCCTTCTTTGGGTTTGTTTGTGGGGGCCAGGGGTCCAATTCAGCCGGGACCATTACGTGGTGAAGGTGGCTTATTCTAAACCTAGGGTGAAAAAAAAAAAAAGGTCCAGCCTCAAAAAAATTTTTTTGGCCTAATATTTCCTGTTTCAATTTTGGGATGAATGGAAACTCAGTTTCCAAAAAACTTGGATATTGACTCCAAATTGACTCAATTTACCTTACGTTTGCTTTTTCTAATAAAATCGACCAAATACTGGGTTGCATATGGAGCCTGATGACCCTGGCAGGGTTCCCCTCTGGACAACAGGGCCTCAAAGTCGCCTTTTCAATTTTTATGATAGAAATTCAGGCTTCTATAACTCAAGAAAGCGACGACGTATTGATATGCGGTTTGAATTTTTTAATAGAACGGACCAAAATAGTAGGGGTGCATCTGGAGCCTCAAGTCCGTGGTAGCGTTCCCCTCTTAGCTAAGGGGCCTCAAAGTCGCCTTTTTGATTTTTACAATAAAAATTTAGGCATCCATAACTCAACAAGGACTCGACGTATTGATTTGCGGTTTAAATTTTTTTAATAGAACGGACCAATATACTGGGGGTGCATTAGGAGTCTTATGTCCGTGGCAGGGTTCCCCTCTTAGGTACGGGGCCTCAAAGTCGCCTTTTTAATTTTTAAAGTAGAAATTCCGGCTTCCATAACTCTAGAAGGCGGCGACGTATTGATGTGCAGTTTGAATTTTTTATTAGAACAGACCAAAATACTAGGGGTACATTTGTAGCCTGATCTCAGTGGCAGCGTTCCCCTCTTAGCTACGGGGTCTCAAAGTTGCCTGTTTATTTTATACAATAAAAATTCAGGCATCCATAACTCGACTTATTGACGTTTTGCGTGATTTTTTTAATAAAACAGACCAAAATAAAGGGGCTGCAATTAGAGCCACATGTCCGTGGCAGGGTTCCCTCTCAGCTATGGGGACTCAATGTTGGTGTTTTTTTATTATTACATATGAACCTTGCAATTTCTAAATGACACCTGCATTACGTACAAAGCTACAGGAACCTTAAAATTGAAAAATGTCACATGGAATACTACAACAAAGTGCCAATGATGAAAGGCTACCAGTTATATTAATGGTAGAAATTACCTTAAATTTGAAAAATGACACCTGTTATACTGCTGAAGAAAGAGTCTTCAAGGAGTCTTCAAGGAGTCTTCAGTGAGGATTTTAGCGCCAATACGAAGGCTGTATCATTTTCTGAAACTAGAGCATAGTTATTCATGTAATGATGGCCACCTCCGGCGATTCGGGTGGAAATCTTTGGTAAGGGGTCCTTTTTTGTCTTTGTTTGTTGGGCACAGGGGTCCAATTCAGCCGGGGCCCTTGCGTGGTGAAGGTGGCATATTCTAAACCTAGGGTGTAAAAAAAAAAGAAATGAGTCCAGCCTCCCACAAATAGAACTTTTTAAAATTTTCGACCTAACTAACCCATTTTAGTACAATTCTATTAATTTTGGAGATGCAAAATTTTTTTGGCCAACATTTCCAGTTTCCAAAAATCGATGAATGAAAATTCAGACTTCCATAACTCGAAAATTACTAAAATTATTTACCTTACGTTTGCTTTTTCCAATAAAATGGACCAAAACACTGGGGGCGCATTTTAATTTTTATAATAGAAAATCAGGCTTCTATAACTCAAGAAGGCGACCACGTATTGATGTGCGGTTTGAATTTTTTCATAGAACGGACCAAAATAGTGGGGTCGCATTTGGAGATTCATGTCCGTGGCAGGGTTCACCTCTTAGCTACGGGGCCTCAAAGTCGCCTTTTTAATTTTTACAATAAAAATTCAGGCATCCATAACTTAACAAGTACTCGACGTATTGATTTGGGAATTGAAATTTTTAATAGAACGGACCAATTTACGGGGGGTGCAATAGGAGTCTCATGTCTGTGGCAGGGTTCCCCTCTTAAGTACGGGGCCTCAAAGTCGCTTTTTTAATTTTTATAATAGAAATTCAGGCTTCCATAACTCAAGAAGGCGGCGACGTATTGATGTGCGGTTTGAATTTTTTATTAGAACGGACCAAAATACTGGGGTGCATTTGGAGCCTCATCTCAGTGGCAGGGTTCCCCTCTTAGCTACGGGGCCTCAAAGTCTCCTTTTTAATATATACAATAAAAATTCAGGCATCCATAACTCACGAAAGCCTCGACGTATTGATGTTTTGTATGAATTCTTTAATAGAACGGACCAAAATAAATGGGCTGCAATTGCAGACTCTTGTCCATGGAACGGTTCCCTGTCAGTTATGGGGCTTCAAAGTTGGTGTTTTTTTTTATTTTTACATATGAACCTTGCAATTTCAAAATGACACCTACATTACCTACAAGATTACTGGAACCTTGAAAATGAAAAATGACACATGGAATATTTCAACAAAGTGCCAATGAAGAAATGCTGCCAGCCATATTAATGGTAGAAATTACACTTCAAATTGAAAAATGACAACTGTTATACTGCTGAAGAAAGAGTCTTCAAGGAGTCTTCAGTGAAGATTTTGGCGCAAACACGAAGGCTGTATCATGTTCTGAAACTAGAGCATAGTCATTCATGTAATGATGGCCACCTCCGGCGATTCCGGTGGAAATCTTTGGTAAGGGGTCCTTTTTTGGCTTTGTTTGTGGGGACCAGGGGTCCAATTCAGCCGGGAGTGGTGAAGGTGGCATATTCTAAACCTAGGGTGTAAAAAAAAAAAAAAAGCCCAGCCTCCCACAAATAGAACTTTTCGAAACTTTCGACCTAACTAACCATTCCTAGTACAATTCTATTAATTTTGGGGATGCAAAATTTTTTTGGCCAATATTTCCAGTTTTCAAAAATCGATGAATGGAAATTCAGACTTCCATAATTCGAAAATGACCGAAATTATTTACCTTACGTTTGCTTTTTCCAATAAAATGGACCAAAATACTTGGGGCACATTTGGAGCCATATTGACCGTGGCAGGGTTCCCCTCTGAGCAACAGGGCCTCAAAGTCGCCTTTTTAATTTTTATAATAAAAATTCAGGCTTCTATAGCTCAAGAAGGCGCTAACGTATTGATATACGTTTTGAATTTTTTAATAGAACGGGGCAAAATAGTGGGGGTTCATTTGGAGCCTCATGTCTGTGGCAGGGTTCCTTTCTTAGCTACGGTACCTCAAAGTCTCCTTTTTAATTTCTACAATAAAAATGCTGGCATCCATAATTTAACATGGACTCGGCGTATTGATTTGCAGTTTGAAATTTTTACTATAATGGACCAATATACTGGTGGTGCTTTTGGAGTCTCATGTACGTGGCAGGGTTCCCCTCTTAGGTAAGGGGCCTAAAAGTCGCTTTTTTAATTTTTATAATAAAAATTGAGTTTCCATAACTCAAGAAGGCGGCGACGTATTGATGTTTGGTTTGAATTTTTTATTAGAACGGACCAAAATACTTGGGGTGTATTTTGGAGCCTCATCTCAGTGGCACGGTTCCCCTCTAGCTGAAAGATCAAAATTGGGGCCATTCAAAGTCGACTTTTTATTTTTAATTGAATACAATTTAAAAATTCAGTCATCCATAACTACAGAAGGAATTGATGTTTCAATTGAAATTTTATAATAGAACCTTCAAATTGAAAAATGAGTGCCAATGATGAAAGGCTGCCACCTATATTAATGGTAGAAATTACCCTTGAAATTGAAAAATGACACCTGTTATACTGCTGAAAAAAGAGTCTTCAAGGAGTCTTCAAGGAGTGTTCAGTGAAGATTTTGGCGCCAATACGAAGGCTGTATCATTTTCTGAAACTAGAACATAGTCATTCATGTAATGACGGCCACCTCCGGCGATTCCGGTGGAAATCTTTGGTAAGGGTTCCTTTTTTGGTTTTTTTTTTGTGGCCCGGGGGTACAATTCAGCCGGGACCCTTGCGTGGTGAAGGTGGCATATTCTAAACCTAGGATGTAAAAAAAAAAAAAAAAAAAGGAGCCCAGCTGCCCACAAATAGGACTTTTAAAAACTTTCGACCTAACTAACCCTTCTTAGTACAATTCTATTAATTATGGGGATGCAAAATTATTTTGGACAGTATTTCTAGTTTCCAAAAATCGATGAATGGAAATTCAGGCTTACATAATTCGAAAATGACCAAAATTATTTACCTTACGTTTGCTTTTTCCAATAAAATGGACCATAACACTGGGGGCGCATTTGGAGACCTGATAACCGTGGCAGGGTTCCCCTCTGAGCAATGGGGCCTCAAAGTCGCCTTTTTAATGTTTGTAATAGAAATTCAGGATTCTATAACTCAAGAAGGCGACGACGTATTGATGTGCGGTTTAAATTTTTTAATAAAACGGACTAAAATAGTGGGGGTGCATTTGGAGACTCATGTCCGTGGCAGGGTTCCCCTCTTAGCTAGAGTGCTTCAAAGTCGCCTTTTTAATTTTTACAATGAAAATTAAGGCATCCATAACTCAACAAGGACTCGACGTATTGATTTGCGGTTTGAAATTTTTAATAGATTGGACCAATATACTGGGGGTGCATTAGGAGTCTCATGTCCGTGGCAGGGTTCCCTCTCAGCTATTGGGCCTCAAAGTTGGTGTTTTTTCTTATGTTTACATATGAACCCTGCAGTTTCAAAATGACACCTGCATTACCTACAAGCCTACAGTAACCTTGAAACTGAAAAGTGACACAAGGAATACTACATCAAAGTGCCAATGATGAAAGGCTACCAATTATATTAATAGTACATATTATTTATATTTATTGTATGATACAAATAGAAAAATGATTTACTTGTTATACTGCTGAAGAAAGTCTTCAAGGAGTCTTCTTCAGGATTCTTCAGTGAGGATTTTGGCGCCAATTTGAAGGCTGTATCATTTTCTGAAACTAGAGCATAGTCATTCATGTAATAATGGCCACCTCTGGCGATTCCGGAGGAAATCTTTGGTAAGGGGTCCTTTTTTGGATTTGTTTGTTGGGCCCAGGAATCCAGTTCAGCCGGGACCCTGGCGTGGTGAAGGTGGCATATTCTAAACCTAGGGTGTAAAAAAAATAAAAGGAGTCCAGCCTCCCACAAATAGAACTTTTCAAAACTTTCGACCTAACTAACTCTTCTTAGTACAATTCTATTAAGGTTGGGGATGCAAAATTTTTTTGGCCAGTATTTCCTGTATCCAAAAATCGATAAATGGAAATTCAGAACTACAGAATTCGAAAATGCCCAAAATTATTTACCTTGCGGTTGCTTTTTCCAATAAAATGGACCAAAACATTGGGGGCGCATTTTGAGCCTGATAACCGTGGCAGGGTTCCCCTCTGAGCAATAGGGCCTCAAAGATGCCTTTTTAAATTTTACAATGAAAATTAAGGCATCCTTAACACAACAAGGACTCGAAGTACTGATTTGCGGTTTGAAATTTTTTATAGAATGGACCAATATACTGGGGGTGCATTAGGAGTCTCATGCCCATGGTAGGGTTCCCCTCTTAGATACGGGGCCTCAAAGTCGCCTTTTTCATTTTTATAATAGAAATTCCGGCTTCCATAATTCAAGAAGGCGTCGACGTATTGATGTGTGGATTGATTTTTTTATTAGAACAGACCAAAATGCTGGGGGTGCATTTGGAGCCTCATCTCAGTGGCAGGGTTCCCCTCTTAGCTACGGGGCCTCAGAGTTGTCTTTTTATTTTATACAATAAAATTTCAGGCATCAATTACTCAAGAAGGCCTCGACGTATTGATGTTTTGTATGAATTTTTTAATAGAACAGACCAAAATAAAGGGGCTGCAATTGGAGCCTCATATGCGAGGCAGGGTTCCCTCTCAGCTATGGGGCCTCAAAGTTGGTGTTTATTTTTTTTTTTTTTTTACATATGAAACTTCCAATTTCAAAATGAAACCTGCAAAACCTGCAAGGCTACAGTAACCTTGAAATTGAAAAATGAAACATGGAATACTTCAACAGAGTGCCAATTTTAAAAGGCTACCATCTATATTAATAGTAGATATGAAAAATAACACCTGTTATACTGCTGAAGAAAGAGTCTTCAAGGAGTCTTCAAGGAGTCTCCAGTGAGGATTTTGGCGCCAATACGAAGGCTGTATCATTTTCTGAAACTAGAGCATGGCAATTCATGTAGCGATGGCCACCTCCAGCGATTCCAGAGGAAATCTTTGGTAAGGGGTCCTTTTTTGGGTTTGTTTCTGGGGCCCAACGGTTCAATTCAGCTGGGACCATTACTTGGTGAAGGTGGCATATTCTAAACCTTGGGTGTAAATAAAAAAAAAAAAAAAAAAAGTCCAGCCTTTAATCAAAAAAGAACTTTCAAATTTTTCGACCAAACTAACTCTTCTTAGAACAATTCTCATAATTTTGGGGATGTAAAATTTTTTTGGCCAATATTTCCAGCTTCCACCAATCGATGAATGGAAATTCAGACTTCCATAATTCGAAAATGACTCAACTTATTTACCTCAGGTTTGCTTTTTCCAATAAAATAGACTAAAATACTGGGGCGCATTTGCAGCCTCATAACCGTAGCAAGGTTCCCCTCTGGACAGCGGGGCCTCAAAGTCGCCTTTTTAATTTTTATAATAGAAATTCAGGCTTTTATAACTCAAGAGTGCGACGACGTATTGATGTGCGGTTTGATTTTTTTAATAGAACAGACCAAAATATTGGGGTGCATTTGAAGCCTCATGTCCGTGGCTGGAAAAAATTCCCCTCTTAGCTAAGGGCCCTCAAAGTTGCCTTTTTAATTTTTACAATAAAAATTTAGCCATCCATAACTCAACAAGGACTCAACGTATTGATTTGCGGTTTGAATTTTTTAATAGAATGGACCAATATACTGGTGGTGCATTAGGAGTCTCATTTCAGTGGCAGCGTTCCCCTCTTAGCTTCGGGGCCTCAAAGTCGCCTTTTTAATTTATACAATAAACATTCAGGCATCCATAACTCAAGAAGGCCTCGACTTATTGATATTTTGTATGATTTTTTTAATAGAACGGACCAAAATAAAGGGGCTGCTATTAGAGCCTCATGTCCGTGGCAAGGTTCCCTCTCAGCTATGGGGCCTCAATGTTGGTGTTTTTTTTTTTATTTTTACATATGAACCTTGAAATTTCAAAATGACACCTGCATTACGTAAAAAAGCTACAGGAACCTTGAAATTGAAAAATGTCACATAGAATATTACAACAAAGTGCCAATGATGAAAGGCCACCAGCTATATTAATGGTAAAAATTACCTTGAAATTGAAAAATAACAACTGTTATACTGCTAAAGAGTCTTCAAGGAGTCTTCAGTGAGGATTTTGGAGCCAATAGAAGGCTGTATCATTTTCTATCAAACTTGAAACATAGTCATTCATAATTCATTCATGGGACCTTTTTGATGTTTTGTTTACCTATCCAATTCAGAGGATTCTTCAAAGGAGGAAAAGTCTTTGAGGATTTTGGGGTCAATACTCCCTGTATCATTTTCCAAACTAGAGCATTCATTCATGTATTTGTTTCCCGCGATTCGGAGAAATCTTTTTTTGGGGTCCTTTTTGGGTTTGTTTGTGGGCCCAGGGGTCCAATTCAGCCGGGACCCTTGCGTGGTGAAGGTGGCATATTCTAAACCTAGGGTGTAAAAAAAAAAAAAAAAAAGAGTCCAGCCTCCCAAAAATAGAACTTTTCAAAATTTTCGACCTAACTAACCCTTCTTAGTACAATTCTATTAATTTTGGGAATGCAAAATTTTTTTGGCCAATATTTCCAGTTTCCAAAAATCGATGAATGGAAATTCAGACTTCCATAATTCGAAAATGACTCAAATTATTTACCTTACGTTTGCTTTTTCCAATAAAATGGACCAAAATATGCACGTGGCAGGGTTCCCCTCTGAGCAACGGGGCCTCAAAGTCTCTTTTTAATTTTTATAATAGAAATTCAGGTTTCTATAACTCAAGAAAGCGACGACGTATTGATGTGCGGTTTGAATTTTTTTAATAGAACGGACCAAAATAGTGGGGGTGCATTTGGAGCCTCATGTCCGTGGCAGGGTTTCCCTCTTAGCCTGGGGCCTCAAAGTCGCCTTTCTAATTTTTACAATAAAAATTCAGGCATTCATAACTCAACAAGGACTCGACGCATTGCTTTGCGGTTTGAATTTTTAATAGAACGGACCAATATACTGGGGGTATTTAGGAGTCTCATGTCCGTGGCAGGGTTCCCTCTTAGGTATGGGCCTCAAAGTTTATTTTTTAATATTTATAATAGAAATTCAGACTTCCATAACTCAAGAAGGCCTCGACGGATTGATATGCGGTTTGAAGTTTTAATAAAACGGACCAAAATACTCGGGGTGCACTAGGAGCCTCATCTCAGTGGCAGGGTTCCCCTGTTAGCTACGGGGCCTCAAAGTCGCCTTTTTAATTTATACAATAAAAATTCAGGCATCCATAACTGAAGAAGGCCTCGACGTATTGATGTTTTTTATGAATTTTTTAATAGAACGGACCAAAATAAAGGGCCTCCAATTAAAGCCACTTGTCCATGGCAGGGTTCCCTCAAAGCTGTGTGGCCTGTAAGTTGGTATTTTTTTTTTATTTTTACATATGAACCTTTCAATTTCAAAATGACACCTGCATTACCTACAAGGCTAGAGGAACCTTGAAATTGAAAAATGACACATGGAATACTACAACAGAGTGCCAATGATGAAAGGTTGCCAGTTATATTAATGGTAGAAGTTACCTAGAAATTGAAAAATGACACCTGTTATACTGCTGAAGAAAGAGTCTTCAAGGAGTCTTCAAGGAGTCTTGGGTGAGGATTTTGGCGCCAATACGAAAGCTGTATCATTTTCTGAAACTAGAGCATAGCCATTCATGTAATGATGGCCACCTCCGGCGATTCCAGAGGAAATCTTTGGTAAGGGTCCTTTTTTGGGTTTTGTTTTTTGGGCCCAGGGGTCCAATTCAGCCAGGACCCTTTATGGTGAAGGTGGCATATTCTAAAACCTAGGGTGTAAAAATAAAAAAAAAAAAAAAAAAAAAAGTCCAGCCTCCCAAAAATAGAACTTTTCAAAATTTTCGACCTAACTAACCCTTGTTAGTACAATTCTATTAATTTTGGGGAAAAAAAATTTTTTTTGGCCAATATTTTCAGTTTCAAAAATCGATGAATGGAAATTCAGACTTCCATAATTCGAAAATGACTCAAATTATTTATTTTTATTACGTTTGCTTTTTCCAATAAAATGGACCAAAATACTGGGGTCGCATTTGGAACCTGATGACCGTGGCAGGGTTTCCCCTCTGAGCAACGGGGCCTCAAAGTCGCTTTTTTAATTTTTATAATAGAAATTCATTTTCTATAACTCAAGAAGGCGACGACGTATTGATGTGCGGTTTGAATTTTTAATAAAACGGACCAAAATATGGGGTGCATTTGGAGCCTCATGTCCGATGGCAGGGTTCCCCTCTTAGCTGGGGTCTCAAAGAACCTTTTTAATTTTTACAATAAAAATTCAGGCATCCATAACTCAACAAGGACTCGACGTATTGATTTGCGGTTTGAAATTTTTTAATAGAACGGACCAATATACTGGGGTGCATTAGAGTCTCATGTCCGTGGTAGGGTTCCCCTCTTAGGTAATGGGGCCTCAAAGTCGCCTTTTTAATTTTTATAATAGAAATTCAGGCTTCCATAACTCAAGAAGGCGGCGACGTATTGATGTGCGGTTTAATTTTTTATTAGAACGGACCAAAATACTGGGGGTGCATTTGGAGCCTCATCTCGTGGCAGGGTCCCCTCTTAGCTATTGGGCCTCAAAGTTGTTTTTTTAATTTATACAATAAAAATTCAGGCATCCATAACTTTAACGTATTGATTTTTTTATGAATTTTTTAATAGAACGTACCAAAATAAAGGGGCTGCAATTGTAGCCTCATGTCCATGGTAGGGTTCCGTCTCAGCTGTGGGGCCTCAAATTTGGTTTTTTTTTTTTTATTTTTACATATGAACCTTGCAATTTCAAAATGGCACCTGCATTACCTACAAGGCTACAGGAACTTTGAAATATAAAAATGACACATGGAATACTACAACAGAGTCCCAATGATAAAAGGCTACAAACTATATTAATGTTAGAAATTACCCTTGAAATTGAAAAATGACACCTGTTATACTGCTGAAGAAAGAGTCTTCAAATTTAGTTTCTTCAAGGAGTCTTCAGTGAGGAATTTTGGCGCCAATACGAAGGTTGTATCATTTTCTCAAAACTAGAGATTGTTTTAGTCATTCATGTAATGATGGCCACCTTTGATTCGGATTTGAAATCTTTGGTAAGGGGTTAATTAGGTTTTTTGGGTTTGTTTTTTGGGGCCCAGGGGTCCAATTCAGCCAGGAACCTTGTTTGGTACTTGGGGTGCATTAGGAGTCTCATGTTTTTCAATTTAAAAAAACTTCTTAGGTTTGGTTTTCAAAGTATTTCTTTTTAATTTTTTATAATTAGAAATTTATTTTCCATAACAAAGAAGGCGGCCGGAAATTTTGATGTGGGTTTGATTTTTTATGAGAACGGACCAAAATACTGGGGTGCATTTGGAGCCTCATCTCTAAAGGGTTTTCTTCAAAGCTACGGGACATCAAAGTATTTTTTAATTTTTACAATAAAATTCAGGCATCCATAACTCAACAAGGCCTTTTAATATTGATGTTTTGTATGAATTTTTTAATAAAACGGACCAAATTAAAGGGGCTGCAAATTTTTTGAAGCCTCATGTCTTATTTAGGTTTTCTCAGCTATTTATTTCAAAGTTGGTTTTTTTTTTTTTTTTTTTTTTTTTATATGAATTTTTGCAATTTCAAATGATACCTGTTTACCTACAATTTACAGGAACCTTTGAAATTTAAAAATGACGCATGGAATACTGCAACAGTTTGCCAATGATGAAATTTCTACCAGCTATATTTTGATAGAAATTATCCTTGAAATTGAAAAATGACGTTTGTTATTTGCTGAAGAAAGAGTCTTCAAAAGGGGTCTTCATGGAGTCTTCAGTGAGGATTTTGGCGCCAATACGAAGGCTATATCATTTTCTCAAACTAGAGCATTGTCATTTGTAATGATATTTTTCTCCGGCGATTCGGAGGAAATCTTTTGTAAGGGTCCAATTTTTTTTTGGGTTTTTTGTTGGGCCCAGGGGTCCAATGCAGCCGGGACCCTTGCATGGTGAAGGTGGCACATTCTAAACCTAGGGTGTAAAGAAAAACAAAAAGAAAAAAAGAGTCCAACCTCCCACAGATATAACTTTTCAAAATTTTCAACCTAACTAACCCATTTTAGTACAATTCTATTAATTTTGAGGATGCAAAATTTTTTTGGCCAATATTTCCAATTTCCAAAAATCGATGAATGGAAATTCAGACTTCCATAATTCAAAAAATGGACCGAGATTATTTATAACTCATTACGTTTGCTTTTTTCCAATAAAATGTACCAAAATACTGGGGGCGCATTTAGAGCCTGGTGACAGTGGCAGGGTTCCTCTCTGAGCAACGGGGCCTCAAAGTCGCGTTTTTAATTTTTATAATAGAAATTCAGGCATCCATAACTCAACAAGGACTCGACGTATTGATTTGCGGTTTGTATTTTTTAATAGAACGGACCAATATACTGGGGGTGCATTAGGAGTCTCATGTCCGTGGCAGGGATCCCCTCGTAGGTACGGGGCCTCAAATTCGCCTTTTTAATTTTTATAATAGAAATTCAGGCTTCCATAACTCAAGAATGCGGCGACGTATTGATGTCCGGTATGAATTTTTTATTAGAACGGAACAAAATACTTGGGGTGCATTTGGAGACTCATCTCAATGATAGGGTTCCCCTCTTAGCTACGGGGCCTCAAAGTCGCCTTTTTAATTTATACAATAAAAATTCAGGCATCCATAACTCAAGAAGGCCTCAACGTATTGATGTTTTGTATGAATTTTTTAATAGAACGTACCAAAATAAAGGGGCTGGATTTGGAGCCCCATGTCCGTGGCAGGGTTCCCTCTCAGCCATGGGGCCTCAAATTTGGTGTTTTTTTTATTTTTACATATGAACCTTGCAATTTCAAAATGACACCTTCATTACCTACAAGGCTACAGGAACCTTGAAATTGAAAAATGATAGATGAAATACTACAACAGAGTGCTAATGATGAAAGGCTACCAGCTATATTAATGGTAGAAATTACCCTTGAAATTGAAATATGACACCTGTTATACTGCAGAAGGAAGAGTCTTCAAGGTGTCTTCAAGGAGTCTTCTGTGAGGATTTTGGCACCAATACGAAGGCTGTACCATTTTCTGAAACTAGAGCATAGTCATTCATGTAATGATGGCTACCTCCTGCGATTCCAAATAAAATCTTTGGTAAGGGGTCCTTTATTGGGTTTGTTTATGGGGCCAAGGGTCCAATTCATACGGGACCCTTCCGTGAAGGTGGCATATTCTAAAGCTAGGGTGTAAAAAAAAAAAAAAATGGCCAGCCTCCCACAAATAAAACTTTTCAAAATACTATTCATTTTGGGGATACAAAATTTTTTTGGCCAATATTTCCAGTCTCCAAAAATTGATAAATGGAAATTCAAACTTCCATAATTCGAAAATGACAAAATTATTCACCTTACGTTGGCTTTTTCCAGTAAAATGGACCAAAATACTTAGGGCTCATGTGGAGCCTGATGACCGTGGCAGGGTTCCCCTCTGAACAACGGGGCCTCGAACTCGCCTTTTTAATTTTTATAATAGAAATTCAGGCTTCTATAACTCAAGAAGGCGACGACGTATTGATGTGCGGTTTGAATTTTTTAATAGAAGGGACCAAAATAGTGGGGGTGGATTTGGAGCCTCATGCCCGTGGCAGGGTTCCCCTCTTAACTACTGGGCCTGAAAATCGGATTTTTACTTTTTAAAATAAAAATTCATGCATTCATAACTCAACAAGGAGTCGACATATTGATTTGTGATTTGAATTTTTTAATAGAACGTACAAATATACTAGGGGTGCATTAGGAGTCTCAGGACCATGGCAGGGGTCCCCTCTTAGGTACGGGGCCTCAAAGTCGCCTTTTTAATTTTTATAATAGAAATTCAGGCTTCCATAACTCAAGAAGGCGGCGACGTATTGATATGCGGTTTGAATTTTTTAATAGAACGGACCAAAATACTGGGGTGCATTTGGAGCCTCATGTCCGTGGCAGGGTTCCCCTCTCAGCTATGGGGCCTCAAAGTTGGTGTTTTTTTTTTAATTTATACAATAAGAATTCAGGCATCCATAACTCAACAAGGCCTCGACGTATTGATGTTTTGGATGAATTTTTTAATAGAATGGACCAAAATAAAGGGGGTGTAATTGGAGCCTCATCTCCGTGGGGTCTCAAAGTTGGTTTTTTTTTTTTTTTTACATATGAACCTTGCAATTTCAAAATGACACCTGCATTACCTACAAGGCTACAGTAACTTTGAAATTTAAAAATGACACATGGAATACTACAACAGAGTCCCAATGATGAAAGGCTACCAACCAAAAAATTGTAGAAATTACCCTTGAAATTGAAAAATGACACTTGTTGTACTGCTGAAGAAAGAGTCTTCAAGGAGTCTCCAGAGAGGATTTTGTCGCCAACACGAAGGCTGTATCATTTTCTGACACTAGAGCATAGTCTTTCATGTAATGGTGGCCACCTCCGGCGATTGCAGAGAAAATCTTTGGTAAGGGGCCCTTTTTGTTTGTTTTTTATTTCAGGTTCCAATTAGGGGTCCAATTCTTTACAATTTTTATAAAACCTTCGTGGTACTCGGGAAATTTTAGCCAGCCTATGAAAATGTCCATTTTTTTTGTTTTCCTTCTTAGCTACGGGGCCTCAAAGTCGCCTTTTTAATTTTTGCAATGAAATTACAGCTTCCATAACTCAACAACGACTCGACGAATTTATTTGCGGTTTGAAATTTTTAATAGAATGGACGAATATACTGGGGGTGCATAAGGAGTCTCATGTCCGTGGCAGGGTTCCCCTCTTAGGTACGGGTCCTCAAAGTCGCCTTTTTAATTTATACAATAAAAATTCAGGCATCCATAACTCAAGAAGGCCTTGACGTATTGATGTGTTGTATGAATTTTTTTAATAGAACGGACCAAAATAAAGGGGCTGCAATTGGAGCCTCATGTTCGTGGCATGGTTCCCTCTCACCTATGGGGCCTCAAAGTTGGTGTTTTTTTATTGTTACATATGAACCTTGCAATTTCAAAATGACACCTGCATTACCTACAAACCTACAGAAATCTTGGAATTGAAAAATGTCACATAGAATACTACAACAGAGTGCCAATGATGAAAGGCTACGAACTATATTAATGGTAAAAATTACCCTTGAAATTCAAAAATGACACCTGTTATACTGCTGAATAAAGAGTCTTCAAGGAGTCTTCAAGGAGTCTTCAGTGATGATTTTGCGCCAATACAAAGGCTGAATAATTTTCTGAAACTAGAGCAACGTCATTCAGGTAATGATGGCCACTTCCAGCGATCCGGAGGAAATCTTTGGTAAGGGGTCCTCTTTTGGTTTTGTTTGTAGGGCCCATGGGTCCAATTCAGCCGGGAGCATTGCGTGGTGAGGGTGGCACATTCTAAACCTAGGGTATAAATAAAAAATTTTTTTAAAAGAAGTCCAGCCTACCACAAAAAGAACTTTTCAAAATTTCCGACTTAACTTACCCTTCATAGTTCATTTCTCTTAATTTTGGGGATGCAAAATTTTTTTGACTTATTTCAGTTTCCAAAAATCGATGATTAGAAATTCAGACTTCCATAATTCGAAAATGACTCACATTATTTACCTTGCGTTTGATTTTTCCAATAAAATCGACCAAAATTCTGGGGCGCATTTGGAGCCTGATGACCATGGCAGGGTTCCCCTCTGAGCAACGGGGCCTCAAAGACGCCTTTTTAATTTTTATAATAGAAATTCAGGCTTCTATAACTCAAGAAGGCGACGACGTATTGATGTACAGTTTGAATTTTTTTAATAGAACGGACAAAAATAGTGGGGATGCATTTGGAGCCCCATGTCCGTGGCAGGGTTCCCCTCTTAGCTACGGGGCCTCAAAGGCACCTTTTTAATTTTTACAATGAAAATTCAGGCATCCATAACTCAACAAGGACAGCACGTATTGATTTGCGGTTTGAATTTTTTAATAGAACGGACCAATATACTGGGGGTGCATTAGGAGTCTCATGTCCGTGGCAGAGTTCCCCTCTTAGGTACGGGTCCTCAAAGTCGCCTTTTTAATTTTTATAATAGAAATTCAGGCTTCCATAACTCAAGAAGGCGTCGTCATATTGATGTCCGGTATGAATTTTTTATTAGAACGGAACAAAATACTTGGGGTGCATTTTGAGCCTCATCTCAGTGGCAGGGTTCCCCTCTTAGCTACGGAGCCTCAAAGTCTCCTTTTTAATTCATACAATAAAAATTCAGACATCCATAACTCAAGAAGGCCTCGACGTATTGATGTTTTGTATGAATTTTTTAATAGAATGGACCAAAATAAAAGGGCTGCAATTGGAGCCTCAAGTCCGTGGCAGGGTTCCCTCTCAGCCATGGGGCCTCAAAGTTGGTTTTTTTTTTTTTTTTTTTTTTTACATATGAACCTTGCAATTTCAAAATGACACCTTCATTACCTACAAGGCTACACGAACCTTGAAATTGAAAAATTATAAATGGAATACTACAACAAAATGCTATTGAAGAAAGGCTACCAACTATATTAATGGTTAAATTACCCTTGAAATTGAAATATGACAACTTTTCAAAATTTTCTATTTAACTCTATTAATTTTGGGATTTTTATTATTTTTAGGCCAATATTTTTCCAATTTCCAAAATTGATGAATGATTTTTAGATTTTCCATAATTAGAAAATGATTCAAATTATTCACCTTACTCATTTATTCCAAATTTTTGATTTTTTTTGATTTATTTTTGGCAGGGTTCCTCTGAGCAACGGGGCCTCGAACTTTTTATTTTTAATTTTTATAATAGAAATTCAGGCTTCTATAACTCAAGAAGGCGACGACATATTGATGCGCGGTTTGCATATTTTAATAGAACGGACCAAAATAGTGGGGGTGCATATGGAGCCTCATGTCCGTGGCAGGGTTCCCCTCTTAGCTACGGGGCCTGAAAGTCGCCTTTTTAATTTTTACAATAAAAATTCAGGCATTCATAACTCAACAAGGATTCGACGTATTGATTTGCGGTTTGAATTTTTTAATAGAACGGACAAAAATACTGGGG
>NC_089750.1:47929239-47949239 GCF_040412425.1 Macrobrachium rosenbergii | reverse complement strand
ATATATATATATATATATATATATATATATATATATATATATATATATATATATATATATATATATATATATATGTGTCTGTGTGTGTGTGTTATTGTGTGTGTTTGTTTATATATATATATATATATATATATATATATATATATATATATATATATATATATATATATATATATATATATATATATATATATATATACACAGTCGTGTCTTCAACTGCCGTGAGGATAAAAGATAGCTCTAAATATGACCCTTGATAACTACACCTGACTAAGGGTGGCTGCACTCAGTGAACAGAAAAGTTGTAAATGAAAAATACTCAAAATTTACCAATAAAGTAAGGAATGGAGGTAGACTTAGGGTATCCACTAAATACTATAATTCACTGAATGCAATTAGAAGATGAAATATGTACAGGAGCTAACAATGGAGCTCCACGGCACTGTTAAGATTACGTTACTCAAATCACAAATACTAGAGAAAATTGCTACAAACTATAATCTTTAAACACTAGGCCTTTCCTTGGCTAACAAGCAATATGTACAAGGGAGAATCCAAAGAATGCCCAGGAAGGGGTATGTTAAGAGAGAATGTGGCACCACTGACAGGCTGGATATCTTGACCAGGTATGGCACCTGGGTATGCAGGAAGGTGGCACCATTGATCTACAGTTGATACACACAACAGGTACTCGAAACCACGAATCTGCAAGAGCAGGAAAGTTGAAGACACACAAGAACGCAAATAAGCACTAAATTATATCAATATTGATCACAGTCTCCACCACAATCAAAATCACAGCACTCTCTGAGGGAAAGTAACAGGGGTATGGTAAAAGGAATTAGGAAATCGGGTATAAAACAGGTAGGATAAAGTTAGGTGAGGCTGACAGACAACTTCCAATCACATTACCTTGGTCCATGGACAAGCTGTGAGGTTTTGTAGAGCCAGGTTTCTGCAGTAGGAGAAGTAAGTCAAAGTATTGGGGCGCTGGCGGGTTAGCAAGATATCAGCATGCAGAGGGTAGCAGCTGGGTACAACAATCCTCAGCATAGCAGCGTAAGGAATACATTAAGCAGGACTCAAGCACAGTCTATCAGTGACTTCTGGACAGAGGGACATCGTCATGTAAATCAGCAGAGTGATGTCGCGGGGAGAAGGCTAGCAGAGGGTCTACTAGCAGAGGGGTGTCCAGCAGCATGGTGTCGGGAGAGTGGACTAACAGAGTGATGTTCTAGCAGTGCAACAGCATAAGGATGACCAGCAGAGGGTCTCCTAGCAGAGTGGCGTAACTTAGAGCCAGTATATACCACAGCTGGCAAAGACACTTTTGGCTGCTTCTGGCAAAGCTGTGCAGCCAGTATATATACCACAGCTGGCACCGACAGTGGCTCTGTTTTGACACTTTTGACAGCTGCTTCTTAATGAGGTCCTGCATTGTCCCCCTCGCAGGGCATGTCGTTAATCCGGCCAGGTACCTAGAAAGGTTGTTGAATGGTGGATAGATAAAGGCTCGAGAGGAAGAGGTGGCAATGGAGTGAATTATGGGAGAGTCAAGGGTTAGTAGGCGGACATGCAGGTGTGGGTCAGGTCAAGACATTGACCCTTGATGGCAGTGCAGGTAGTTGGAAAGGAGGGGAAATGCCGAAAATAGGGACACGATTGGCTGGAGAATGGAGAACAATGGTAACAATGGAAGGAACTCTCAAAGGGGGCATGCTACTTGCAAGCGACCACTAAAATCGTCACCTTATGGGCAGATTACTAGGGTCAGGTCAGATCAGTAATGACTCACGGTACAGTCCTGCATTTAGTTCCTCATTAGACACCTGCATTGGCTTAACTTGGCATGGGAACGCTTGTGTGACTAGAGCATGCACCAGCTGCAACTGGTGCCCCTGACGCTTCAGGGGATGTGATCTGTTTTGTTTGAAAAGTCCACCTTTTCTCAGGCAGCGCCAGCTTTGTCTGTTGCTCCTGAATGTGAAATTCTTATAACAAAAATGCTATCAAAGGAACCCAACACCCATGAAACTGGGGAGGATGTGCCATCAGTGGCAGGTACTTCCTCCATGGAAGCATCACCACCAACTTTAAATCAAAAAGCTGCCATAAATAATTGGTCTCCTTCCAGAAAAAAGCATGAGCAAGACAATAAACTTAAGTCACTTAAAAGGCTAACGGAGAAGAACTAAGGCTACTCATATCAGAAGTGTTTCCTGTATGTGTAGCTTTACCGGAGACTATGGTTGGTAATAATATGTGTCCGAGCCCACGATAAGTATACAGCCTATCATTCCACTTATAACATACAGTAAATATAAGAAGCCATGTGGTGTAGTTTTATATATTCATAGTGACACCCCACAAAATCCTATTAGTTTCCAGTTTACATTGCAAATGATAGGTGTGCAGATCCATTTACAAAGAAAATATACAGCATGCTCTCTCTATCTACCACCTAATGAAGTCTTCCCCATTGATGGATTTAAATCTCTTTTTCAATAGCTACCACATCCCTTTCTCATTCTGATAGATATGATTAGTAGAAACCCTCTTTTGGGTGACATCGTTACCAGTCAAAGAGGAAATAGCCTGTGTTCCACCATAGAAAGTGAAAATTGGAAAGTGATAAATGACAGATTTACCAGCAACCATTTTCCAACAGTAATAAATGTAGCTTTAAATCCTCCATCTTCAAGGTTACCTAAATGGAACATTGGCAAAGCTAACTGGGCAACATTCCAGGAACACAGCTCAATAGATGTCTTGGCTGATGACTTTCCCTCTGTAGATAATGCTCTTGACTTTTTGAAGACAGTTATTTTCTCGTCTGTTATTCAGTCAATACCTAGGACTTCAGGCATATTTATCCACTAACCAGTTCCCTGGTAGATTCATAAATGCCAGGAAACTCAGAATTATGTGGTTAGCTTTCACCAGATATCACAGACGAAAGTTCAATACTGCTATGTTGAATTTCGAAAAGCAAGAGCTCATTTCCGCATGGATATTAAAAAGGCACAAATGGAATTTTGAACAATTTTCATATCTTCATTCAATTCAAACCTCACCCCTGACTTTAGTTTGAAAGAGAGTTAGAAAAATAACAGTCAAATTTACTCCTTGTCAACCTCCAATTGTCATTGTTGCAAAGAAAAATGATGACGAACCCTATTCAGCTCAAAGAAGACTAATGAGACAGGTTGAAATTGATTTTAATACACCAAGGAATGAACAATTAAACGTACGTTTTACTACGAGAGAACTTGAATTAACCCTAAGTGCATAGTAGTGAATCAGCTCCTGGACTGGATGATATAACATATTCACTGATTAAGCATACCCCCGAAAATAGTACATTTTTCATACAAAATTTTTTTGAGAACATGCCTTCCCTAAGCTATGGGAGATGTTAAAATTACTGCTATTTGTGAAACCAAGGAAAACCCCTTTCAAGACAGAGAATTATTATCCTATTTCACTGACATCATGTCTGTGTAAGATCATGGGAACAATGGTGAGTACATGTTCGATGAGGTACTTAAAACATGATAAATATTTGTCGCTTACTGTGTGTCGTTTTTGAAGTTTGCACCTCACAATTAATGTGTTGGAATCGTCAGTATGTGAAGCTTTTGCTAACAAACAGCATCACGTCACTGTTTTCTTTTATTTTGAGAAGGCTTATGATACAACATGGGGAGATGGAATTTCGAGGTCTTCTATGAATGTAACCTGAGAGGCAATTTACCCCTTTTTATCAAGGCTTTTTTTAAAAATAGGTTATTTCAGGTTCAGGTTGGAGGAACAATGTCAGATGCATTCAACCAAGAGGGAGTGCCATAAGGAGGTGTTCTATGCATAACCTTGTCCACCTTAGTAATCAATGGGGTACCCAAAATAATCCCCCCAAAGGAACATACCCTTTGTCGTTGATGATCTTTCAATATCATTTGCAGCAACAAATGATATTGAATGCCGCCTTCAACTCTGCATTTATAATATAGTAAATTGGGCTGAGATGAATGGTTTTAGGTTTTCAGTTAGTAAAATGGTAACCATGCACTTTTGCTGTATAAGAGGATTCTATCCTGATCCAGATCTGTTCATACATGAGCAGAGAATTCCATGTTTTGGTGAAATAAGGTTTCTTAGGTTCATTTTTGATAGCAAGCTTTCTTGGATCCCACATTTGAAATATACTAAGGTAAAATGCTTGAAAGCATTGAATTTTCTAAAAGTTGTGTCCCACACTTCGTGGGCTGCTGACCAAACTCAGATGTTGAGACTGCATAAAGCCTAAGTTTTTAAGTAAGTCTTTTAAAAGATGATTGATGGGTAGCCTTAAAATGCCCAATTCAATTCATCATGGAGAAGTAAGTTTAGCTACAGGAGCATTTAAGTCATCTCCTACTGAGACCATGTTTGTAGACCCTGGTGAGGTGCCTCTGCACAGTATTACGTCATCAGTGTCTCCTTGGCCATATCCTTATATGCCAAGGAGACAAGAAACGATGTTGTGCAGGTTGAAGATTGGACATACAAGACTCACTCATGAGTTCTTGATGTCTCGTGAAAATCCTCCATTCTGCGATGACTGTATTGTGCCCCTGACTGTGAGCTATTTGCTGGTCGAATGTCCTAGTCTTGGGAATCTAAAACATAGGTTCCTCTCTTGGGGATGTGACAGAGATGGACATTTTACCCTCGGTGAGGATTGTAATGTAGAGTAGTTATATATCTTTGTTAGGGAGGCGGGCCTACGCAACAAAATTGAGGTCATATGCTTATACAGTGTGTATATGTATCTATAGTATGTATGTACTTACGGATAAGACTACATATATAAATATATTTTTTTTAGAAATTTCTTACATGAAACTCCTTTTAAACTTATTTATTCATTTATCTTTTTAATTTCCTATCTAATATTATTATGGCACCAAAAACCAAAACGTTGTGACCCCATATTTAACAGCCATGAATCACTTTAACCTGACAACTTAACAAATAGAAGTCTGCACTCAATGTAACGATCAAGAAAAACACAGAAAGAGAGGACACCTTACCAGAAGAAAATCAAATCAAATGACATCCTCGAAGGAAAATGTGATTAGAAATATACAAAACTGAGGCGAATCTGGCACTTATTGAGGGTTGGTTGCCTTCAGAATTTACCTGAGACATGTCGATGTGGATTTCAAAAGAACTCCCATAGCCATATCCATACATACGTGCACAGTCTTAGAACAGAAAAACGCACTCGCACACTTAATATTCCACTAATAAGCCTTTTTTACCTAAAGAAAAAGAGGGTAACAGATGGCATTCATTGATGCTTTAATTCCCTAACTGTTGAATTAATTTGAAACCCATGTGCAGATAACTTCCAAATCATCCGAAAGTCCATATTTCGCGCTGCTCTACTCACTTCCTTCGTTGCCGCTGGATATCGAGGCAATTTTCTCCCACCGTTGCTACAATCCCGAAGCCAGTGCATTCCTCAATAAGAACCTGTCTTTCTTTCAAAACTTCAGAATTATACAAACCACTGCCCTAATGTCCTCCATCCTGACCAGAGCTTTATCCTATCTCTCGGTGTGTATACATAGGAACAGATATTATACGAATTTAGTACCTACACCAGGATAAAGCTTCGTCATCTCCTTTAAACTGAATCCAAAAACCCATGGTTAATCTTGGCTGGCTTCCATAACCATTTTGAAAGGTTTATGTTGTTTGTGTTTATGTTATTTGTCTTCTTGGTTAAAGCAGCTTCGAGCATCTGACCTTGAAACGACAGGTATTTCCTTGAACAACTGTAACGTATCCCAATTTATACCGTGGTTGGTACCACGTAGAGGATGGATTAAAATTGATAGAATTTTGATATGCTCATCTTACTGTTCGCTTGTGTTGAGAGAGAGAGAGAGAGAGAGAGAGAGAGAGAGAGAGAGAGAGAGAGAGAGAGAGAGAGAGAGAGAAAGAGTTAATCATTTTGTACATCTTCTTCCCTTCTTTCTCTGATTGCATTTATTAGGAAAACAAATACCAATGGTCATTCCTTAATATCATCGTATAAGAAGATTTTTTTTGTCGAGACTAACCGAGTTCTTTCAGACTTGATAAATTATCGTGAGGCAATTAGTTACCAAGACTTGGAAGGAATGAAATTCCTTCTATGAGAATAATTCCCCGTTTAATTGCATTTAACAATATCTCGAGGTGGTCATAAACAAGCCATATTAATATTTAGTATTAATGATTATCCATGTATTATATTTCACTTTCGTGCTTTCTTAACTTTGCGTTTTTCTTGTCTGCTCAGGTACTCCCTTTGTTCTGATTCTCTTGGCTGAGAAATTATGGCAGTGACAGTAATTAATTTTACGTGTGGTCGCTTTTCTTTGGTCAATTGTCATATGATGACGTACCAAGATCAACTAGTTTTAGTTGTCTGTGACTGGCGGCATATCCCTCAGTAAGTAATGCTACAAGGTAATTCATGGATTGATAATTACTTCGTTTCAGAAAATGATTTTTTTTTTTTCACAGAAAAATTTAGAGTCCTTGGCTGCACTATATCAAGAAGTTACCATTAGTGCTTAATAGTTCTTACATTAATGACTCTTCATTGAATTCATGTACCTGCCATGGATGTCATTAGTGCACAATTATACCGGAAACCAAGTAATGCTCAAACCCGACGAATTGCTATCCAGTATCCCGAGATGTTAAATGAAGAGGTTTTGAAGTACCTATATCCAATCTGCGTCGCCGGCATATTTAAGATGAAATTTCAACGTTCTAAAGAAGGTAATTCTGACTATTCATTTGATCTTCTTTAGGTTAAATGTAATTTTCATTTGTATTTATAAATAATGTATAAATTTATACAAAAGGGGATATTCTGGAATATACGACATTTATTTTTACTTTAAATGCAATTATATCTTGTTGAACGGAGTAATTACGAAAGAAATGTTGGTGCATGATTGCAATTCATCAAGTCTCAAACAGGGATATTTACATATAATTTTGTTTCCCTGTGGTAATTCGTAATATCATTATCATTTTGATGATCATATGTAATAAGGCATGTAGTAATGGGTAAGAGAAGACACTGATTTTGGGTATAAGGACTAGCTGCAACCTTTTTATGTGATGGTTATTGTACCTAATATAGAATCCTTTGGAAGGAATGCTTATTTGAAGAACTGCTGGATCATTAATACAAATAAAAAAAAACTTATAGTTATAATAGTGAGACATTACAAAGTAATACAAATATCTGATTCATCCTGCCTTATCTCAGGGATCTGGGTATATCAGCATCTTACAAAACACTTCAAGCCGATAAAACTGGTCTTCATTTTGAAGAGAAAGCTTTCATAAGGGAAAACAGGTGACGGATTTTAAAACTGAGTTGAGAGCGTCACTCACCTTCTTGGCTTCTCTGACCTCACTGCGACCTCTTTCTGTCTCTGATCTTTGGGACAAGGTCACTGGATTCATGTTCACGAATAGACCCATGAATGACTCATTCGCATAGTTTCCATGAACGACTGAGTGATAAATGAAAGTCTGATCTGATGAACCAGCACTGGAGCCGTTCGGCTATTCAGAATCGTGAAATTAAATAGTAAGAAGTTAAAAACAATAAATTAATTACAAATTGTACAGTAATAAGTAAGATTGGTTAAATATAAAAAATGTCAATATCTTTAAAAAAAACCGTGACGTTAGCTTCAACGTCATCATTTGAAGCCTCTCCTATGTATCCTAAACTTTGATGTGGCCTTCTCTCCTTTGCACATTTGGGACAGTCCACTAACATATGCGCCACAGTAAGAGGTGGGGTGGGTGTCTCAAAGGTCACACAGTAGTTTATCACCCTCCAGGACGAAGTTGTGGGTTAAATTGAATATGACCTGATCTCAGTCTACTCAGCTTGGTCTTAACTCTACATTTCTCTCTTATGATGATGAACAAAATTAAATCTATGCATGGATTTTCTGATATGTTAAGTTCTTCGCAGAAACAAACCCCATTTATTTTGCCATTTTTGCCTAATGTAAGACTGAATGGACTATTTCAAATCAGGATAAGGAACTCAACGACAATCTGTGCTATCCAGTTTTATCGCCTACCTGGCTTTCGTATCTGGTGTTTAGTTATTTCTGATATCAATCTGGGCTTGCACCAACAAAACGGCATTGATTTGTAATGGGATACAAGCCAACAGAATCATCAATTCATTTTTCGAATAGTTGGATTAGAAGGTCTAAAATGTCTTAAGATTACGAAAACTAGAAACAAATTTGGGTGCGCAGTGGAGTCTCTGCCGTCTGTTTTGTTCACATATTCTAGAGGTTTTAATATGGCCGTCAGTTCAGCTGTAAGAATTGAGGCATTACTGGATAATTTAGATACATAACACTCATCACTTTGTACAACTGCAATGCCTGCCTCATCCTCGATCTTCAGTCCGTCAGAGTAATACTTCATGGAGTCTTTAAGAACCTCGCATAGACTAAACATTCGGATTTTATTGCCACCTAGATAAAGATTTCTTGCTTACTCATTTTGGACATACTTTAGGCTTATATATCTTCCACGATGGAGTGTCTGAGTATTTTATTTTCATGAGCTTCCGCCCCTTCAAGGAGCAATCTTCCGTATCTTCAGTTCACAATTACTTGAGATCGGGTTTACCAGCATTGTGTTGTGGTATTATATTTTCCTGACTGACACATTGAGCACGTATTTAGTAGGATCAGACGTTGGGCTTTTGAAGTGATTTGATAAGTGCTTCATGAATGACTTATTCTCATATTTTAAATGGATAAGAAGGAAACGTATTGAAGAATATATATATATATATATATATATATATATATATATATATATATATATATATATATATATATATATATATATATATATATATATATATATATATATATATATATATATATATATATATATATATATATATATATATAGCGACGAATGGAACTTTTCTTATAAGCAACTTCACCCGTTTTTATATCTGCAACATAACAGAAAAAAAATAAAATTCATTTCAATTGTTTTAATTACTAGAACTATGGGTTCATTCGCCCCTTCATAAACTTTCTCCCTCATTCCCAAAATGGTTAAACCTTTAACCCTTCTCTCTGTTCAAAATGACTGCCTAAGACTTTGTTTCCAGGTGACCTTTGAAGACGCCTTCTTGACGGCGTCAGACAACGCAATGGAGAAGCCAAAAAGAGAATGTTGGCACCGCCCGCCATGGTAAAGTCTCCACGAGGTCTGACTGGATACCATGTGCTCGATATAGAAAATGTGACAAAGACTGACCTTTTGTGCCATCTATCTGGATGCCCAGGCATAATCCCCAAAGTTATTAACAGACGATGCAACGGCAGTCGCGAGAGAGAAGCACTCAGAACTCCAGTGAGGACAGATGTTCTTATATTTGCCTACCCCTTGAACCCTCCACGTGTTCGACCCTGAGGTTCGAACCAGTATACTTTTGTAATGGCATCCCCCTTAATTCCCTCCTCCAGCTTCAATGCCCTATTGAACGAAGACATCATCATATTAAAGAAGGTAATGTACAAGAATAAGGTTTCTTAGTCAGTCACGATTCCTGTTATTTCTCTGTCTGGCTTAATTTCTATTTTCATTGTGCAATCTCCTTCAGTAATTTGTGTTGGACCATCAAGTGTTAACTTGGTTATGCATTTAGTGTTGAAGTGAGTTATTTGGACATTCTGTGCATTTCCTCAGTTCCCTTTGAGCGTCTTATTATTCTTGCAAGTAACCATCTTGCATATATTGCAGATAGGCCTCAGCTGTGGAACCAGTCGGCTCTATCCGATGTGCAGTGGCCGTATGCCACCCCTTCTACCCCTTCTGTGATGTTTCCTGTTATGAAGACATCATCGGCGTAGAATATTTATCCGGTGTAGGATTCCTTCATTTAGCAGGCCCTTATTATTACCTGCCCAGTAATTCGTCATTCTTCTGATCCATGATTGTTATGTAAATATAATTAGTTAAGAGAACCCTTGAGTTTATGTAGTCGTCCCTCACATGAAGAAGGACTTAAGCCACAGTATTTCCCTTGCTTTGCTTGTCTACAAAGTTGCCTAATATTGAGTCAGATGTGTAATAAATACAGTAGGTGTATTGATAATGTAAATAACCCCTGTGTTCATCCGTTGCAGCCCAGAATCAGTTAAGCATGCTAGGGAAATTCTCAGAATTATATATATATATATATATATATATATATATATATATATATATATATATATATATATAACGCCCATATATATATATATATATATATATATATATATATATATATATATATATATATATATATATATATATATATATATATATATATATATATATATATATATATATATATATATATATATATATATATATATATATATATACTATATATATATATATATATATATATATATATATATATATATATATATATATATATATATATATATATATATATATATATATATATATATATATATATATATATATATATATATATATATATATATATATAAGAATATGTTCAATAAGTAATGAGAAAATGTCAGGAGAGACACTATTTATTTTCATAAGCTTACACACTTTGCCTCCTTCAAAATAATTGTCTTTCGCAGCTACACACTTCTGCATGCGTCTCTCCCAATCCTGGAAGACGTCCTCAAAGTCCTTTTTCAGTAGTCCCTTCAGGTAACTTTCTGATGCCTCTTTCAGCTCCTCTGTTGACTGGAATCTGGTTCCCCTGAGGCTGTCTTTCATGCGTGGGAACAGGAAGAAGTCGCAAGGGGCTAGGTCAGGGCTGTAGGGTGGGTGTTGTGCCACTTTCATTCCCCTTTTGGCCATCCAGGTGGTCACCAGTGTTGACTTGTGGCATGGGGCATTGTCCTGGTGGAACCACCACTGACCACTCCTCCACTCCTCTTCGGTCAGAACTGTCTCTACTGTGCCAATACTAATACCAACAGCTTCAGATAGCATCCTCATAGATATTCGACGGTCTTGCATCACTAACCTTTGCACTTCCTCAATGTTTTCCTCCTTGCGTGCACTTTTCAGTGCTCCAGATCTGGGTTCATCCTCAACCTGTTCATTTCCGTCAGAAAATCTGTTAAACCACCGATAGAAACTTGCTTGGCTCATCTGTTCATCCCCATAGGCCTCCTTTAACATTCCAGAAGCTTCTTGTTTCGTTTTCTTAAGTTTAACACAGAATTTGATGGCATAACGTTGCTCCATGTTTCGCTGCATTTTGACAAGTGTTCACAGATTGGCAAACCGGATGAGATTGGTTCCACCACGTTCACCGCTGCACTCAGACCTACAAATATAGAAAGTTGCCAGTTTTTCATTTTATAGAATATATGTATATGTACTTCACCATGAAGTAGTATTTTGATCAAATCATATTTAGTGTCTCGCCTGACATTTTCCCATTACTTATTGAGCATACCTCGTATATATACTGGGTGTTTCGAAATTAGAGGCCTCCCCCTCCAGAGAACAAATGGAAAGTTATGAAGTTTTCTGCTATAGCCTATCTCCAAGTACATTATTTTAAGTTTCTATTAAGCTATTTTTCATTTTACAGTTCTTGTATTTCCAGACTGAGTGACAGAGTTTAATACAGCCATGGCTACCAACTCAGAGGAAATCAGATGGATTGACCGAATCCGGGCTATAACCTTCAGAGAGGCCAGGGATGTTGGGCATCCTTCATTTCACGTTCCTGGATAGCTAAATACATTAAAAGAGATGAATCCTTTGTTAAAAGAAACTGGAACAAAATCCATATGACTGTCATCGCGAAAAGAGTGAGAATCTTGGAAGACCTGAAGTCCTTTCTCAGGAGTCAAACAAAAAGGGGTAAAGGAAGAGAAGTTATAGTGCTGTATATCGTGAGTTGAAAAAATCTGGTATGAAGCCATTTCATGTTATCAGGAAGCCCAACAACACTCACAAACAGAGAGAAGACCGTGCATGGTTTTGTGGTTCATTTCTTAAAGATTGGGATGAAGCTGACTTTCTCCATGTTGCCGCATCAGATTAATTCTTCATTTACACAGTCAGGAAGCCAAATCATAAAAATGACATCATTTGGGCTGCAAAGTTGGATGACATCATCGATGACATGAGCTATCGCCAAGTTGTGAAATTTCCTGAATGTTTGAGAATTTTTGTCTGTTTCACAGGCAAACGGTTAAGGTGGATCATCAAAAGAAAAAGGACAGTCGTGGAAAGGCGAATACTTCAGAGAAACTGTGCTTACTGGTGGAGTATTTCCTTTCCTCAAAGATCTTGCAAATGTGTTATCTGTTGAAGAAGTCACATTTTTGCATGATACAGCACCATATTTCAAGGCTCTTCAGACACAGGAGCTGCTTCGAAACAATGGTATCGATTTCTTCTCATCAAGCGAATTTCCAGGTAGCTCCCCTGACATTAATATGTGTGTGAAAACATTAGTAGTTTCTTAAAGGATTGTGTTGAAGCGCACACAGTCAACTATGATGGTATGCCAAGCCTTGACAACCTGCAAAGAGAGGTGACCGAAGTGCTCAGAGAAAAGGAGTTTGAGTCTCAGCTTTTTTTATGATTTGCTGAAATCATACCCCTCAAAAATGCAGGCTGTGGTACAGGCAGATGGAGGCCACAAAAATATTAAATACTCATAGAGAAACTTAAATAAATACTTGTTCTGAATTACTTTTGTTTTTGTCCATATCAATTTTAGTTTATACTGTAGGGGGCTCTCACTGACATTGAATCACTCTCTAATTTCAGAAACACCCTGTATATATATATATATATATATATATATATATATATATATATATATATATATATATATATATATATACTTTATATATATATATATATATATATATATATATAATATATAATATATATATATATATATATATATATATATATATATATATATATATATATATATATATATATATATATATATATATATATATATATATATATATATATATATATATATATATATATATAATTATATATATATATATATATATATATATATATATATATATATATATATATATATATATATATATATATATATATATATATATATCTATATATATATATATATATATATATATATATATATATATATATATATATATATATATATATATCTATATATATATATATATATATATATATATATATATATATATATATATATATATATATATATATATATATATTGTCACGATGCGTATCAAGTACCTGGTTATTACACAACTAATCTCAAGATTCAAAAATATACCTCACTTCAGCCAGATACCTGAACTCTCATAACATTAATTGTTACGACTGAGTACTCTAAAGGTAACAGTGATCCCTTAAGAAAAAACTTATTTATCAATCACTTGAAAAATCAAACTAAGTTCGTCAGAATATGTGTGAGGTATAAAAATTAAACTAGAAATCTTCTAGAGTAAAAGGGTATCACTCCATCAAAAACTCTAACTGTTTCCCTGGTCTTAATTCACTTTAGCAAAACTAAAAGAACAAAACATGTTTATCACTTTGCCTTATGCACACACAATCAATCCTATTCACTGGTGATCAATAAATGAAACACTGTTTTCTAAAAATGTTAAATACAAAAATTTATTTTCAGATTCAAAGTTTATAACTAGAATTCACAATTAATTAGAATTCACAATCTGAAAAATTTACTATTAGTTGAAAATAACACAAAACTGAATGAATTCTTGAATTAAATTATGAAACAAAACTAACTTACAAAAACTTTATCAGGAATTTAAATTAATCAAGTAAAATTTAAACTATCAAGAATTACTCAAGATTTAAAAAGAAAATCTCAATAAATGAAATCAAGTATGCAATGTTAAATTAAGTATGCAATGTTAAATTAAGTATGCAATGTTAAATTAATGTATGCAATGTTAAATTACCAAGAAATATTTACAATGCTATGTAAATAAATGTTACATCACAAACATAAAAATTTGAAAATATAAAGAAATTGTAAATAGAAAAACACACAAAAAAACACGTAAGATTTATCAATAATGATTTCACTTGTTCAAAATTTCCTAACTTATCACACCATAACTTCCATAACCTTATCATACCATGGTATCAATAAGTAAAATTTCACGTTACCTTACACAACTTGTGAAAACCTCTGTAAATCACTTGCTGCAGCTGCGTTACACAATACACACTTTTTACCAGGCGCCATTACTGAACTAAATAACTTTGCTAAATTCAGATCTCAAAGTTAATGTTAAAAGTGACCACAAAAATTTACGTTAAAAGTAATCTCTTCCTAATTAGGAATGAGAGAGAGAGAGAGATGATGGAACCAAATCGACTGGTCTCAGAAATCAGAATGAAACAAATTTTAGGATTCCAGTAATACGTGAAACAATTACGTGATGTCATTAAAGCATTTTGGGTACGAGATACTAAAAGTTCTAGAAGCAGGAGGTGACGTCATTAAAGCGTTTTGGGTGCGAGATACAATGGAGAAGCTTCTAGAAGGAAAGTTACGTCATCCCAGCAAAACGTTTTGAACGCATCTTACAAAACATGACGTAATTGATCAGGACACGTATTCTTTCTCTCAAAGTGGCGAACGTGACTCAAACAACGCATGCAACAACATGAAATCACTCGTCTTGAGCCCGTATGGGACGAATTGGCGTTTGTTTTGCAAATCTGTCATCGCTAACCCAAAACAAAGCGTTCCCTCTTATCTGAACTGATGACAATTGAAATGAAACAAGCCCTTCCTGGACACACACACGTGTTCACATACTACGCTTTTATCAAGAAAGATATTCGTTCTAAATTACGTTACTATTAAAATTATAACAACAATTCTAAATTACGCTATCAAGTAATCATTAGTACTTTTGAGATCTGATGTCAAACTAAATATGACACTTCAACAACCATTATCATTAAACATAACACATGAAAAAAGTAAATGTCAATATTATAGGAGGATATACGTATTACAAGGCAACATCATGAAATTCCTCCCCCGAGAAGATTACTTATCCCGGGTTTGAATCCAACGATTCACAACGGGATAAATAATCTGCTATGACATTATCTTTTCCTGAAATGTGTTTAACACTTACATTATATGGTTGCAGGCATAAAGACCACCTGGTCAGTCTCATATTATTATTTTTCATCTTATTGATGAATGAGATTGGGTTGTGATCCGACAATACTAAAATTTCTTCATTCCTAGGTCGGTTCACATACACTTCAAACTTTTTCAATGCTGTGATTAATGCTAATGTTTCTTTTTCAATTGTTGAGTATGTTTTCTGGTGCTTTTTCAACTTTGAAGACATAAAACATACTGGATGTAAGATTCTGTTGTCATCTTTTTGAAGTAGAACAGCTCCAATTCCACAGTCGGATGCATCAACTTGTATCACAAACTTTTTATTGAAGTCTGGAGCTTGAAGCACTGGTCTTGAAGTTAATATGGCTTTAACCTTCTCAAATGATTCTTGACATTCTGGAGTCAATCAAACTTTCTTTTAGGACTGGTTAAGTCAGTTAAAGGGAGCTACTACAGCTGAGAAATTTGGACAGAACCGATAAAATCCAGCCATGCCCAAAAATCTTTGTAGCTGTTTCCTCGTAGCAGGAGGGGTAGCCTTACGGATACCTTCTACATTAGCGTCAATAGGAGCGAGAAGGCCTTTTCCAACTTCAAATCCTAGGTACTGTACAGTTGCCTTTCCAAACTCACTTTTTGTAAGTTGATTGTTAGTCCTGCTTCCCGAAGTTTCTTGAACACTTTCCTTAATATCTTCAGATGTTCTTCCCATGTATTAGAATAAATCACAATGTCATCAAGGTATACACCTACTCCTTCTATTGATCCTAGTAGTTGATCCATCACTCGCTGGAATGTTGCAGGTGCATTCATCAGACCAAACGGCAAAACAGTGTATTGATACAGTCCAAAAGGAGTAATGAAAGCTGACAGCAACTTAGCATTCTCATCTAACGGAATTTGATAATATCCTTTCAACAAGTCTATCTTGAAACAAATTTGGCTTGCCCAATATTATCAAGTAATTGATCAATAAGAGGCAAGGGATAATTGTCAGCCACACTGATGGAATTCAGTTTCCTATAATCAGTACACATCCTAAATGAGCCATCTGGTTTCTTCACTAACACACAAGGAGAACTATAATGACTTGAACTGGGTTCTGCTAATCCATGCTGCAACAAATATTCAACTTCTTTCTTCAAAACATCTCGATGAAAAGGCGATAAGCGATAAGCTCTCATTTTAAAAAGGTTTTCCATCTTCTCTGATCTTTATCTCATGCTTTGTCAGATTGGTACACCTAGGTACATCTGCAAAAATTTCAGGAAACTTTGAATAACTTCACTTAATTCACTACTTTGCTCAATACTCAGATGTTTTAGTTTATCTTCCAAATTTTCTAATATTGAAGAATTGTTCATCTTGTTTTCAGCTCCTAATTCGTAGCCGTCATCGTCCTCTGTAGATGAAGTTGTTTGTGTTATTGACACTGTTTCAGTTTTAGTCTCTGAGAAGTAAGGTTTCAAAAGATTCACATGTATCTTCCTCTGTCGTTTTCTTCTTCCTGGTGTTTCAATCACATAAGTTCGATCATAACTTCTCTATTATCCTATAAGGACCTTGAAACTTATTGGTAAGGGAAATCTTTTCACTGGTAAGAACACTAGAACTTGCTGTCCAATACTAAAATTTCTTAGCTTAGTTTTAGCATCATATTTCCTTTTCATTTTCTCTTGACTTATTTTCAAATTTTCTAAAGAGAATTTTCTAATTTCTCTTAATCTTTTCCTCAAGTTCTTCACATATTCTCCTTGGATTTCCTCTTGATTTTCTTCCCAATTCTCTGCAAGAATCTTCAATGGACCTCTAATGTCTCGACCAAAAATCATTTCATTTGGTGAACATCCCATGCTTTCTTGATAAGCATTCCTAACTTCAAATAACATTAAAGGTAAACCAGCATCCCATTCTCTTCCTGATTCATTACAATACTTAGTTAACATACTTTTCAATGTCTGGTGGAACCTTTCCAAGGCTCCTTGAGTCTCTGGATGATAAGCAGTTGATAACTGTTGTTTTACTCCTAACAAGTTCATCACATCCTGGAATAATTTTGAAGTAAAGTTCGTTCCTCTATCACTTTGCACAATTTCTGGTATTCCAAACTTGGAGAAAAACTCCACCAACTTCTCAGCAATTACCTTTGCACTTATACTTCTTACAGGAATCGCCTCAGGATACCTAGTCACTGGACACATTAATGTTAATAGATATTCATTTCCTTTCTTTGTTTTCGGAAGTGGCCCAACCACATCTATAATTACCTTGCTAAAGGGTTCTCCTCTAACTTCTATGGGTTGTAGGGGTGCTTTCTGAATGGTTTCATTCGGTTTTCCAGCTATCTGGCATGTGTGACACTCCTTGTGAAGTCCAGGCCAGAAAAAATACTTCATAATCTTCTCAACAGTCTTCCTGATTCCCATATGTCCAGACTCGTGCGCTACTGCTACAACTTGTTTCCTCAATGGATATGGAATCAAAATTTGATGATATTCACCCCATTCAGCATTTCCTGGTATATCTGCAGGTCGATGCTTCCTCATTAGCAATCCTTCCTTTAGATAATAACAGGTAGATGTTTGTTGCATCTCTTCTTGATCAACAACTCTGAAGAACAAATCAGCCAACGTTGTATCCCTCTTCTGCAGTTTCATTAGCTTCTCTCTTGTCACTTGACCAACTTCAAGGGTTGAACTCTCCATATCTGCTAACTCTGCTTCTGTAGTTTCACTACTATCTTCAGGAACTCTTTGACTACTCAGTCTCTTCAATAACAACAGGATCCTCTTCTTCTTGGGAAATCTCTTCATTACTAACACTAGGGAAACTTCACTTTCCTGGAACAGTTCTTCTAATCTTAAAGATCCTTCACTTGATTCTTCTAGTGCAGGTAAATCCTCAGTATTTTCACTTGCAGACATAGTTCTCTTCATACTCCTGGTAGTTACACAACTTGGAAACAGGTGGGGGTTTTTCTTCTCTAAATCAACCGTAGGACTAACCCTTAATGGTTTGTCTGTCACTATAGGACAAGGAACAAATGGTACACTACCAACTTCATTACCCAGTAAAACATGTACACCTTCAACAGCTAGTGAGTCCTTTACAGCAAAATCAACATTTCCTGTCACCAATTCACAGGACAAATGCAAGCGGCATATAGGAGTTACCTCTTCTCCTCCTATACCCTTCAAAATAACTGAATCTCCGGTGAGATTCTTCTCCAACTGTGGGTGAGCACCACGAACTACCACACTATGGTTACTCCCCGTATCACGTAATACCTTGACTGGTACCTGCACACTTCCTCCTTGAGTTGTCAGCGTACCTTCATAGATATATGGCTTAAAAGCCTCCAAGCTGCTCAGCCACTCACTGCTTGAAGTTACATTTCCACTGGTTGCTAAACACTCTGCTTGTTTAGTCTCAGTCGTTCCCCCCCACTGCTCTTCGTAGTTTGCTTCACCTGGTTACCTTTAACCACTTGACCAACTGGTTTGGTCTGCTGTTGTGTCTGATAACAATCTCGACTGTAGTGTCCTACTCTTCCACACTTGTAGCAGACAACATTAGTCTTCTGTATCTGTCTTGAAAACTGACTGGATGATGAGGATTTAACATTTAATTGCTGAGGGTGTTACCTGACTTTGTATTGGCATAGCCACTAGAAGGATTTCAGTTGTAATGTTCCTGAAATTTGGATGAGATCTGAAACCTGTGCGTTGTTGGTTCTGGTACTTGACATTATAATTTCTTTTGCTAGAAATTATATTAAAATCTTCGCTCAATGTAGCAGCTTTGTCAAGTTTTTTAACCTCTCTCTCTCTTAAATAGGCTCTTATGTGTTCAGGAATTCCTCTAAGATATTGTTCTAGGACTACTAACTCCTCAAGTTCGTCCATAGATTTAACTTTAGCAGCCTCCAACCATCGTTTAAAACATCTTCTTACTTTGTAAGCATAATCCAAGAAAGTTATCTTGTCATCCTTTCTCAAAGATCTGAATCTTTCATTATAATATTCAGGGTCATCTGGTAAACTTGTAGCACATTATGTTTGAGTACCTTGTACTCTTTACACTGATCAGCTGATAAGGCTAAATAGGCACTTCTTCCTTTACCAATGAGAACACTCTGTAACAAGACCGACCATTTATCCTCTGGCCATCCCATACCTGAAGCTACTTTTTCAAAGTGATCAAAAAACTCATCTGGGGCTTCTTCTGTAAATTTTGGAATTAATTTCTGCACTCTTACTACATCAAATACAGGGTCTGAATTACCTTGAGTAGGGTTAGACAGTATTACAGGTAATGTGGATCGAGCTTTTATTAACTCCATCTCCCTTTCATGTCTTGCTCTTTCTCTCTTTTGCTCTTTCTTTGCTCTTTCTCTTTCTTCTTCTGCTGCTTTTTCTTCTTCTCTTTCCTTTCTTTCTCTTTTCTCTCTATGTTCTCTTTCTCTTTCTGCTTGCATTTTCTCTCTTTCAGCCTGTATCCTCAGCTTAATCAAATTTTCTTCTGCTTCTATACGTCTAAGTTCTGCTTCTGCATCACTTTTCTCTTTCTTTTGCTCATGTTTATCTGTAAATTCTGCCTCAGCTGCATTCAACAATTCTTGTGCCTCTCCTAACTCTTCATCTACTTTACCAGAGTCCATCAATGCTTGGATTGCAATATATTTGATTTGTGCCTTAATCATACCACTAGACACATTACCCCCACATGCTACTGCTAAAGCAATCCACTGTGCCTTAGT
>NC_089750.1:47899239-47924239 GCF_040412425.1 Macrobrachium rosenbergii | reverse complement strand
AGGCTAGTAATCCAGTTGCCTGATGCACTTCATCAACCCTTCCCTGACTACTCACTCTGACTTCCCGTACGTTCCAGCTTACTTGACTGTTTAACGATAACGTTTATTTTAAAAATTCATCTCGCCAACAAACGAGGCCTTAAAATGTATTCATTGTCAGTCCCCAGTATTTGGATAAAGAAAATTTAATACATAAGAAAAATAGGGACAGATTTATGTTATCCTTCACATATACTAGATATTTGTTATAACAAAGCCCACAAAAAGTTTTATAGTGAAAGTAACATGAAGAAAGAATCCCCTAAGAACATTCTTAGCTTGTCTTATTTTAGTGGTTTTGAAAACAGAAAACCACTGTTAGAACCTTTTAATGTAAACCTCGTTTTTTCTTATAATAACACACTCAAAAGAATGTTAATAAAAAATAGCCCTAAAGAAAACAACAACATAATATATAAAATTCCATGTTTGGACTGCCCCTCTTTTTATATTGGCCAATCTAGCAAACATTTAGATGCACGTATTAAGCAACATAAGTATTCTGTCAAAACTGGACAAACATCCAATGCTATATTCATTCATTTAAGTGACAACTCTCACAGGATAAATTGGACTGAAAGTTCAGTGATCACCAGATCGAAAGATTTCTCTTCAAGAAATCTATTGGAGTCCGCTATTATCCAGCTTACTTCCAATTGTAATTTTAATCTTAGCCCTGGCATGTATTATTTGGACCCCTGTATTAGAAAAATGTTCAAGAATGACCTAAAAGATAAAATCACTGACTTAATTACAAGTTAGTTACTTGATGTAATTTTCTATATATCCGTACGTTTAATATAATTTTTTATGTGTAAAAATGTCCATCTTGCAAAAAGTTATTATTGTATAAAAAAAAGAGAAAATTATTTTGTTGTACTAAAAATTTTTAGGTGGTCAGTCACGACCCTGTATAATCTTTTAATTGTCCTGTCCCTGCTTCTGAATGGTTGATCCTAATCCTTTGTAAAAACCTCTTAAATATTTAATCCTGTTTTGGCAGTTCTAGTAATTCTTCAAATGTGTTGGATTCCAGGTACATATGTTTCCTTTATAATCCCCATCTGTCATTTATATGAGCTTTCTCTGTAAACATACGTTTATATTTCTTCAGTCTGCTAAGTAAAGGACCTAGTGTCGAAAGGCCTCATTTATTTATTATTGTTTCAAAAATGTCCTTTGTGGATTTTATCTTTATTTATATATATATATATATATATATATATATATATATATATATATATATATATATATATATATATATATATATATATATATATATATATATATATATATGTATTTATGTATGTATGTATGTATGTATGTATGTATGTATGTATGTATATATATAAGTATTTTTTATCATAATAAATCATGTATATTTTTTATTTAATTCTACTAAATATCATTCATAGTAAACATTATGAATACTAATTGAAATAAATGTGAATAAATGTTAGAAAAACATTTTAATCTATTTTAATTTATTTTTTATATACTTTTGTATTTTAATTTTTATGTCTTCATCATTATATTTTTATTTACCTTTATGTATTTTATTTATTTATCTCTATTTATTTTTTGTATTTTTACTTTATGTTTTTATCTATCTTATTTATTTTTTATTTAGTTTTATTTTTTATTGTTTTTATTTACTTATTTGTATTTATATATATTTATTTTATTTTTACTAATTTATTTTCGTTTTTATTCATTCATTTATTTTGATTTATTTCTATTTTTTATTTATTTATTTTTGTTTTATGTTTCTTTATATATTTTTACTTTTTTTTATTTCATTATTATTTATTTTTATTTAGTATTATTTATTAATTTCTATTTCTTTTATTTATTTTATTTTATTTTATTTATACTATTTACATTTATTGTATTTATTGGATTTATATTTATTTTCATGTTTAGTTTTATTTCTTGATTAATTATTATTATTCATTTTTGTTTATTAATTTTTATATTATTTCTCTTTATTTTATTTCTTTTATTTCATTAGTTTAATTTATTTTATTAATTTCTTATCTAATTAATATATTTATTTATTTATTATTTTTATATATTTTCATCTAGTTTATTTTTCTCTACTTATTTATTTATTTTTATTAAATTTTATTTACGTTTTTATAATAATTTATTTATCTTTTACTAATTTTTATTTGTTTATTATTTATTGATATTTATTTTATTTAGATTTATTTTTACTTATTTATTTTATTTTTCTTTTTATTTATGCATCAGTTTACTTTTATTAATACAGATAAATTAGGAAGAATAAATAAATAAGTACAAAATAAAAAATAAATAAAGTAAACTAAAATAAATAAAATAATTAAAAAATAAACAATGACAAATAAAAAAGTAATTAATAAAAATATGTAAATAATAAATAAATAAACAAATGAATAAAATAAACAAATATAAATTAATAAAAATTAATAAATAATAATACATAAACAATTATAAATAATTAAAAATAAATAAATATAAATAAATAAATACAATAACAAAATTAATAAATAAAACTAATAAAAATAAATGAAAATAGATTAATAAAATAACCAAATAAATAAATTAAAAAAGAAACAAAAACAAATAAATAAAGAAAACTAAAATAAAATAAAATGCATAAAAAATAAATAGATAAAAGATAATATAAAATAAATAAAAATAAATCAATAAAAATAAAAGAAATAAAAATAAATAAAATACATAAATATAAATATATGGAAATAAATAAATAAAAATATATAAATAAAAATAAATGAAAATAAAAAATATAAATAAAAAATTAAAAATAAAATAAATAAACAAAATACATAAACAAATAAAAATAAATAGATATAAATAGCATAAATAAAATTAAATAAAAATAACAAAATTAAAATTAGGAAATAAAAATCTATAAAATTAAACAAAGTAAAGTAAAAAAATAAAGATGAATACATAAAAATAAATAAAACTAAATAAAAAATAAATAGTAATGAAATAAAAAAAAATATAAAACAAAAAAAGAATAAATAAAACATAAAAATAAATAAATAAATAAATAAATAAATAAATATATAAATAAATAAATAAATAAATAAATAAATAAATAAATAAATAAATAAATAAATAAATAAATAAATAAATAAATATATTTACGAATAAATAAAAAAGTAAATATAAACAAAAATAAAAGGGTAAATAAAAATTTAAATAAGATAAATAGAGTTATAAATAAAAAAATTAATAAAATTAATAAAAATAAATAAAATATAGTAATAAAAATATAAAAATTAAAATAAAAAATATAAAAATAAAATTAAATAAACAAAACTTAATAAATAAATATAAATGAAACAAGTGAAAATAAATAAATAAAATTAAAATAAATAGATGAATATAAATGAAATAAATAAAAATAGCAAGTAGAAATAAATAAATAAATACATAAAAATAAATAAATAAAAATTAATAAAATAGATAAATAATAAGTAAAATAAAATAAGTAAAATAAGAAATAAATTAAAATAAATAAATAAATAAATAATAAATAAATAAAAAAGGAAATAAAAATAAAAAATAAATAAAAAGATAAATTGGAAAATAAATAAATAAAAAATATAAAAGTAAATAAAATAAATAAAAAGATAAATAGAAATAAAAAATAAAGAAAAATTACATAATAAAAATAAAAACAATTAGCAAAAAGAATAAAAATATAAATAAGAATAAAATAAAAAATAAATAAATAATAAATAAATACATAAACACAAGAAAAATTAAATAAAAATAATCAGGAGAAAATAATAAATAAATGATAAAAAATAAATGAATAAATAAAAAAATTAATAAATAATTTTTTAAATTAGGAAAGATAATAAATACTAATAAAAATAAGAATAAAAAATAAAGAAACAAATATTCAAATCAATTAAAAAGATAAATAAATATAAAATAAATACGTAGACATATAAAATAATAAAATAAAAAATAGGTAAATAAAAAAATAAATAAAAATTAAGTAATATAAATAAAAATAAAATAATAAAAAGAAATAAATAAAAATAAAAAGAAATAAAAATAAAAAGAAATAAATAAAAAAAATATATTTAATATTTTTATTTTTAGTATTTTTCTTTTTATTTATGTTTTTCCTTGTATTTTTATTTTATTTTTTAGTATTTTTCTTTGTATTTTTATTTTTAGTGTTTTCCTTTTTATTTTAATTTTTAATATTTTTATTTTTATTTCTTTGTATTTGTATTTTTATTTCTGATTTTAGTATTTTTATTTTTATTGTAATTTTCAGTGTCTTTATTTTTATTTTTTTTACATTTACTATTTTTATCTTTAGTATTTTTTTTATTTTTAGTATTTTTATTTTTAGTTTTTTTTATTTTGGGTATTTTTCTAATATTTTAAGAATTTTTATTTTCATTTTAATGTCTTTATTTTTATTTTTAGTTTTTCTTATTTGTTTTTAGTATTTTTATTTTGACTTTTTTGTATTTTATTTTACTTTTATTTTTAGTATTTTCATTCTTATGTCTAGTATTTTTAATTTTGGTATTTTATTTTTATTTTTAATATTTTTAACTTTAGTGTTTTTATTTTTATTCATATATTTTTTTTTATTTTTATTTTTTTTTTTTTAGTCTTTTTCTTTTTATTTTTACAAATTTTATTTCTAGTGTTTTTTTAGTTTTTAATTTTAAAATTTTTATTTTTATTTTTAGTATTTTAATTTTAATATTTTGATTTCTATTTTTATTATTTTTGTTTTTAGTATTTTTATTTTAGTGTTATTTTAGTATGTTTATTTTAATTTTTATTGTTTTTTTTTTTTTTTTAAATATATATTTATATTTTTCTTCTTAGTATTTTTATTGTTATTTTTAGTATTTTCATTTTTATTTTTAGTATTTTATTTTTATTTTCATTTTTAGTATTTTCATTATTATTTTCATTTTTAGTAATTTTATTTTTAGTATTTTTATTTTCATTTGTAGTAATTTCATTTTTATTATTTTTATTATTAGTATTTTTGCTTTTAGTATATTTATTTTTATTTCCAGTAATTTTATTTTTATTTTTAGTACTGTTATTTTTAGTATTTTTATTTTTAGTATTTTTATTCTTATTTATTTAGTATTTTTTTTTATTACTTTTTTTTCATTTTTAGTGGTTTTATTTTTAGTATTTCTATTTTTTTGTATTTCTCTTTTTATTTTTTTTATTTTTAGTAATTTCATTTTTATTTTTTTAGGTTTTTGTCTTGAGTATTTTTTTTAGTGTTTTATTCTTTTTTTTTTTTTTTTTAGAAAAGTGTTATTTTTATTTTAAGTATTTTTATTTTTAGTAATTTTTTTCTTTTTAGTATTTTTATTTTTAGAATTATTTTTTTTTATTTTTTATTTATAGTATAATTATTTCTATTTTAATATTTTATTTTAAGTATTTTCATTGTTATATTCAGTATTTTTATTTTTTATTTGTAGTGTTTTTTTATATTTTTAGTATTTTTATTTTTAGCATTTAAGTTTTTTTTTTTTTTTTTTAGTGTATTTATTTTTAGTTTTTATTGTTATATTTGTTGTTAGTTTTTTATTAAAATTTTTTTATATTCTATTAATTTTACTTTCAGTATTTTTATTTTTGTTTTTATGTTTAGCATTATTATTTTTATTTTAGTAAATCTATTTTTAGTACTTTTATCTTAAGTATTTTTATTTTTATTTTTATTTTTATTTTAATATTTTTATTTGTAGTATTTTTATATTATTTTTTAGTATTTTTATTTTTAGTATTTTTATTTTCATTTTTATTTATAATAATTTTATTTTTAGTATTTTTATTTTTAGTATTTTCACTTTTTTTAATTTTATTTTTTTATTTTGTATTTTTATTTTTAGTATTTTTATTTTTAGTATTTTTGTTTTTTTTTTCAATTATTTTTATGTTCAGTATTATTTTTATATTTAATATCTCTTTTGGTTTCTTTTTTATTTCTAATATTTTTATTTTTAGTATTTTTATTTTTTGTATTTTTTTATTTTTACTTTTTTTATTTTTAATTTTAGTATTTTTATTTATATTTTTTCTAGTTTTTTTATTTTTATTTTTCTTATTTTTACTTGTATTTTTATTTTTAGTCTTTTCATTTTATTTTTATGTTTAATATTTTTATTTTTTAAGATTTTCATTTTTATTTTTGTTTTTAGTATTTTTATTTTTATTATAATTTTTAGTATTTTTTATTTTTATTTTTAGATTTTCATTTTAATTATTAAATTTATTGTTTTTATTTTTATTTTTCATAATTAGTATTTTTATTTTTATAATTTCTATTTTTATTTTTATTTTTAGTATTTTTATTCTTATTTTTAGTAGTTGTATTTTTATTTCTTTTTACAATTTTTTATTTATAGTATTTTTATTTTATTTTTATTTTTAGTATTTTCATTCTTATTTTATTTTTATTTTGAGTATTTTCATTCTTATTTTTTTATTTATAGTATTTATATTTTTATTTTTAATATATTTATTTTTAGTGTCTTATTTTTATTTATGTATATATTTCTATTTTTAGTATTTTCTTTTTATTTTTAATATTTAAAATTTTAGTATTATTTTTGTTTTTATTTTAACATTTTTATATTTATATTTTTGCATTTTTAGTATCTTTATTTTTATTTTTAGTAATTTTATTTTAATAATTTAATTTCTGTTTTTATTACTTTTGTTTTTAGTATTTTTACTTTAGTATTTTTTATTGTTAATATGTTTATTTTGATTTTTATTATCTTTATTTTTATTTTTAGTTTTTATATATTTATTGTTTGTATTTTCATTTTTATTTTTAGTATTTTATTTTTTAGTATTTTTATTTTTAACATTTTTTTTTAGTATTTTTATTTTAAGCATTTGAATTTTTATTTTTAGTATTTTTTATTTTTGCATTTTTAGTATTTTTATTTTCAGTATTTTTATTTTTGTTAATATTTTTTCAAGTACTTTTATTTTTATTTTATTTTTACTGTTTCTATTTGTATTTTTATTGTTAGTGTTTTCATTTTTATTTTTATCTTTAAAATTTTTTTTTATTTATTAGTTTTTTTTTAGTTTTTTGTATTTTTATTTTTATTCTTAGTTTTAGTATTTTTATTTTTCTTTTTAATATTTTCAATCTTATTTTTTTCTACTTTTATTTTTAGTATTTTTATTTTTAATATCTTATGTTTGTGTTTTTATTATTTTATATATATATAAATATATATTATATATATATATATATATATATATATATATATATATATATATATATATATATATATATATATATATATATTTATATATATTTATATAAATATATATATATATATATTTATATTTTATATATATATATTATTATTATATATATATATTTATATAAATAATAAATTTATAATATTTATTTAATAAAAATAAATTTATTTAATTTTTTTTTAAATTTGTTATTTTTAGTATTTATATTTTAGTATCTTTTAGTTTTGATTTTAAAATTTTATTTTTATTTTTATTTTTATTTTTAATATTTATATTTCCATTCTTAGTGTTTTTATTTTTATTTTTAGTATTTTCATTTTCATTTTAGTATTTTACTTTTATTTTTCATTTTTAGTACTTTTATTTTTATTTTTATTTCTAGTATTTTATTTTTATTTTTATTTTTTTTATTTTACTTCCTCCTCTTTAGTATTTTACTTTTGTATTTTTAGTATTTTTGTTTTTAGTGTTTTTATTTTCATTTGTAGTAATTTTATTTTTATTATATTATAGTTTTAGAATTTTTGTTTTTAGTATTTTTATTTTATTTTTATTTCTAGTATTTTTAGTTTTATTTTTTGTACTTTTATATTTAGTATTTTTATTTTTAGAATTTTTATTTTCATTTTTAGTATTTTTATTTTTGTATTTTTAATTTTAGAATTTTTATTTTTTGTATTTTTATTTTTAATTTTAGTATTTTTATTATTATTATTATTTTTACTTTTATTTATAGTATTTTTGTTTTTAGTATTTTTTTTAGCATTTTTATTTTTTTATATTTGTATTTTTAGTATTTTTATTTATTTTTTTAGAATGTTATTTTTATTTATAATTTCATTTTTTTATATTTGTATTATTATTTTTAATATTTTTATTTTTAGTATTTTCTTTGTTATATTTATTATTTTTATTTTTATTTTTAATGTTTTATTTTTTTTGGTATTTTTATTTTTAGAATTTATATTTTTAGTGTGTATTTTTTCATTTATACTTTTTTATTTAGTAATTATTTTTTTTTATATTTAGTAAATTTTTATTTTTAGTATTAGCATTTTTATTTTTCCTTTTTAATTTTGTTTTTATTAGTTTTGTATTATTTATATTCTAGTATTTTTATATTTAGTATTTTTATTTTTATCTTTAGTATTTTTTTTTATTTTTAGTATGTTTTTTTTATTTTTCGTATTTCTATTTTTAGCATTTTATTTTTGTTTTTAGTATTTTTATTTCTAATTTAGTATTATTATTTTTATTTTTTTTTATTTTTAGGATTTTTATTTTTAGAACTTTTATTTTTCGTATTAGTATCTTTATTTTTTTTATTTTTAGGATTATTTTTTATTTGTTTTAGTATCATCATTTTTATTTTTAGTAACATTATTTCATTTTTATTTTTTGTTTTTTATTTTTATTTTTTGTATTTTTTTTTTTTTATTTTTATTTTTTATTCTTTATTTTTATTTTTTTAGTTTTATTTTATTTTTAATATTTTTATTTTTTTCTTTTCATTTTTAGTATTATTATTTTTAATATTTTTTCTTTTTTCTTTTCATTTTTAGTATTATTATTTTCACTAAATTTTATTTTTGTTTTTAATATTTTCATTTTTACTTTTTTATTTTATTTTTAGTATTTTTTATTTTTAGTACTTTTACTTTTAGTATTTTTATATTAGTATTTTTATGTTTAGTATTTTTATTTTTTTATTTTTAGTATTTTTATTTTTATTTTTTATTTTTATTTTTAGTATTATTTTAATTTTTAGTATTTTATTTTTAATATTTTTATTTTTAGTATATTTAATTTCATTTTTATTTTTAGGAATTTTATTTTTAGTATTTTATTTTTAGTATATTTAATTTTATTTTATTTTTTGTAATTTTATTTTTAGTATTTTTACTTTTAGTATTTTTACTTTTAGTATCTTTATCATTTTAATTTTATGATTTTTATTTTTAGTATTTTTACTTTCAGTATTCTTGTTAATTTTAATATTTGTATTTTTAGTATGTTTATTTTTAGTATTTTTATTTTTATATTTAGTAAATTTAAAGAATTTTTAGTCTCATTATTTTTATTTTTATTTTTAATATTTTTGGTGGCTTTATTTTTATTGCTGATATTTTTTTTTATTTTTATTTTTTTTTATTTTTAGTATTTTTATTTTTATTTTCAGTATTTTTATTTTTAGTATTTTTATTTCTATTTTTAGTATTTTTCTTTTTTAGCCTTTTTATTTTTTTAGCATGTTAATTTTATTTTGGTATTTTTGTTTTGAATTTTAGTATTTTTAAAATTTTTATTATTTTTATTATCATTTATTTAGCATTTTTATTTTTATTTTTATTTTTAGTATTTTTATTTTTAAGTTTATTTTTTAGTATTTTATTTTTATTTTTATTTTTTGCATTTTTATTTCTAGTAATTTTATTTTTATTTATAACATTGTTGTAGTATGCTATTTTTAGAATTTTTATTTTTGTTTCAGTATTTTTATTTTTATTTTTAGTATTTAGAGGCCCCAAATGCACCCCCAGTATTTTGGTCCGTTCTAATCAAAAATTCAAACCGCACATCAATACGTACCCGCCTTCTTGAGTTATGGAAGCCTGAATTTCTATTATAAAAATTAAAAAAGCGACTTTGAGCCCCCGTACCAGAGAGGGGAACCCTGCCACGGACATGAGACTCCTAATGCACCCCCAGTAAATTGGTCCGTTCTATTAAAAAATTCAAAGCACAAATCAATACATCGAGTCCTTGTTGAGTTATGGATGCCTGAATTTTTATTGTAAAAATTAAAAAGGCGACTTTGAGGCCCCGTAGCTAAGAGGGGAACCCTGCCACGGACATGAGCCTTCAAATGCACCCCCACTATTTTGGTCCGTTCTATTAAAAAATTCAAACCGCACATCAATACGTCGTCGCCTTCTTGAGATATAGAAGCCTGAATTTCTATAATAAAATTTAAAATGGCGACTTTGAGGCCCCGTACCTCAGAGGGGAACCATGCCACGGTCATTAGGCTCCAAAACCGCCCCCAGTATTTTGGTCCATTTTATTGGAAAAAGCAAACGTAAGGTAAATAATTTTGATCATTTTCCAATTCTGTAAGTCTGAATTTCCATTCATCGATTTTTGGAAACTGGAAATACTGGCCAAAAAAATTTTGCATCCCCAAAATTAATAGAATTGTACTAATAATGGGTTAGTTAGGTGGAAATTTTTTATATTTAGGAATTTTTTTTTTTTTTTTTTTTTACACCCTCGGTTTAGAATATGCCACTTTCACCACGCAAGGCTCTCGGCTGAATTGGACCCCTGGGCCCCACAAACAAACCCAAAAAAGGACCCCTTCCCAAAGATTTCCTCCGGAATCGACGGAGGTAGCCATCATTACATGAATGACTATGCGCTAGTTTCAGAAAATGATACAGCCTTCGTATTGGCGCCAAAATCCTCACTGAAGATTTCTTGAAGACTCCTTGAAGACTCTTTCTTCAGCAGTATAACAAGTGTCATTTTTCAATTTCAAGGGTAATTTCTACCATTAATATAGCTGGCATCCTTTCATTATTGGCACTATGTTTTAGTATTCCATGTGTCATTTTTCAATTTCAAGGTTCCTGTAGCCTTGTAGGTAATGCAGGTGTCATTTCGAAATTGCAAGTTTCATATGTAAAGATAAAAAAAAAACAACTTTGAGGCCCCATAGCTGAGAGGGAACCCTGCCACGGACATAAGGCTCCAATTGCAGCCGCTTTATTTTGGTCCGTTCTATTAAAAAAATCATACAAAAAATCAATACGTCGAGGCCTTCTTGAGTTATGGATGCCTCAATTTTTATTGCATAAATTAAAAAGGCGACTTTGAGACCCCGTAGCTAAGAGAGGAACCCTGCCACTGAGATGGGGCTCCAAATGCACCCCCAGTATTTTGGTCCGTTCTAATAAAAAAATTCAAACCGCACATCAATACGTACCCGCCTTCTTGAGTTAAGGAAGCCTGAATTGCTATTATAAAAATTAAAAAAGCGACTTTGAGGCCCGGTACCTGAGAGGGGAACCCTGCCACGGACATGAGACTCATAATGCACCCACAGTATATTGATCCGTTCTATTAAAAAAATCGAACTGCAAATCAATACGTCGAGTCCTTGTTGACTTATGGATGCCCGAATTTTTATTGTAAAAATTAAAAAGACGACTTTGAGGCCCCGTAGCTAAGAGGGGAACCCTGCCACGTACATGAGCTCCAAATGCATCCCCCACTATTTCGGTCCGTTCTATTAAAAAATTCAAACCACACATCAATACGTCGTCGCCTTCTTGAGTTATAGAAGCATGAATTTCTATTATAAAAATTAAAAAGACGACTTTGAGGCCCCGTTGCACAGAGGGGAACCCTGCCACGGTCATCAGGCTCCAAATGCGCCCCCAGTATTTTGGTCCATTTTATTGGAAAAAGCAAACGTAATGTAAATAATTTGAGTCATTTTCGAATTATGGAAGTCTAAATTTTTCTTCATCAATTTTTGGAAACTGGAATTATTGGCCAAAAAATTTTTGCATCCCCAAAATTAATAGAATTGTACTGAGAAGGGTTAACTAGGTCGAAATATTCGAAAAGTTCTATCTGTGTGAGGCTGGACTTTTTTTTTTTTTTTTTTTTTTTTTTTTTACACCCTAGGTTTAGAATATGCCACCTTCACTACGCAAGTTTCCCGGCTGAATTGGACCCCTGGGCCCAACAAACAAACCCAAAAGAGGATCCCTTACCAAAGATTTCCTCCGGAATCGACGGAGGTGGACATCATTACGTGAATGACTTTGCTCTAGTTTCAGAAAATGATACAGCCTTCGTATTGGGGACCAAAATCTTCACTGAAGACTACTTGAAGACTCCTTGAAGACTCTTTCTTCAGCAGTATAACTGGTGTCATTTTTCAATTTCAAGGGTAATTTCTACCATTAATATAGCTGGCAGCCTTTCATCATTGGCGCTCGGTTTTAGTATTCCATGTGTCATTTTTCAGTTTCAAGGTTCCTGTAGCCTTGTAGGTAATGCAGGTGTCATTTTGAAATTGCAAGGTTCATATGTAAAAATAAAAAAAACACCAAATTTGAGGCCCCATAGCTGAGAGGGAACCCTGTCACATACATGAGGCTCCAATTACAGCCCCTTTATTTTGTTCCATTCTATTAAAAAATTCATACAAAACCTCAATACGTCGAGGCCTTCTTGAGTTATGGATGCCTGAATTTTAATTGTATAAATTAAAAAGGTGACTTTCAGGCCCCGTGGCTAAGAGGGCAACCCTGCCACTGAGATGAGGCTCCAAATGCACCCCTAGTATTTTGGTCCGTCCTAATAAAAAAATCAAACCGCACATCAATACGTACCCACCTTCTTGAGTTATGGAAGCCTGAATTACTATTATAAAAATTAAAAAAGCACTTTGAGGCCCCGTAGCTAAGAGGGGAACCCTGCCACGGACATGATACTCCTTATGCACCCCCAGTATATTGGTCCGTTCTATTAAAAATTCAAACCGCAAATCAATACGTCGAGTCATTGTTGAGTTATGGATGCCTGAATTTTTATTGTAAAAATTAAAAAGCCGACTTTGAGGCCCCGTAGCTAAGAGGGGAACCCTGTCACGGACATGAGGCTCATAATGCACCCCCACTATTTTGGTCCGTTCTATTGAAAAATTCAAACAGCACATCAATACTTCGTCGCCTGCTTGAGTTATAGAAGCCTGAATTTCTATTAAAAACATTAAAAAGGCAATTTTGAGGCCCCGTAGCTAAGAGGGGATCCCTGCCACGGACATGAGGCTCCAAATGCACCCCACTATTTTGGTCCGTTTTATTAAAAAAAGCAAACCACACATCAATACGTCGTCGCCTTTTTGAGTTATAGAAGCCTGAATTTCTATTATGAAAATTAAAATTTATAAAAAATGAGGCCCCAAAATTCAGAGGGGAACCCTGCCACGGTCATCAGGCTCAGAAAGCGTCCCCAGTATTTTGGTCCATTTTATTGGAAAAAGCAAACGTAAGGTCAATAAATTGAGTCATTTTCGAAGTATGGAAGGCTGATTTTACATTCATCGATTTTTGGAAACTGGAAATATTGGCCACAAAAATATTTCATCGCCAGAATTAATAGAATTGTACTAAGAAGGGTTAGTTAGGTCGAAATGTTTGAAAAGTTCTATTTGTGGGAGGCTGGATTCCTTTTTTTATTTTTATTTTTTTTTACACCCTAGATTTAGAATATGCCAACCTCATTATGCAAGGGCCCCGGCTGATTTGGACCCCTGGGCCCCACAAACAAACTCAGAAAAGGACCCCTTACCAAAGATTTCCTCCATAATCGTCGGAGGTGGTCATCATTACATAAATGACTATGCTCTAGTTTCATAAAATAATACAGTCTTCGTATTGCCGCCAAAATCCTCACTGAAGACTCCTTGAAGACTCCTTGAAGACTCTTTCTTCAGCAGTATAACAGGTGTCATTTTTCAATTTCATGGGTAATTTCTACCATTAATATAGCTGGTAGCCTTTCATCATTGGCACCCTGTTGTAGTATTCCATGTGTCATTTTTCAATTTCAAGGTTCCTGTAGCCTTGTAGGTAATGCAGGTGTCATTTTAAAATTTCAAGGTTCATATGTAAAAATAAAATAAAACACCAACTTTGAGTCCCCATAGGTGAGAGGGAACCCTGCCACGGACATTAGGCTCCAATTGCAGCCGCTTTATTTTGGTCCGTTCTATTATTAATTTCATACAATACGTCGAGGCCTTCTTGAGTTATGAATGCCTGAATTTTTATTGGATAAATTAAAAAGGCGACTTTGAGGTCCCGTACCTAAGAGGGGAACCCTGTCACTGAAATAAGGCTCCAAATACACCCCCAGTATTTTGGTCCGTTCTAATAAAAAATTCAAACCGCACATCAATACCCCGCCGCCTTCTTGAGTTATGGAAGCCTGAATTTCTATTATAAAAATAAAAAAAACGACTTTTAGTCCCCGTACCTAAGAGGGGAACCCTGCCACGGAAATGAGACTCCTAATGCACCCCCAGTATATTGGTCCGTTCTATTAAAAAATTCAAACCGCAAATCGATACATCGCGTCCTTGTTGAGTTATGGATGCCTGAATTTTTATTGTAACAAGTAAAAAGGCGACTTTGAGACCCCGTAGCTAAGAGGGGAACCCTGCCACGGACATGAGGCTCCAAATACACCCCCTCCATTTTGGTCCGTTCTATTAAAAAATTCAAACCGCACATCAATACATCGTCGCCTTCTTAAGTTATAGAAGCCTGAATTTCTATTATAAAAATTAAAAAGGCGACTTTGAGGCCCCGTTGCTCAGAGGGGAACCCTGCCATGGTCATCAGGCTCCAAATGTGCCCCCAGTATTTTAGTCCATTTTATTGGAAAAAGCAAACGTAAGGTAAATAATTTGAGTCATTTTCGAACTATGGAGGTATGAATTCCATTCATCGACTTTTGGAAAGTGGAAATATTAGCCAAAAAAATTTTGCATCCCCAAAATTAATAGAATTGTACAAAGAAGGGTTAGTTAGGTCGAAAATTTTGAAAAGTTCTATTTGTGGGAGGCTGGACTTTTTTTTTTTTTTTTTTACACCCTAGATTTAGAATATGCCACCTTCACCACGCAAGTTTCCCGGCTGAATTGGAGCCCTGGGCCTAACAAACGAACCCAAAAAAGGACCCCTTACCAAATATTTACTCCGGAATCGCCGGATGTGGCCATCATTACATGAATGACTATGCTCCAGTTTCAGAAAATGATACAGCCTTCGTATTGGCGCCAAAATCCTCACTAAAGACTCCTTGAAGACTCCTTGAAGACTCTTTCTTCAGCAGTATAACTGGTGTCATTTTTCAATTTCAAGGGTAATTTCTACCATTAATATAGCTGGTAGACTTTTATCATTGGCACTCTGTTGTAGTATTCCGTGTGTCATTTTTCAATTTCAAGGTTCCTGTGGCCTTGTAGGTAATGCGGGTGTCATTTTCAAATTGCAAGTTTCATATGTAAAAATTTAAAAAAACACCAACTTTGCGGCCCCATAGCTGAGAGGGAACCCTGCCACGGACATGAGGCTCCAATTGCAGACCCTTTATTTTGGTCCGTTCTATTAAAAAATTCATACAAAAAATCAATACGTCGAGGCCCTCTTGAGTTATGGATGCCTGAATTTTTAGTATATAAATTAAAAAGGCGACTTTGAGGCCCCGTAACTAAGAGAACCTTTTCACTGAGATGAGGCTCCAAATGCACCCCTAGTGTTTTGGTCCGTTCTAATAAAAAATTCACACCGCACATCAATACGTCGCCGCCTTCTTGAGTTATGGAAGCCTGAATTTCTATTATAAAAATTAAAAAGGCGACTTTGAGGCCCCATACCTAAGATGGGAACCCTGCCAAGGACATGAGACTCCTAATGCACCCATAGTATATTGGTCCGTTCTATTAAAAAATTCAAACCGCAAATCAATACGTCGATTCATTGTTGAGTTATGGATGCCTGAATTTTTATTGTAAAAATTAAAAAGGCGACTTTGAGACCCCGTAGCTAAGAGGGGAACCCTGCCACGGACATGAGGCTCCAAATACACCCCCTCCATTTTGGTCCGTTCTATTAAAAAATTCAAACCGCACATCAATACATCGTCGCCTTCTTAAGTTATAGAAGCCTGAATTTCTATTATAAAAATTAAAAAATTTTTTTGAGGCCCCGTTGCTCAGAGGGGAACCCTGCCATGGTCATCAGGCTCCAAATGTGCCCCCAGTATTTTAGTCCATTTTATTGGAAAAAATTTTAACGTAAGATAAATAATTTGAGTCATTTTCGAACTATGGAAGTATGAATTTCCATTCATCGATTTTGGAAAGTGGAAATATTAGCCAAAAAATTTTGCATCCCCAAAATTAATAGAATTGTACAAATACAAGGGTTAGTTAGGTCAAAAAAATTTTGAAAAGTTCTATTTTTGGGAGGCTGGACTTTTTTTTTTTTTTTTTATTTACACCTAGGTTTTAGAATATGCCACCTTCACCATTTTTATTTCCCGGCTGAATTGGACCCCTGGGCCTTACAAACAAACCCAAAAAGGACCCATCTTACCAAATTTTACTCCGGAATCGCCGGATGTGGCCATCATTACATGAATGACTATGCTCCAGTTTCAGAAAATGATACAGCCTTCGTATTGGCGCCAAAATCCTCACTAAAGACTCCTTGAAGACTCCTTGAAGACTCTTTCTTCAGCAGTATAACTGGTATCATTTTTCAATTTCATAGGGTAATTTCTACCATTATTTATAGCTGGTAGACTTTTATCATTGGCACTCTGTTGTAGTATTTTATGTGTCATTTTTCAATTTCAAGGTTCCTGTTTTGTAGGTAATTAAGGTTTTTATTTTTTTTTTTATTGCAAGTTTAAATATGTAAAAATTTAAAAAAACACCAACTTTTTTATTTATTTATAGCTAGAGGGAACCCTTTATTTATTTATTGAGGCTCCAATTGCAGACCCTTTATTTTTTCCGTTTCATTTAAAAAATTCGTACAAAAAATCAATACGTCAGGCCCTCTTTAGTTATGGATGCCTGAATTTTTATATATAAATTAAAAAACCGACTTTGAGGCCCCGTTTACTAAGAGAACCTTTTTACTGAGATGAGGCTCCAAATATTTACCCCTAGTGTTTTGGTCCGTTCTAATAAAAAATTCATTTTCAATTTACGTCGCCGCCTTCTTTTAGTTATGGAAGCCTGAATTTCTATTATAAAAATTAAAAAAAATTACTTTGAGGCCCCATACCTAAGATAACCCTGCCACGGACATGAGACTCTAATTTACCCATAGTTTTATTGGTCCGTTCTATTAAAAATTCAAACCGCAAATCAATACGTCGATTCATTGTTGAGTTATGGATGCCTGAACTTTTAATATAAAAATTAAAAATTTTTTGATTTATTTATTTAAGATTTTAAATGCCATTTATTTATTTTATGAGGCTATTTTTTTAATTTTACCCCAAATTTATTTTTATTTAAATAAATTCTATTAAAAAATTCAAACCGCATTTCAATATTAAAATCGTCGCCTTCTTGAGTTATTTAAGCCTGAATTTCTATTATAAAAATTAAAAAAATACTTTGATTTAATTTAGCTAAGAGGATCCCTGCCCCGGACATGAGGCTCCAAATACACCCCCACCATTTTGGTCCGTTCTATTAAAAATTCAAACCGCACATCAATACGTCGTCGCCTTCTTTTTATAGAAGCCTGAATTTCTATTATAAAAAATTAAAAAGGCGACTTTGAGGCCCCGTTGCTCAGATTTAACCCTTATTTATTTTTCATAAGGCTCCAAATGCCCCCAGTATTTTGGTCTATTTTATTGGAAAAAGCAAACAACGTAAGGTAAATAATTTGAGTCATTTTTTAATTATTTTAGGCTTAATTTATTTTCAGCGATTTTTATTTTTGCTGGAAATATTTAAAAAAATTTTTTATCCCCAAAATTAATTAGAATTGTACATAAAAATTTAGTTAGGTCGAAAATTTTGAAAAGTTCTATTTGTTTATTTTGGATTCCTTTTTTTTTTTTAAATCTTTTTTTTTTTTTTTTTTACACCCTAGGTTTAGAATATGCTACCTTCACTACGCAAGGGTCCCGGCTGAATTGGACTTATTTTTTTATTTAAAAACCCAAAAAAAGAACCCCTTACCAAAGATTTCCGCCGTTTTTATTCCTTTATATTTATTTTTATTTTTTTATTTATGTTTATTTATATTTTCTTTTATTTTAACTAATTTATTTTTATTTATTATTTTATTTTTATTTATTTATTTATTTTTATTTATTTGTCTATTTTTATTTATTAACTTATTTTTATTTATTTATATTAATTTATTTTCATTTATTTATTCATTTATTTTTATTAATTTATCTATGTTCATTTATTTATATACTTATATATTTATATACTTATTTATTTATATTTAATTTATTTATTTATATTTATTTTATTTATTTATTTATATATTTATTTATTTATTTATTTTCATTTATTTTTATTTACATATTTAATTATTTTTTATTTACTCATTTATTTTTATTTATTTATTTATTTTTATTTATTTATTAATTTATTTTTATTTATTTATATATTTTTACTTTTTTTATTTATTTTCATTTATTTATTATTATTTATTTATTTATTTTTATTAATTTGATTATTTTTATTTATTTTTAATTATTTATTTTTTTACTTATTTATTTATTTACTTATCTATTTACTTTTATTTATTTATTTTTTTTTTATTTATTTATATTTATTTATTTTTTAAATGTATTTATTTTATTTTTTATTTTTTCTATTTATTTTTATTGATTTATTTATTTATTTTTATTTACTGATTTCTTTTTATTTATTTTTATTTATTTATTTATTTATTTTTATTTATTGATTTCCTTTTATTTATTTTTTTTATTTTTTGTTTATTTTTATTTATTTTTTACTTTTATTTATTTATTTTCATTTATCTATATTATTTATATATTTAATTATTTTTATTTATTTAATTATTTATTATTCATTTATTACTATTTATTTTTATTTATTTTTTTACTTATTTTTATTTATTTATGTATTTATTTTCATTTATTTTTATATATTTTTATTTATCTATTTTCATTCTATTTTATTTACTTTTTTTATTTTCATTTTTTATTTATATTTGTCTATTTATATTTATTTATTTAATCATTTATTTTTATTTATATATTTATTTTTTTTTATTTATTTAATTTTATTTATTTATTTATTTTTATTTATTTATTTTTTTATTTTTAATTTATTTATTTATTTTTATTTATTTATTTTTATTTATTTATTTATTTTTATTTATTTATTTATTTATTTTTATTTATTAATTTTCACGTTTTTATTTATCTCTTTGTATTTATTTTTTTTTTCATTTATCTATGTTTATTTATTAATTGATTTTTACTTATTTATTTTCATTTATCTTTATTTATTTCTTTATATTTACTTATTTATTCATTTTTGTTTTTTTATTTATTTATTTTTACTTATTTATTTTTTATTTACATATTTTTATTTATTTATTGTTTCTTATTATTTATTTATTTATTTTTTTTTATTTCTTTAATTTTTATTATTCGTTATTTATTTTTTTATTTTTTTTTTTTTTTTATTTATTTATTTATTTTTATTCATTTTTATTTATTTATTTATTAATTTTTATTTATTTTTATTATTTATTTATTTTTATTCATTTTTATTTATTTATTATTAATTTTTATTTCTTTTTATTATTTATTTATTTTTATTTATTTAATTAATTTATTAATTTATTTTTAATTTTTTATTTATTTTTATTTATTTATTTTTATTTTTATTCATTTTTATTTATTTATTTTAAATAATTTATTTTTATTTATTTTTATTTTTTTATTTATTTTCATTTATTTATTTTTATTCATTTTTATTTATTTATTTATTTATTTTTATTTATTTTTATATATTTATTTTTATTTATTTATCTATTTTTATTTATTTATATATTTTATTTTTTTTTTTTATTAATTTATTTTCGGTTTATTTATTTTTATTTATTTTTATTTATTTTTTTTATTTTTATTTATTTTTATTTCTTTATTTATTGTTATTTTTTTTATTTTTATTTATATATTATTTTTATTTATTTATTCTTTTTATTTATTCTTTTATATTTATTTTATTTATTTATTTATTTATTTTCATTTATTTATTTTTTTTTTATATTTATTTTTATTTACTTTCATTTATTTTATTTTTTTTATTTATTTTTATTTATTTATTCAATTTAATATATTTATATTTATTTATTTATTTTCTTTTTTTATTTTTATTTATTAATTTATTTTTTTTATTCTTATTTATTTATATGTTTATTTTTATTTATTTTCATTTATTTCATTTATATATTTATTTTTTTATTTATTTACTTATTTCTATTTATTTATTTATTTTTATTTTTTTTTTTATTTATTTTTTTCATTTATTTATTCATTATTTATTTATTTTTTTTTTATTTATTTTTTTTTATTATTTCGTTTATATTTATTTATTTTTATTTATTTATTTATTTATTTTTATTTATTTATGCATTTTTATTTATTTATTTTCATTTATTATTATTTATTTAGTTATTTATTTTTATTTTTTATTAATTTATATTTATTATTATTTATTTTTTTATTTACTTTCGTGTATTTTTATTTTGTTCTTTTATTATTTTTATTTATTTCCTTTTTTTTACTTTTATTTATTTATTTATTTTTATTTAATTATATTTATTTTCATTTATTTATTTTAATTTTTTTTATTTAACGTTATTTTTAATCGTTTATTTTTATTTTTATTTATGTGTTGATTTTTAATTCTTTTTAGGGTTCTTCTTATTTTTTTAGTTTTACTTGATTTTATTTATTTAGATTTGTTTTTTTTATTTTTTTACTTTTATTTATTTTAATTTATTATATTGATTTTTATTTATTTTTTTGCCTATTAGTTATATTGATTTAGTTCATATTATTTTTTATTTAATTACTTTTATTTATATATCTTAATTTCATTTATTTTTCTTTATTTATTGGTTTATCTTTAGTAAAGGTTATATACTCATTTCTTATTTTTTTATTTTATTATTTTTTTATTTGTTTATTTGCATTTATTTTTATTTATTTATTTTTTATTTATATTCATTTATTTATTCACGTAAAAAATCAACTTCAAAAATTACCTAGAAAAAGGAATAAGAATGTAATATGAAAGTTTTAGAAAAAATATGTCACCTATGAATACAATATTATTTATATTAACTGATATATTATTATAACAGAGTTATATATAAAAAAAAACTCCGTTAAAAAACAATTAATATTTAAGTAAAAAATCGACTTTAAATTCAAAAAAAAAATAAATATAATAATAATAATAATAATAATAATAATAATAATAATAATAATAATTATAATAATAATAATAACACTACTACTACTACTACTACTAAATACTACTACTATTTTACTACTACTACTACTATTACTACTTTACTACTACTTTAATAATAAATAATAATAATAATAATAATAATAATAATAATAATAATAATAATAATAATAATAATAATTTTAAAATAATAAAAATATAAAATAAAAATAAATTAAATATGTAAATGTAAAAAAAATTACGATATTTTTTTTAGTTTTACCCTTTTTTTTAAAGACTGATTTTAGTTCACTTTTTAAGGATATATTCTTATAACAAAGTTTTATGAAAAAATCTCCGTTAAAAAACAATGCAGATAAAATTAAAGGCTAAATAGTCATATACGTTTTGCATATAAAAACACTGATATAAGCAGTCAAGATTTTAGTCAAAAGTCAATTTAAAAAATCATTAAGATACGGAAAATAAATGAAATATGTAGAAAGTTTCAAAATTATTTCAATTTCAATACAATTTTTGGGGGGAGTGTTGCCCTCTTTTTGATGACTAATTTTAGTACCCTGTTCAGGTAATGGTAAACCGCGTTACCTATTAAGGTAAGGCTGGGCATATTTGACCGGCCGTATAAAAGTTTTTTTATAAAATATTTCCCAATAAGTTGTAAAGACAATTAGGGTTTGGCTTATTAGTTTCAACACCCCTTAATACTACTCTGGTGTTTAAATCAAACAAAGAATAGAAAAAATATTTTTTACTAAATATTTCAAAAAAAATAAGTTTGATTTTTAATCACTTACAGTAAAAAATTTACAGAAAATCACAAAATTCAAATATTTATAATCTTCTCAGGACTTCATCCCAGGTGGTGTCTTGAGCAGTGGAAAAAACTGAAGCAAATTCGTCGAAAATTTAGAGACCTGACAGCATGAGAAAAACGCGAATTAAAATTTTTTTAAAAAAAAAAAAAAAAAAAAAATTTATCCTTTCATTTTTAATACCAAATGACTATTATATACTTTTGAAAATTACTGAAAGTAATATGTGATATGTTGGTATATGATCTAAGAATATAATTATCATAAAAAATTATATATTTGCGCACTTTAGTTTGAAAAATACAAGTAAATGATAGTACCACCTTTTTATTACGATTTTTCACGCAATTCCTTCAAATAAAATGTGTGGTACATCATCACATATGAGCTCAATCACACTGAATATTACATAATCTATAGAAAATTTCATAAGGAACATGAATATAACAAGAATATAGCACTTACAACAAAAACAGAGTCACAGGGGCGAGCAAAGGCAGAGGAGGTGTGCATGTCGCAGGCAGCATCTGTGGGAAGAGGAACAAGCTATTATAATGTATGCTTTCAAGAGGCAATTAGGCTTGCTGAACATTATTACTTTTGACTAAAATTCTACATGAATCTTTTCAGATGATACATGATAACTTTGAGCAAAAAAAAATTAGGAAAATAGGAATCTGTAAACCCCAAATGAACACTAAAATTGAGAGGGACGACTTTTCATGAAAATGATATATTCTCAAAACTTTACTGCAACATGAAAGAAAATATTTTTCTTACCTAGACATTTTTGCAGTTTTTTACAACAGATAACCTGGTGGCTGGCATTTACTGGTTTATGACAGTGAACACAATGAAATCCTGCTTTTCTTGTGGGTGTTGCTGGGACACATGTAGCATCTCGTTATTGTTTCCAACCTCGAGGACGCTGCTTCTTTTATTTCAGGAAGGTTAAATGTTATTCTCATGATGTGTTTCAGATTACGAGAGAAAAGTGAACAATCTGTACCTATTTATTTACCCATTCGTAATACAAGCCCTCCATCAGCTCCTTTAGAACTGCCGCCTAAATCTTTGGAAGACTCGTGTTGTCGGTGTACAGAATATAGCAGTTCAAAATCACCATATTGAGCATTCCAAAGAAGAATGCTAGAGGCCACCGTCTCGTCTTTTTTTAGGAACTGATGCTGCATAACTGATCAAAGCAATCAACTCCACCCTTGGTTGCATTGTAGAACATCTGAATGTCAGATTTGAAGTTCTCGATGACTTAAAAATTGGTGGTGGAATGTCGACAGCAGAAGAACCCACTTGGTGGAATTGACCCTCTGGCACTGCAAGGTACGTTGTGGGCATAGGAGAATGCAGCCAAAGAAGAACCAACTTCCATCTTCTTGTTGATGAAACACTGAGGAATATAGGGCTTCTGTCTGATGGTCCCTTTAGGTCCATGCCAACATCCTTCAACGACAGGGCTAAAAAAGGGAGGTGAACCAACTGTCTGTTGTCACTGTCCTTTATTTCGTCTGTGGTATGGCTGAACAATTCCTTAGTAAAAACCTCTCCTAACGTCATCCCCTTCGGAAGCTCAACACTCCCTTGCCCATGTAAATAATCGCAATGATCATGTAAATAAATAAAGCATCAAATGCCAAACCACCTTCAAGCCATAGCTGGAGATAAGAAAAACCATTGGTAAAAGTATAGCAATTATGAATAAATAAAAATCACTAAATAGAATAATAAAAATAAAAATAATAAAAGAAAATAAATAAACAAAATACATCATTTACATATATATAAAACAAGTATTATCATAAATTAATTTAAATCATAAATTTACTTACTTTGCTGGTTTTATTTGGTATGTACATTTTGAAGGGGCACCGTCCACGGAAAGGAATCAACTGCTCATCAACAGTTATATGAGGCCCTGGCTTGTAGTTCTCCTGGCAGTGCTGGATGAGCATATTCCAAACCTTTTATTTATTTAATTTTTTCTTGTCAGTCTTGCGACGTTCCTGTCGAGTGGCACTGTCGTCGAAGCGGATGACTCGTAGAAGGAAGGCAAACCGGCGTTCAGTCATTTTTTTTTATTTGTTTACGTGGGAGCCATCTAGCAAAGACCAGATGTCCGATGTGGCCACATGGTTGTCCTTCCGTATTCCCGACAGGATCAAAAGACCAAGGAAGGCCTTCAGCTCCATCACAGAGACTTCCCCAAACGTGTAGCAATCAGCATTTTTGAATTGTGGCCTCAGAGTCTCTATCTTCCGGTTGGTCTCTACACAAATGGCGGCAATCATTGTGGCATCAAAGAAGAGACCAAAGAAATCACAGGGCCTTGTAATGCCTTGTGCTATGGTGCTGGAACTCCCCCTGGGGATGTAATGTGTATCATATCTAGGCAAGTCTAGATTGGCATCCCGGTGCCAAACTGTGCCATCCCTTGCCTTGACACACTCCTCATTCAGCTTCTTGAAAGCAGTTCCTACAGCACCATGCAGCTGGCCCCTTCTCCTTTTCCTGCTGCGCAGTTCTGCAGACGTCAAGTCATACCATGGGACGTAGAGGGTCTTGAAGGGGGGTCGTCGGGGTCGTCAAGGTCGTAAAAGTCTTCCTCGTCTGCTGGCATGATGTCCAAATCATTCACAATAATGTTGACAGGCGCAGTAACATCGGACACCACAGGCTTAGACCTCTTACAACGTTTGGAAGCGGGCCAAGGGTCGTGGGAACTTGTCGAAGCTGTCGGAGC
>NC_089750.1:47886739-47889239 GCF_040412425.1 Macrobrachium rosenbergii | reverse complement strand
ATTTATTATTTTTTTTTATTTCATTATTTTTAATTTTTAATTTGTTTACTTACATTAATTTTTCATTATTTTCATTTATTTTTTATTTATATTTACTTATTTTATCAAGTAAAAAATCAACTTCAAAAATTACCTAAAAAAGGAATAAGATGTAACATGAAAGTTTTAGAAAAATATGTCAATTTTGAATACAATATTATGAATTTTGCTCTCTTTATGATGGAGGAAATTTAGTTTAACTTTGAACCTCTTATAACCGAGTCCTATTTAAAAAAAAAAAGTTGAACATACAATCAATATTTAAATGAAAAATCTGTTTAAAAATCACCTAAAAATTGAAAAATGAATATATCATATAAAAACCTAAAAAAAAATTAGATTTTAATACAATATTTTGGGAATTTTGCCCTCTTTTTCGTGAATGATTTTAGTTCAACGTTTTCTGGTATATTATTATTATTATTTATCATTGTTGTTTTATATTTGTATTTGTAATTTTTATATTTAATTGAAATGACACACACCATTTATTTACCGATGAAGAAAATTATGATACAAGTAAATAAAAAAAAAACATAATTAAATAAAAATTAAATAAAAAAAAAAAAATTTAAAATGAAATAAGATGAAAATTAAAACAAACACGTTGAAAATAAATGTAAAAAGAATACACAGGATTAATATAAAACCACTCAACATTTCAGTCAAAAATAAATTTCAAAAATCATTAGGAAACGGAAAATAAATGAAATATGTTGAAAGTTTCAAAAACATTTTAATTTCAATACAGTTTTTGGTGGGAGTTTTGCCCACTTTTTGATGACTAATTTTAGTTTAACGTTTACAGATATATTTTTATAACAGAATTATATATATAAAAAACTCCGTTAAAAAAATCAATTTTTAAGTAAAGAACCAACTTCAAAAATTACCTAAAAAAATTGGGAAAAAATTGTTGCATAAAAACTTAGAAAATTTATCAATTTTGAATACAATATTTTTTGGAAAATTTTCCCTCTTTATGATCAATGAATTTAGTTTAACTTTTATAGATATATTCTTATAACAGAGTTAAAAAAACATTGAAAAATCAACTTCAAAAATAAATTTAAAAAACATTCATGATTTAAGACAAAAATCAATTTAAAATCATTATAAAAAGAAAAAAATACTGATAAAAGCATTTAAGGTTTCAGTCAAAAATCAATTTAAAAAATCATTAAAAAAAAGAAAATAAATAAAATATGTAAACAGTCTCAAAATTATTTCAATTTGAACACAATATTTTTTGGGGAGTTTTGCCTTCTTTTTGATGAATAATTTTAGTTTCGTTTACTGATATATTATAATAACATTATATAAAAAAACTCCGTTAGAAAACAATCAATATAAAAGTTAAATATCGACTTCAAAAATCAACAATAAAACTTTCATGATTTAAGACAAAAATCAATTTAGAAACCATTAAAAAATGAAAAATAAATGAAGTATGTTAAAAGAAAAAAAAATTCAATTTGATTACAATATTTTTCTTAGTTTTGCCCTCTTTTTGATGACTGATTTTACTTTACCATTCACTGATAGGTTTTAAAATAAATTCTCCGTTCAAAAACAATCAAGGTAAAATTCAAGGCTAAAAGGTCATATACGTTTTGTATATAAAAATACTGTTATAAACATTCAAGATTTCAATCAAAAATCAATTTAAAAATCATTAAGAAATTAAAAATAAAGAAATATGTAAAAAGTGTCAAAAATATTTAAATCTGAATACAATATTTTTTGGGAGTTTTGTCCTCTTTTTATGACTGATTTTAGTTTAACAGAATTATATAAAATGTCCGTTAAAAACATTCAATATTTAAGTAAAAAAAACAACGTGAAAAATGACTTCAAAAAGGCAAAAGAATGAAACATAAATGTTTTAGGTTTGTTTTAATTTGAAAAAAAAATTAAGAATAATACAATCTTTTATATTAACCCTTTGTATTATTTTTACATTTATTTTCAACGTGTTTGTTTAAATTTTCATCTTATTTAATTTCATATGTTTTGTTTTGGTTTTATTTATTTTTTATTTAATTATTATTTTTGTTTTTTTATTTACTTGTATCATAATTTTCTTCATTGGTAAATAAATGGTATTTGTCATTTGAATTAAATATAAAAATTACAAATACAAATATAAAACAACAATGGTAAATAATAATAAGAATATATCAGAAAACGTTGAACTAAAATCATTCAAGAAAAAGAGGGCAAAATTCCCAAAAATATTATATTAAAATTTAATTTTTTTTTATATTTTTAGATGATATATTCATTTTCCAATTTTTAGGTGATTTTTTAAATTGATTTTTCATTTAAATATTGTTTGTATTTTTTACTTTTCTTTTTTAAAAGTAAGAAGTTGAAAGTTAAACTAAATTCATCCATCATAAAATGAGCAAAATTCAAAATAATAATGTATTCAAAATTACATATTTTTCTAGAACTTTCA
>NC_089750.1:47874239-47881739 GCF_040412425.1 Macrobrachium rosenbergii | reverse complement strand
TAAAAATAAATAATTAAAAAATAAATTAATAAATAAAAAAATAAAAACATAAAAAAAAATAAATAAAAAAAAAATAAATAGAAAGAAAAATAAATAAAAAATAAATAAAAATAAATGAATATATAAATGTAAATGAATGAAAATAAATAAATACATAAATTTAGATAAAAAATAAAAACAAAGAAATAATAAATAATAAATAAATAAAATTAAATAAATAAAAATTAAATGAATAGAAAATAAAAAATAAAAAATAAATAAATAAACAAAAATAAATAAATAAATAGAAATAAATAAACAAATAAAAATAAAAATAAATCAATGTATTAATAAAAAATAAATAAATGAAAAATGTAAATAAATAAATGAAAATAAATAAATAAATGAAAAATGTAAATAAATAAATGAAAATAAATAAATAAATAAATAAAAAAAAATAAATAAATAAATAAATAAACAAATATAGTTAAAAGAATAAATAAATAAAATGAAAATAAGTAAATAAATAAATAAATAAACAAATTAAAATAATAATAAAAAATAAACATAAATAAATAAATAAAATAATTAAAAATAAAAACAAATAAATACATAAAGAGCAATAAATAAATAAAAAAAATAAACAAATAAAAATAAATAGAAAAATAATAAAGAATTGAAAAATAAAAAAATAAATGAAATTAAATAAATAAAAATGAATAAATAAATAAATTAAAATAAATGAAAATAAGTAAATAAAAATAAATAAAAATAAAGAAATAAATAAATGTAAATAAATAAATAAAAAGAAATAAAAAAATTAAAATTAAATAAAAATAAAAAATAAAAAAAAACAAATAAATAAAATAAAAAATAAAAAACAAATAAATAAAAATTAATTAAAATAATAAATAAAAAAATACATAAATAACAATTAACAAAAAAATAAATAAAAATAAATAAACAAATAAATAAATAAAAATAAATGAAAATGAATAAATATATAAAAATAAATAAATAATTAAATAAATAAATAAAAACAAATTAAATATATAAATAAAAATATAAATAAATGAATAAATAAAATAAATAAATAAAAATGAATGGAAATAAATAAATAAAAAATAGAAAATAAAAATAAATAAAAATAAATAAAAATAGATAAATATAAAATAAATAAATAAAAAAAAAATAAATAAAATAAATAAAAAAAAAAAATAAAATAAATAAAAAAAAAAAAAATTTAAAATAAATAAATAAATAAATAAATAAAAAAAATAAATAAAAAAATAAATAAATAAAAAAAAAAAAATAAAATAAATAAATAAATAAATAACTACTAAAATAAATTTTTTTCTAAAAATTCTCTTTAAATAAATTAAATTTTAAATCTCTAAAAAAAAAGAAAATAAATAAAAAAAAATAAATTAAATAAAAAATTTGTAAATAAATGTTATATAATTATATAAATAAAATCTTTTTTTTCATAAATAAACGAAATAAATAAAAAAAATAAAAATAAATAAATAAAATAAAAAAAAAAAATAAATAAAAAAAAAAATAAAAAAATCCATCATAAAAAAATAAATAATAAATAAAAAAAAATAAATATATTCCCTCTAAACTCGTCGTCATTTGTTGGCTGCAAAACTAAATTCTGGCCAAGGCCAGGAAATAAATAAATTTTCAAAAAAAATAAAATGGAAAAAAAAAAAATAAATCTTGTGCGATAAAAATAAAAAAAAAATAAATTTTAAACCTGCGAATAAATAAATCCCTTGTAAATAAAAAAATAAATAAAAAATAAAATAAAAAAATAAATAAAAATAAAAAAAATAAAAAAATAAATAAAAATAAATAAATAAAAATAAATAAATAAAATATTTGTTCTCTTCTGTGATAAATAAATAAAAAAAAAAAAAATAAATAAATAAAAAAATAAAAAATAAATAAAGAAAGTTTAAAAATAAATAAATAAATAATTTTCAAAAATAAATAAAAATTTATTATTTGTAAATAAATAAAATAATAAATAAAAAATAAATAAATTAATAAAAAAAAAATTAATAAAAATAAAATAAATAAAAATAAATAAATAAATAAAATAAATGTTGAAAAAAAATAAAAAAACATTTCTAAACTCTTCGGTAAATAAATTAAAAAGGAATAAAAAAAAAAAATAAATAAAATAAAAAATAAATAAATAAAAATTAATAAATAAATTTAATTATTAATTTGTCTTATAAATAAATCATTTGTTAAAATTTAAATTTGATAAAATTTAAATAAATAAATAAAGTAAATAAAAAAAAAATAAATAAATAAATAAATTTGTCTGGTTTGGCAATTGATTTATTGAAAAGATAAATAAATTTAAAAAAAAAAAAATAATTTGTAAATAAATTGTTGAAAATAAATTCTTAAAAAATAAAAATAAATAAATAAATAAAAATAAATAAATAAAAATAAATAAAATAAATAAATAAAAAAATAAATAAATTAAATAAAAATAAATAAATAAAAATAAAAATAAATAAATAAAAAAAAAATAAAAATAAATAAATAAATAAAAAAAAAAAATAAAAAAAATAAATAAATAAAAAAAAAAAATGAAAAATAAAAAAATAAAAAAAAAAAAAATAAATAAAAAATAAATTAATAAAAATAAAAATAAATAAAAATAAATAAATTAATATAAATAAAAATAATTAAATAAATAAAAAAATAAATAAAAAATAAATAAAAAAAAAAAATAAATAAATAAATAAAAATAAATAAATTAAAAATAAATAAATAAATAAATGAAAAAAAATAAATAAATAAATAAATAAATAAAAATAAATAAAAATAAATATTAAATAAATAATAAATAAATAAATAATAAATAATAAATAAATAGTAAAGAATAACTAAATAAATAAATAATAAACAAATAATAAATAAATAAATAAATTAAATAAATAAACAATAAATAAATAAATAAAAATAAATTTAAAATTATTTAATTAATTATTAATTTTTATTTTTTTAAAAATTTAAAAAAAAATTTTTTTATTTTTTATTTTAAAAATAAATTTAAATTTTTTATTTATTTAAATATTTTTTTTTTAATTGCTTTTTATTTTATTTTTATTTTTAAAAAATCTTTTTCAATAAAAATTCATTTAAAAAAATTTAAATTCAAAATAAATTAAATTATTTATTTAAGTTTTTTATTAATTTGTTTTTATTCATTTATATATTTTTATTTATTATATTTAATAAATAAAAATAAATAAATGAAAAAAATAAATTAATAAAATAAATAAAATTAATAAATGAATAAATAAAAATAAATAAATAAATAAAAACAAATAAATAAAAAACTTAAATAAATAAATAAAAATAAATAAATGAAAGTAAATAAATGAAAATAAATGAATAAAAATAAATTAAAGAAATAAATAAAAATAAATAAATGAATAAATGAAAATAAAAGAAAATAAATAAATAAAAATAAATAAATAAAAGCAAATAAAAAATAAAAATTAATAAATGAATAAATAAAAAATTAAATATAAAAATAGATAAATAAATAAATAAAATAAATAAATAAATAAATAAAAATAAATAAAAATTAATAAGTAAAAAAATATAAAGAAAATAACAAAAATAAATAAATTAATAAATAAAAATAAGTAAATAAACATAAATAAATAAATAAAAATGAATGGAAATAAATAAATAATAAAAAAAAAATAAATAAAAAAAAAAAAATAAATAAATAAAAATAAATTAATAAAAATAAATGAAAATAAATAAGTTAAAATAAATAAATAAATAAAAATAAATTTAAAAGAATAAATAAAAATAAATAAACAGATAAAGATAAATTAATAAAAATAACTGAAAATAAATAAATAAAAATAAACAAATAAAAAAATAAATTAATAAAATAAATAAAAATGAAAGAAAATAAATAAAAATAAATTAATAAAATAAGTAAAAATATATAAATATATAAATAAAAATAAATAAAAATAAATAAAAATAAAATAATAAAATAAATAAAATAAATAAATAAAACTAAATCAATAAATAATAATAAATAAATAAATAAAATAAAAAATAAATACAAATAAATAAATGAAATGAAATAAATAATTAAAAAGTATAAATAAAAAATAAATAAATAAAAATAAGTAAATAAATAGAAATAAATAAATAAAAAATAAATATAAAAATAAAAATAAATAAAAAAATTCAGTAAATTAAGATATAAAAATAAATAAATAAATAAATGAAGATAAATAAAAAATAATAGTAAATAAAAATAGATAAATAAAAAAATAATAAATAAATAAAAATAATATATAAAAAAAGAAAGAAATAAATAAAAATAATATATAAAAAAATATAAAAGAAATAAATAAATAAAAAACAAATAAAAATAAACACATAAATAAAAATAAGTAAATAAATAAAACATCCTGAAAAAAAATAAATAAAAAAAATGAAATCTGCATTAAAATAAAATAAATAAATTTCTCCAACCATCGTAAAAATATGTACATCCAGATCGACGGGTGGCGATGGGTTCTCCCTTCAAAAATCCTCTTCGCCAATTTCTATATGGGCAAATAAATAAAAATAAATAAAAGGGTATTCGAAGATAAACACCAACCAAAAATGTACGTGCGCTATATCGACGACACCTTCGTCAAATAAATTCGCAAAGGAGATCGAAAACCTGAGGCGTGCATTCCACAACCATAGCTGCCTCAGTTTCAAATATCGAGCAGAGCCAAAACCGCTGCCTCCTCTTCCTTGAAATCCTTGTGGAACAGAGAGGCCTCTTTCTCTAAATAAATAAACACGAAAACGCTCGAACCTGGGCATGTGTATGAACGGGGCGAGCGAGTGCCCCGAAAGGTATAAAAAAATCCACTATCAGCGCCTAAATCAGGAGGGCCCTCTCAAAATCCTGGAACGACACACACGGAGAAATAGAACGTGTAAAGACCCTCGTCGACAATGGACACCCAAACCGGAATAAATATAGAAGAAGTCTATCAAGGCGAACATCGATAGATGGTACCGTCAGGAACCTCGCCCCGATGCCCTGAACGCATAAAGCTCTTCTATAAAGGACAAATTTCACATAAATAAAAGAAGACGAACGCCCCCTCAAAAACATCATCGAAAATAATGTCAGCCCTGTTGACTCCAAATAAAAATATACATCTGGTTATTTATTATAAGAGCAAAAAAATACGAGCAGCCTGGTTATGCGTAAAAACCCAATCCCCTCAGCAGGACCCCTTGAAAAAAAAACCAACGTGGTATACCGGTACTCATGCCCCGTCCGAGGATGCCTCGGTTCTTACATCGGTATGACCACCATGCGTTTCTCCAAGAGGATTTTCTGCCACGCCCAAGAGGGGGCTATCTTTAATCATGCCAGGACCGTCCATAACCAGAGAATAGAAAGAAAAAACATAATCACAAACATCGAAATAATTGACCGAACTACTGACCACGCCTCTTGGAAGCATTGCACATTGGGAAGGAGAAACCAACCCTCAACATTAAGCAGGAAATATTTCTCCTCCCCACGGCAGCCAGAAGACATGCAAATAGCGATCCCCAATAGCGAACGTGCGAATCAAAATTCGGCATCGGAGGATCGAAATTCTTCCATTCATCCCCAGCACTACAACGCCGCTCGCAAATCGACCTGGGAAAATAGGCTCCGCCCGGGTACATGCCCCGGGCAGCCAATCATAATTCAGCACCGATCAAGACCCCTATAAATACCTCGTTTCTTCAGACCTTCTGCAACTAAATAAAGAGGATGACCAACGAGCTGGTCGAAACATGTCGACGGTACCTAAAAATAGAACCTGAATCCAAACGAACGATTTCTGATTGGATATTTTAATAAAAGACTTCCCATAAAAAAACACTATCCTTTTCCAACATGAATATCGGCCAATAAATGAATAACATCGCTGAGCCTGAAAGCGAATCATAAGGAAGATAGAAAAGACACTATTTAAGATAAATTCGCATAATACAGCCATCCTTTTTAATAATAATAATAATAATAATAATAATAATATAATAAAGCAGACCCTCTTTTAAACAGGTTCTATTGAATATTATTGCTGCTTCAGCTGCATTTATTTTGTAGAAACTTTTTAAATTTTCCTTATTGCGGACTTCTTTCAGTGGAATAAATGCTAACAAATCGCCTATATTTGTCATTTCATGGAGAAAAAATAAAAAAAATTCTGCTTCTTTATAATTCTATACAAATAAATTATATAAAATTGTTGCCGCGACGCATTTCGAAAGACTCTTCTGTCATTCTCCAAAAAATAAATAAAGTAAGGATAAATAAATTGCATAAAATCCTTCTGAATTTATACACGGGCTTCAGCGGGGGTCATGGATGGCGAAAATAAATTGGTTGCAGTAAATAAATTCAAAAAAAATTTCTGCGGCGAAAATCGATCCTGACAGATCTTCGCAACCTAAATAAATTCATTCCAGCGTTCCCATGGCCTGCCGTTGCGTGAATAAATGCCGGCTGACATCATCGGTAGTTTGGCTGCTATTGGGCTGCGGATGAATGATGTCATTATCTAAATAAATCTGTCGTAGTCGGGGATTGTCTCGAAATAAATCAGAATAAAAAATCTCCATTTTCAGGGTTGTCGTTTTCAGGTATTCGTTGGATTTGGTGGGTGTTCTGCATTATTCTTCTTAAATTCGTGGGTAATAAATAAAAAATCCTGCGTCGTATTCATTGTTGGTTTTCTCTCGGCAATGAAATAAAAATCTAAAGGCGCAGACGTCGAAAATAAATAAAAAAATTATAAATAAATTGTATAATACTGTCGCGGGAGATGGAAATATTGTGAGTAGCAAAAAAATGGTTCATGATGGCACCCTCCTGGGCGTGGCAGGAGATCCTTTTGACAGACGCATCGTGGTCAAATAAATATAAATAAAATAAATATCCTCGGAAAGGAAATAAAAATTGGTAAACCACGTTCCTCTGCTTGAGGGTTCTCTTGCTGGCGGAGAGGGGGTTATTCTTCAATAAATCACGGGTGCGGCGGTTCTTATAATAAATTACAAGATTTATTCTCTAAATGTCTTCGGTCAATAAATTTTCCATGAAATAATTTTCTTCATGGAGTTCTCGTCCTAAAAAAACTGGGGAAAATAAATAAATAAAAGATCTTTATGTCATCTTGGGGGCAGGTTGTGTGTTCTCAAATTGTAAATTTTTTCCAGGCCAGTTCAAATAAATAAATAAATAAAAAAAAAATAAAAAATAAAAATAAATAAATAAATAAATAAAAATAAATAAAAATAAATAAATAAAAATAAATGAAAATAAATAAATAAAAATCAATAAATAAATAAACAAAAATAAATAAAAATAAATAAATAAAAAAATAAATAAATATATGAATAGAAAAGGATAAATAAATAAATAAATAAAATGTAATAAATAAAAATAAATAAATA
>NC_089750.1:47861739-47864239 GCF_040412425.1 Macrobrachium rosenbergii | reverse complement strand
AAAATAAACAAAAAATAAAAATAAATAAATTTAAAAACTTAATACAAAAATATAAATAAAAAATAACTGAAAAAAATTAATAAATATAATAATTAAATAAATGTAAATAAATAAATAATAAAAATAAATTAAAATAGATAAATAAATAAATGAGCAAATATATAAATAAACAAATAAATAAATAAATTAATTAATAAATGAATAAATAAAGAAATAAATTAATAAATAAATAAATAAATGAAATAGATAAATAAAAATAAATAAATAAATAAATGAATAAAAATAAAAAATGAAAAATAAATAAATAAAAAAAAATAAATAAATGAATTGAAATAAATAAATGAATGAATAAAAAAAATAATTAGATAAATAAAAAAAAATATAGAAATAAATAATTAAAAGAAAAGAAATAAAAATACATATAAAAATAAATAAATAAAAATAAATGAAAATAAATGAATAAAAAATATATAAATAAATGAAAATAAATAAAAATAAATAAATAAAAATAAATAAATAAAAATAAATAAATTAATAAAAACATATGAATTAATAAAAATAAATAAATAAAAGTAAATAAATAAAATAAATAAAAAGTAAATAAAAATAAATGAATAAATAAAAATTAATGAATAAGTAAACATAAATAATTAAACAAAAGTGAATAAATTATTAAATAAAAATATCTAAATAAAAATAATTATTTAAAAATAATAAATGGAAAATAAATGAATAAAAATAAGTAATTAAAGAAAAATAAATAAATAAATAAATAAAAATAAATAAATTAATGAAAATAAATAAATAGATAAAAAATAAAAAAATAAATAAACAAAAATAAATGAAAATAAAAATAGATAAAACAAATAAAAAATAAAAATAAATAAATAAAAAAGCAAAAATGAATAAAAATTAATAAATAAATAAAAATAAATAAATAAAAAAATAAAAAAAAAATTAAATGAAATTAAATAAAAAAAAGAAAATAAATAAAAATAAATAAATAAAAAGAAATGAAAATAAATAAATGAAAAGAAATGAATAAATAAAAATAAATAAATAAATAAACAAAAATAATATAAATAAAAATAAATAGATAAAAAAATAAATAAATACAAATAAAATAAAATAATAAATAAATAAAAATAAACAAATAAAATAAAATATATAAAAATAAATATTTATATAAATAAAAATAAATAAAAATACATAAAAATAAGTAAAAATAAATGAAAATAATTAATAAATAAATGTAAACAATGAAAATGAGTAAGTAAAAATAAATCAATAAATTATATTAAATAAATAAATATAAATAAATAAATAAATAAATGAAAACAGTGAAAATAAGTAAATAAAATAAATCAATAAATAATAATAAATAGATAAATATAAATAAATAAATAAATAAAAAATTAAATAAATAAAAATAAAAAATAAAAAAGATATAAATAAAAATAAATAAAAAAATAAAAAATAAATACATAAATAAAAAAAAATAAATAAATTAAGAAAATTTAATAAAATAAATAAATATATAAAAAGATAAATAAATTAATAAATAAAAATAAATGAAAACAGATAGATAAATATATAAATAAATAAATAAAATAAAAATAAAAATTAAATAAATAAAAAATAAATAAATAAAAATAAAAAATAAATAAGTAAAAGTAAATATATAAATAAAAATTAATAAATAAAAATAAATAAAAAAATAATTAATTAAAATAAATAAATAAATAAAAAAAAAATAAAAAAAAAAAAATAAATAAAAAATTAATAAATAAAAAAAAAAATAAATAAAAATAAAAATAAATAAATAAAAATAAATAAATAAAAGAAAATAAAAAAAAAATAAAATAAAAATATAAATAAAAGAAAATAAATAAAAAAAAATAAAAATAAAAAAATAAATAAATAAAAATAATAAATAAAAATGAATAAATAAAAAAAAATGAAATAAAAATAAATAAAAAAAATAAAAAATAAATAAATAAATAAATAAATAAATAAATAAAAATAAAAATATTAATAAATAAATAAATAAACAACAATAAATAATAAAAATGAAAATAAATAATTAAAAATAAATAAATAAAAATAACTGATAATAAAAAGATAAAAACAAAAGAGTAAATAAAAATAAATTAACAAATAAACAAAAAAAATTAATATAAAATGAAAATGAAGAATAACAAATAAAAACAAATGAATAAATATCAATAAAAACATCTAAAAATATAAATGAAAATAAATAAACAAAAATAAATAATATATACAAATTAATAAATAATTGAAACTCATTAAAAATTAATAAATTGATAAAAATAAATATATAAAAAATAAATAAATGAGAAAATAAATGAAATTAAATAAATAAAAATTAATAAATAAATAAAAATAAATAAATAAAAAAATCAAAATAAAGAAATAAATAAATAAAAATAAATTAAAAATACATATAAAAATAAATGAAAATAAATAAAAATAAATAAAT
>NC_089750.1:47846739-47849239 GCF_040412425.1 Macrobrachium rosenbergii | reverse complement strand
TATATCAGTAAACGATACTAAAATTATTCATCAAAAAGAGGGCAAAACTCCAAAAAAATATTGTAATCAAATTGAAAATTTTTTTAGACTGTTTACATATTTCATTTATTTTCTTTTTCTTAATGATTTTTTAAATTGATTTTTGACTGAAACCTTAAATGCTTTTATCAGTATTTTTCATACATACTTCATTTATTTTTTTTTTTTATAATGGTTTTAAATTGATTTTTGTCTTAAATCATGAATGTTTTTTTTAGTTGATTTTTGAAGTTGGTTTTTTTTTTTTTTTTTTTTTTTTTTTTTTTAACTCGGTTATAAGAATATATCTGTAAAAGTTAAACTAAATTCATTGATCATAAAGAGGGAAAATTTCCCCAAAAATATTGAATTCAAAATTAACATATTTTCTAAAAATTTTTATGCAACAATTTTTTCCCCATTTTTTTAGGTGATTTTTGAAGTTGATTTTAGTTTAACGTTTACATATATATTATTATAACAGAATTATATATATAAAACTCCTTAAAAGCAATCAAGATTTCAGTAAAAAATAGACTTTTAAAATATCCAAAAAATAATAATAATAATAATAATAATAATAATAATAATAATAATAATAATAATAATAATAATAATAATAATAATAATAATAATAATAATAATAGTTTAAAATCATAAAAAAAGAAAAATAAATGAAATATATAAAGTAAAAAAAATTCGATTACGATGTTTTTCTTAGTTTTACCCTCTTATTGAAGACTGATTTACTTCACCTTTTAAGGATATATTGTTATAACAAAGTTTTATGAAAAAATTCTCCGTTAAAAAACAATGCAGATAAAATTAAGTCTAAAAAAAATTCGATGACGATATTTTTCGTAGTTTTACCCTCTTTTTGAAGACTGATTTTAGTTCACCTTTTAAGGATATATTCTTGTATCAAAATTTTATTTTAAAAAATCTAACTAAAAAAACAATGTAGATAAACTTCAAGGCTAAATGGTCATATACGTTTTGCATATAAAAATGCTAATAAAAGCAGTGATGAATTGAGTCAAAAATCAATTTTAAAAACCATTAAGAAAAGGAAAATAAATGAAATATGTAGAAAGTTTAAAAAATATTTCAATTTTTCAATACAATTTTTTCAGGGAATTTTGCCCTCTTTTTGATGACTAATTTTAATTTAACGTTTACAGATATATTATTATAACAGAATTATATATAAAAAACTCCGTAAAAAAACAATCAATATTTAAGTAAAAAATCAACTTCAAAAATCACCTAAATAAATGGGGAAAAAATTGTTGCATAAAACTTTGAGAAAATATGTTAATTTTGAATACAATATTTTTTGGGAAATTTTCCCTCTTTATGATGAATGAATTTAGTTTAAATTTTACAGATATATTCTTATAACAGAGTTAAAAAAAATTAAAAATCAACTTCAAAAATCAACTAAAAAACATTCAAGATTCAAAAATAAATTTCAAATTTAAATCATATGAAAAAATACTAATAAAAGCATTTAAAATTCAGTCAAAAATCAATTTAAAAATCAAAAAAAAAAAATAAATTGAAATATGTAAACAGTTTCAAAAATATTTCAATTTGAATACAATATTTTTTGGAATTTGCCCTTTTTGATGAATAATTTTAGTATCTTTTACTGATATATTATAACAACATTATATAAAAAAACTCCGTTAGAAAACAGTAAATATATAAGTAAAAAGTCGACTTAAAAAAAAACAAAATAACATTCATGATTTAAGACAAAAATCTATTTAGAAATCATTAAAAAAGGGAAAATAAATGCAAAATGTTAAAAGTAAAAAAATTCAATTTAATTAAATATTTTTCTTAGTTTTGCCCTCTTTTTGATGACTGATTTTACTTTATCATTCACTGATATGTTCTTATAGCAAAGTTTTAAGCAAAAATCTCCGTTCAAAAAAAATCAAAATAAAATTCAAGGCTAAAAAAATATACGTTTTGTATATAAAAAAAACTGTTACAAACATTCAAGATTTCAATCAAAAAATCAATTTAAAAATCATTAAGAAATTAAAAAAATAAAAATATGTAAAAAAAATAAAAAAATATTTAAATCTGAATACAATATATTTTGGAAGTTTTGTCCTCTTTTTATGACTGATTTTAGTTTAACAGAATTATATAAAATTGTCCGTTAAAACATTCAATATTTAAGTAAAAAATCAACTTCAAAAATGCCTTAATAAAGACAAGAATAACACACAAAAGCTGTAGGTTTGTTTTAATTTGAAAAAAAAAGTTAAGAGTAGTACAATCTTTTATATTAAACCTTTGTATTATTTTTACATTTATTTTCAACGTGTTTGTTTTAATTTTCATCTCATTACATTTCACACGTTTTGTTTTCATTTTATTTAATTTCTTAATTAATTATTGTTTTTGTTTTTTTTTTACTTGTATCATAATTTTCTTCATTTTCATTGGTAAATAAATGGCATTTGTC
>NC_089750.1:47821739-47824239 GCF_040412425.1 Macrobrachium rosenbergii | reverse complement strand
CATGATTTAAGACAAAAATCATTGTAGAAACCATGTAAAAAAGGATTTTAAATGAAATATGTTAAAAGTAAAAAAAAATTCAATTTGATTACGATATTTTTCTTAGTTTTGCCCTCTTTTTGATGACTGATTTTACTTTACCATTCACTAATATGTTCTTATAGAAAAGTTTTATGAAAAAATTTCCGTTCAAAAACAATCAAGGTAAAATTCAAGGCTAAAAGTTCATATACGTTTTGTATATAAAAATACTGTTATAAACATTCAAGATTTCAGTCAAAAATCAATTTAAAAATCATTAAGAAATTAAAAATAATGAAAAATGTAAAAATTGGCAAAATTATTTAAATCTGAATACAATATTTTTGGGGAGTTTTGTCCTCTTTTTGTAACTGATTTTAGTTTAACAGAATTATATAAAAAAAATGTCCGTTGAAAACATTGAATATATAAGTAAAAATCAACTTCAAAAATGACCTAAAAAAAGACAAAAGAATGAAACATAAAAGCTTTAGGTTTGTTTTAATTTGAAAAAAAATTAAGAATAATACAATCTTTTATATTACTCCTTTATATTATTTTTACATTTATTTTCAGTGTGTTTGTTTTAATTTTCATCTTATTTCATTTTTATGTTTTGTTTTGATTTTATTTATTTTTATTCAATTATTGTTTTTTTTTATTTACTTGTATAATAATTTTCTTCATTGGTAAATAAATGGTATTTGTCATTTGAATTAAATATAAAAATTACAAATGCAAATATAAAACCACAATTGTTAATAATAAGAGGAATATATCAGAAAATGATGAACTAAAATCATTCACGATAAAGAGGGCAAAATTCCCCAAAGATATTGTATGAAAATTTAATTTTTTTTAGCTTTTTATATAATATATTAAATTTCCATTTTTTAGGTGATTTTTTAATTGATTTTTCATTTAAATGTTGATTGTATTTTTTACTTTTTTTAAAAATAGGACTCGGTTATAAGATGTTAAAAGTTAAACTAAATTCATCCATCATAAAGAGAGCAAAATTCATAATAATATTTTGCTCAAAATTGATACATTTTTCTAGAACTTTCATGTTACATTCTTTTTCCTTCTTTAGGTCATTTTTGAAGTTGACTAAATAAATAAATAAAAATAAAAATAAGTAAATAAAAAAAAATAAATAACAATGAATGTAAATAAACAAATAAAAATAAAAAAAATAATAAAAGAAAAAATAATAAATAAGTATATAATAGTTCCTAAAAATAATTCAATAAATAAAGAAAAATAAATGAAATTAAGATATATAAATAAAAGTAAGTAAAAGAAAAATATTATGAACTAAATCAAAATAACTTTTATGTATGAAAATAAATAAATAAAAAATCAATAAAAAATTAAAATAAATGAAAGTAAAAATAAAAATAAATAAATCTAAATAAATAAAATTAAGTAAATCTAAATAAAAATAAGAAAATGCCTAAAAAGGATAAAAAAATCAACAAATAAATAAAAATAAAAATAAACGATTAAAATTAGAGTTAAATAAATAAATGAAAATAAAGAAATAAAAATAAATAAAAGAATAAAATAATTAAAAAAATAAATAAAAATAACTGAAAATAAATAAATAAATATATAAAAATAAATAAAAATACTAAATAAAAAAATAAATGAAAAATAAATAAAAATAAATCAATAAATTAAAATAATTAAATAAAAATATATAAAAATAATGAAATAATAAAAATAAATAAATAAATAGATAAAAATAAATAAATAAATAAATAAATGAAAATATATAAATAAATGAAAAAATAAATAAAGAAAAATAAGTAAATAAATAACAATAAATATAAAATAAATACATAACAATGAATAGATAAATGAAAAAAAAAAAAATAAAAAATAGACAAATAAACGAAAATACATAAAAATAAATACATAAAAAATAATCAATAATTAAATAAAAATAAATAGAAAAAATTAAATACATAAATAAAAAAATAAACAAAAATATATTAGAATAAATAAATAGAAATAGATAAATAAATAAAAATAAAAAATAAAAAAATTAATAAATAAATTCAAATAAATAAATAAATAAATTAATAAATAAAAAATAAAGATAAAAATAAATATATAAATAAAAATGAATAAATAAAAATAAATAAATAAATAAAAATAAATAAATAAATAAAAAAAATAAATAAATAGAAAATTAATTAATAAAAATAAATAAATAAATTAATAAAAATATATGTCAATAAAAATAAATAAATAAATAAGAATAAATATATAAACAAATGAATATAAATAAAATAAATAAATAAATAAAAAAAAAAAATAAATAGAAATAAATGAAAATAAATAAATGAAAATAATTTAAAAATAAATAAAGAAATGAAAATAAATAAATAAATAACAATAAATAAATAAAAATGATTGAAAATAAATAAATAAAAATAAATTTATAAATAAAGATAAATAAAAAATAAAATAA
>NC_089750.1:47816253-47821239 GCF_040412425.1 Macrobrachium rosenbergii | reverse complement strand
GGTTAATGAGAATCTTATGGGTTAATTCCTGTGTTGTACTGTGTTTCTGATAATTTTTCCCCTCTGTTTGTTTCTTTTTTTAATGGGCTTTAAAGGGACGTGACTTGTAGTTTTTTAAACTGGGGGACGTTAATCTCAGAGTTATACAAATCTTTAATTGTCCGAATTCAGGTTTTTACTCCTGTGTGTTGCAATATTTAGTTAAAATTAATAGCAAAAATAAGAAATTTTTTTTTTTAGATATATAGAATATGGGTTTATTTTTTCCCATTTCTAGATCTGATACTTATAGGTTCTTTCTTTTATTTTTGATATGCTGAAGTTTTGTATTCCCATGACTTTGGGAGTCGTGGCATGGGCTAATTCCGTAGTGAGGTTGGGCCTGGGTGTTATTATACAAAAAGACTATGATGTGACGCAATATCTTTGAGTATAGAGCTTCAGAATAAAGTTGTGTTGCTTAGAGTTTTTTTTGAATGAATATCAGATGGAATCTTTCTGATTTGTTACAGGGTTCGCTAAACCAAACTTAATGCTACAGTGGTTAGGGTTCAGGTTAGGATTAGGAGACTTTAACATGGCTTCCAAATTTAGGTGTTTCGACTTTTCAGTTCTCTTCTAGAAGAAGTAAGAGGGCTGCACCTTTGGTAATTGGAGCTGTTATGACCATAGGAGCGATTGCTAGCATGTCAATAATTGCTAATTTGCTGAGAACTGAGCAAGTATCGTCAGTATTTGCTAGCCAGGGTAAAACTTTGATGACTTTAAGAGATAGTTATGAGAAGTTACGGTAAGGTTATGAGACTTTAAGGACAACTTTAAATGGGTTATTGGTCAACAGTTGATAGGATGGGAGATTTAGATGTTATGGTAGCTTTGTCTTCCTGTCAAACTACCTTGTTGAATATTGAGAAAAGTGCGGAATCCGTGTCATTGGAAATTCAAACTCAGGTTAAGGCAGTGGTTGCTGGTTCTAAAGGGGAATTTTGGGAGATATTTTATCTCTCGGGTGTTCAGAATTGACTTCAATGAGTTTAGTACATCTGTATGGTTCTCAGGTAATTTTTACTGGGAAGAATTTGTTTTGGTAGTATCTTAAAGTTAGTGTACCTGATAGGTGGTTGATTGTGGAAATTCCAGTTAGTAACTTGGAATTGTTTCATAGTTTTATCATATAACCTTTCCTTAGTGGTTTTAATGGTTCAGTAATAGTATGGGATAGTGAGGAGACTATGTACCTTTTGGGTTGACTGTCGACATGACCGACTTACGTTATACGCCCACTTCCTCATAGCAGTGCCTTATGGAATACTTCTATGATCCTCAACGAATAAAGTTTGATATTTGGTGGCCATCTAAAACGTTAAGTATCAAGACTTCAGCCTGCACCTTCATGAAGGATCCAGGGTTTTTGGGGAAGATGTCTGGGGCGTCTACAAGTCGGCACGTGAAATGTGGTATGAAGGATTCTGAGCACCGCTTCAACATGGGCTTGTGCAATTGCAAGTCATTCAGGTTATTTGGATCGTCAAGAATTCAAAATGTTAAGAGAAACATGGCCTTGTTCAGTCGCAAGCTGTCCAGGACATATGGATTGTCAAGAATGCAAGATGTGAAGTGATGCACTCTACAATGAACTGTTTATTGGAATAACAGTCGTGCATATGATGCAAATAATTTTTGTATCTAGTGCATATTGTTTGCTATGATTTTTGAGCTGACCCTACTAAACTTTGGTTTTGGATATTTGTTGTACCTGGGCGGGCGCACCCAGGGGTAGGTAGGACGAGCTCCTGTTAACATTTAAGCAAGCTAATTACTAGCCTGTGAAAAGGTGTGTCCAGTGCGGGTAGCCTTTATGTTGACATTGGTGTTTTCCATGGTTAGATACAGTGGGTATCTTACACATTCATTTGTGCCCTCCGATCGTGGCCAAGATGCATGGGCATAACGTGACAGATTGCTGGAAGCTTTGTGATATCTGTGGATTCTGAAGGCAGAGTCCTTCGAACGCTGAATCCGACAGAAATCGTCATGCTTCAAGGGAGGGGTTATTAAGTGAGTGTGTGCATACGTGCACTCTCTAACGTGTATATTATAGAGGAACCACACAATGGCAATTCCCATCGATTTTTGGCTGGTGTGACTGCTCTTTGAGCTGTGTTAGTCATCAAGAACAGCCACTGTGAGGAACAGTTTCCATGGCCATAGAATGTGATTAAGGTAACTCATTAACACATATATTTTTTCAGACATTATGTGAAATACCCATTTTACGTTGCAGTGTACCCTTTTGTTCTTCATTATGCATTTTTCTGTTTTGTCCTCCATTATGCATTTTTCCATTTTAAGAGTTTATTTTTTTATACACCATTTCAGGTTTTAATATATGCTATGTTTCTTTAACAGGAACTTTGGATGAGTCCTGTGAGGATAAATATTTTGGAAGTGCTGTTCTTTTAACATACTATATGAAATTTATTTTGGTCTTGAATAATTATGACCTTTTTATTTTGTTTGGTGACCAGGGTGTTAGTCACTAGTATTGGTTGGCCTAGAATCACTAATTCGATTGATTGTGAGTCTGAGTTTCCTATAGTTATGACTTCCATTTTTATGGGGTGGAGCCACTCCATTTAATGACGGTAGTTTTTGGTGAAATGCTTTCATTAAATTTGCAAATAAAGTCTAGTTTTGTATATCGGCATTTTATTCCAGTAGGTCTTTGTTTGAGGATAGATGCAGTGAGATGAGTCAATGAGAGATAAAGAATGCGCTGACTGAGTGCTACTGGAGAACCTAAGGGATGTAAGATATGACACTGTTCTTAAAACAGATGTATCCGATTATGACTCTATCTGACCTTGTTTTTACAGGTAATATATATATATTTGATTGATATATATATATATATATATATATATATATTATATATATATATATATATATATATATATATATATATATATATATATATATATATATATATATATATATATATATATATATGTCTGTTCTTCTGCAGTGAGAGGATGGTTAGAGAAGTTCAGCACATTATTGGGTAGGCCAAGATTATTCCATACAATGTTCCTAATCAGTCTTTTTAATTTGCTGTGAAATTTCTGGAGTGGGTCTCACTGTTTTCAATTTCTGATAGCACAAAATACGAAAGGTATCGGTAATACCATCATTCCTGCACATAAGGCGAAGCCTGTCCCTAGATCACTTATTTTTCTTCTCATCACATAGATGTCCCCTCACCGCAGAACAGACTGTTTTAAATCTTGAGGTATCATTCGCTCTAAAACCAGGTCCCGAGAGTAATCTTAATTTCTTAATTGCTTTTGGTAAACATTTTGCAAAAAACAATTATGACAATAAAGATGCTTGCCTTAAATGCATCTTGCTGAATGCCTTGGAACAAAATAACAACAAAAACTCGCTCCCGAAAAGATTCCAAAATGCGTTAGTTAGTTTAAGAAGAAGGGGGATATTATAATCACAAAATCTGACAAAGACGGGAAAATAGTTCTTTTAGATAAGGAGACATACATCAATAAAGTTCAAGAACTTCTAAACGATTTGGGGACCTATGATAAATTAACAAAAGATCCCACAACAAATATTGCCGCCCAATTTAATAAATCAGTCAGAATCATAGAGGGCAATAAGAAGAACATAGAATTACCAGAGGCATTCAAGATAATCAACCCCCCTCTCCCCTATTTCTACGGCCTCCCGAAAACACATAATGATGGGATTCCTTTAAGTCCCATAATATCTAGCAGGGGCTCTTTCATGCGTAAACTATCAAAATGGCTTGCAGACCTGTTATCACCCTTTCTAGGAACCTTCTCATTCTCCCACGTCAAACATGCAAAGGATTTTATACAAAAATTTAATAGTTTAAACATCCCCTCAAATAACATCAAATTGCTCAGCCTCGACGTCGAGTCATTATTTACCAAAGTCCCGATCGCCGACGCATTATCTTTCTTAAAGAGGAAGTTACAACCATATGAAGACCATTTTCCTCTTGGCATAGATAAAACCCTAAAACTTATCAACCTGTGTGTAACTAACAACGTGTTCTCTTTCAATGGTAATTTTTACAAACAAAAATTTGGCTGTAGCATGGGCAGTTCCCTATCACCACTTTTAGCAAATTTGTACATGGAATATTTCGAAACAGAAATTTTGTCATCTATCAAACCCCGTAATATGATCTGGCTTAGATACGTAGATGATATTTTTACTTTCTGGGACAATAGCTGGGGAGACTTTAATGAATTTTTAATAGAATAAATTCAGCTAGTTCCGACCATAAAATTTAAAACGGAACGGGAAAAGGACGGAAAACTGCCGTTCCTAGATGTACTGATCATAAGAGAACAGAATAGATATGCATTTTACAGTATATAGAAAACCCACCTTCGCTGTTTCCTACAGTCATTTCTTAAGCTACCACAACGTCTCCGTAAAGATCATGGTAGGGTGCAACTTATTCCTCAGAGGACTTAGGATATGTTCAAATGGGTACCTAGATAAAGAATTCAACACGATCCGCCAACACCTAACGCAACTGCTCTATCCACCAAAAATTATCGAGAGGGCTATTAACAAAGCGAATAAAATATACTATAGAGGTCCCACTCGTAACAGACAAATAGGTTTTAACAACAAAATGAAGCTTCTGTACAACGAAAATATCCAAAAAGGACACCGAACAACTCAGGTCTAACAATCCCTTCATTTTCCATTATCCCAAATCCATCGGGAGCTTGCTCATTAATGTATACTTAAATAACAAAGGGGAAGAAGCCGGAGTTTACAAGATACCGTGTAGCGATTGTAATGACATTTACTTGGGGGAGACAGGTAGATCACTTTCGCAAAGAATAACAGAGCACAAAAGATCAATATGTTACGCTTCGGAGAGTTCGGGGATTTACCTACATATCAGAAATACAGGCCATATCATAAACT
>NC_089750.1:47771253-47813753 GCF_040412425.1 Macrobrachium rosenbergii | reverse complement strand
TTCTCAATTCAGCTACCAAAACTACCCTCATCACAACTACCATTAGCCCTGTTTTTACCATAACCACGTTCACCCTCAATATTACAATGTAAGAGTATCCCCCCAAGATATATTCTCCTATGATTAAAAACCATTTTCTCATGGTGTGCCTTCTGCTTTACTCCTGTTGCGAATAGCAGATCATGGATGGCCGACTACACTTATCTCGGGGTGACGGTCCGTGGTGAGTGAACCTTCGATCAGGGTAAGAAATATCTGATGCAACATCACACAAATTATGGGTTTGTAACAGATAAATGTAATTATTCATATTTGTTGAAATGGAGAGCTATTAAATCAATGGACAAAGCAAGAGAGAACTAAGTAAAATATTATTTTACCTTGTTAACATATTGCTTAATTTCCTTGCGTTAAACTTGTGTTCAATGTACAAAAACCATGATATTTTATGAACGGCTCTAGTAAAAATTGGACCATTTGCAATAGCAATGAATAACTTTCTAGGAAAACAGCTTAATACAGAGTTGTTCTATGCAGACCATTGCTAAGGCACCTTTCAACAGGCAAAAATCATCACTTCCATTGGAAAAGGAAACATCAGAAGTTGGAGAAGAAGAGGAGGAGGAAGTTTGTTTTACATAATTATTCAGTAATACATATAATCTTATTAATCAAAAAAGTGTTCTGTTGTCAGCTAGCTTCAATTTTATTTTTTATTAATTTTCAATGGGCTTCATTGTACTATTATACGTCTTCAGTAACGATCAGTCTTAACGAGATATTTTACCAGGATATCTAACGTACCTGACGAATCAACCCGTAGCTTGTTTCCCTTCCACGGTTTTTGTATACCTTTAAATCTTTATTTGATTTAAAATTACAGGAGAGAGAGAGAGAGAGAGAGAGAGAGAGAGAGAGAGAGAGAGAGAGAGAGAGAGAGAGAGAGAGAGAGAGAGAGAGACTCCAATAATAGAACATGCTGAAAATGTCCAAATAATTCTGTTCTACTGCATCTCAATTTTTAAAATATGATTCTGACATTTTAATTATATTTATCTTTTCACAATAAACCAAAATTTGTTAGTTATTTTGCACTGAACCATACCAAGCTTGGATCAGAATTTAGGTTAGAATCATAAGCCTGTGCAAGAGATCACACAAAAATACACCAATCCAATTCTTATGGATTAAACTGATTACTTATCTAAGAAGAATTTTTACTTTTTTTCGACAAATCATTGTCTGGATTGCCGTGTGTTGATTTATATTTTATGATTAATTTTTCTTTTCTTATACCAGTTTTCGAATTATGAAATCTATTCAGTATGCAGATAAACTTTTTACTTATAATGATATATATATATATATATATATATATATATATATATATATATATATATATATATATATATATATATATATATATATATATATATATATATTATATATATATATAACTTTATCACATACACAATTGTTTTGTGCATTAGTAGAATTACTAAAAGGACCTCATTCAAACTGATGGTATCTAATGGAGTTTTTTATTCAAAAGTTACAAGCTTTCTTGGACAAACAGTCCACATTATCAAGTATCTGTACAATGAGCAGACGCGTAGTCCGGCTGTATTTATATCTGTGTGCTGGGTACTTTTAATCCCTATAATCGCCTAGCTCTTCCTGTGTGACCTCCACCCCCTCTTGACCTTGGTCTTTCTCTGATCCCCCCTCCTAGGTGACTGTTTTCCATTGCGTTCTCTTACGTTTTTCTTCGTTTTCTTTGCTACTGTGGAGTATACGATTTTTCTAGATATGCTGTCTTCAAAGCCGTTTCCGGTGTTCCCTGCCATCGTGTTGTTGGCGCAAGTTATGAAGGCGTTCTCTACAACCAGTCTAGATGTTTTGTTGGTGTTCCTGTACAGAAAACTCATATTTTCCAGGTCTATTCTGTGATCATTTTCCCAACAGTGTTTGGCAACTGCCGACGTCTGATTATAATGCCTTATGTTCTGCAGATGTTGTTTGCTTCGCTCTTTACATGATTTGCCAGTTTCGCCATAGTACCCTTCTTCACAGTCTAGACACGCTGCCACATAAACCCTCCCTCTAATCTCTTCCCCCTCTACGACTTTTTGTTTCTAACTATTTTATTCCTAATGGTGTTTTTGTAGCTGCCTATCAATTTGAAATTATTTAGCTTCCTGTTGATGGGTGCAATAGTTGTTGTCCGGGACTGTAATTATTTTCTTTCCTACCAAATGTTCCTTTTCTATCCTTTCCCTCTCCCCAAAATAGTTTTTCCTTGCTTTGATATGTGCCCACTCCCACCAATACTCAGGGTAGCCTAATCTCCTAGAACTCTCCCTCAGGTAACCCAACTCTTCGTCTAAAAATTCGGGACTGCAAATCCTATAAGCCCTGATGGCCAACCCTGTCATTAATCCTATTTTTATTTCTTTCCTATGACTGGAGAACCTATGTATGTATGAATTGGTGTGTGTCTTCTTCCTATATACCTTGAATTTTAAATTCTCCCCTACCCTCTGGACCAGGACATCCAAGAAAGGAATTTCTCCTCCTTCTCTTCTTCTAATGTAAACTTGATGTGCTCATTTAGTTTATTTATGTTTTCTAAAAACTTGTGTAGATCTTCCTTTCTCCTTGTAAATGATCAAGATGTCATCCACGTATCTTACCCATTTTACGATATTTAAGTTCCCTTTATTTACTTTGCCCACCTCTTCCTTTTCAAACCATTCCATAAAGATATTAGCTAGAATTGGTGAAAGACTTGAACCCATGGCCACGCCATTTTTTTGTATATAATGGTTTTCGTCCCACTTGAAAACATTAACGCTGAGGACCGCTGTTAGCATTTTTATTAAAACGTCATGAACTATGTCGCATGTATAGACCCCCTCCTCCATATTCTTTTTTATTATTTCCATCGTCGTCTTTACTGGTATGTTAGTGAACAGGGAAGTTACATCCAAACTTTCAAAAACTGCAGTCTTTTACGTTAATTTTGGATAATTCGTCTATCAGGTTCATATTATGTTTTAAAATGCCCTTCGGATACTAAGCCTACCCATTTTCCAATTATGTTGGAAAGAAATTCTCCAGCCTCCTCTGCGGTGATCTCGTCGATGCCACGATCGGTCTTAGCGGGCACCCTTCCTTGTGGATCTTAGGCTACCATAAATATATGATCTCTGGACTTTCCACTGATTTTACTCTATGTTCTAATTCTTTTCTCTTGGTTTTGTCGTGGATTTTTGTAAGGGAAGCATATATTTATGGACTTATTATCAACTAAAAAATTCCCCTTCGGTAACATATATGAAAATATATTATTTCCGAGGTAGAGCGAATTGGCTATTAAAGGACGTTTGTAGCTTTCTGATTGTATATGAATCACGGTGATGTGATAAATAGTCATAATATGGCTACGTGCGACAAACGCACTACACGGTCAACATGGCAGAGGTGGGTGGATATCGTCTCCAAACGCAAAACACCTGAGTTCGACGGGTGAGTTGATGGGAGATGTTATTCACTTATACCTCTCTTGTGGCCGACTGCGTTAGTGCGTCACTGTAGTCCTGATTCCTCGTCCGTCGCTGGTTCGACCCACGGGACGGTGGACTTATTATCAACTAAAAATTCCCCTCGGTAACATATATGAAAATATATTATTTCGAGGTAGAGCGAATTGGATATTAAAGGACGTTTGTAGCTTTCACGATTGTATATGAATCACGGTGATGTGATAAATAGTCATAATATGGCTACGCAGACAAACGCACTCACACGGTCAACATGGCAGAGGTGGGTGGATATCGTCTCCAAACGCAAAACACCTGAGTTCGACGGGTGAGTTGATGGGAGCTGTTATTCACTTATACCTCTCTTGTGGCCGACTGCGTTAGTGCGTCACTGTAGTCCTGATTGCTCGTCCGTCACTGGTTCGACCCCACGGGACGGTGGACTTATTATCAACTAAAAATTCCCATTCGGTAACATATATGAAAATATATTATTTCCGAGGTAGAGCGTAATTGATATTAAAGGACGTTTGTAGCTTTCTGATTGTATATGAATCACGGTGATGTGATAAATAGTCATAATATGGCTATGTATGACAAACGCACTACACGGTCAACATGGCAGAGGTGGTGGATATCGTCTCCAAACGCAAAAACACCTGAGTTCGACGGGTGAGTTGATGGGAGATGTTATTCACTATACCTCTCTTGTGGCCGACTGCGTTAGTGCGTCACTGTAGTCCTGATTCCTCGTCCGTCGCTGGTCGACCCACGGGACGGTGGACTTATTATCAACTAAAAATTCCCTTGGTAACATATATGAAAATATATTATTTCCGAGGTAGAGCGAATTGGATATTAAAGGACGTTTGTAGCTTTCTGATTGTATATGAATCACGGTGATGTGATAAATAGTCATAATATGGCTACGATGCGACAAACGCACTACATGGTCAACATGGCAGAGGTGGGTGGATATCGTCTCCAAACGCAAAACACCTGAGTTCGATCACGGGTGAGTTGATGGGAGATGTTATTCACTTATACCTTTCTTGTGGCCGACTGCGTTAGTGCGTCACTATAGTCCTGATTCTCGTCCGTCGCTGGTTGACCCCACGGGACGGTGGACTTATTATCAACTAAAAATTCCCCTTCGGTAACATATATGAAAATATATTATTTCCGAGGTAGAGCGAATTGGATATTAAAGGACGTTTGTAGCTTTCTGATTGTATATGAATCACGGTGATGTGATAAATAAAGGGTCATATATATATATATATATATATATATATATATATATATATATATATATATATATATATATATATATATATATATATATATGTGTGTGTGTGTGTGTGTGTGTGTGTGACTGTGAATCATATTCTGTTAAAACGGAATTCCATCTGATAAAAGGAGCCCATATAAATTATATATGACAAATTCCAGTTTATTCTGTGATTATGGTTATTTATGTGGATAAAAATAGCTGAATGTTTATGCTGTATTAATCTCTGGGGCAGAGATTTACCTGTAAAACCGATGTAGGATTGGTTACAGTCGAGACAAGAGATTTCATGTACTTCTGTGTTTTTGGGGACTAGCTTTTGTTGGAAGTTAATCGGGGATTTAGCTAAGGTATTTGGTGTGTAAAAGCAAAAGGGTTAGAGTTTCCAAGCGTCTGTGTCAGCGTCTTAATCCTGCCTAGGTGTGGGATTTTTATTTTGTTGTTGGGCGTCTCTCTAGTCTGGTTTTGAGAGGGATAGTAGATTATGTTAGCCTTACGTATCGCTTCCTCAATAATATGGTCAGGATACTTTAAAGATGACAGCTACTTACAGATTCCCTCAATTTCCTTTTCCAGGAAATCAGGGGGCAAATCTGTAAGGCTCTTAAGAATAAATTGCTGGCTACGCCAATCTTGAAAGAAATGTCATAATAACTAAACTAGTGAATGTATGAATGTGAAAATGCTGGTTTTCTGTATACGGTAAATTTTGAATTCTGTTGTGTTTCTAATTGTTAAAACATCAAGAAAAGGAATTTTATCGTCTGTTTCCCATTCAACTTTAAATTTGATGCTGGGCACTAATGCATTTAATTTTGGAAAAAAATCCGTTGAAATTGCCCTAAAATGTCAGGGTATCATCTACATATCTCATCCACAGCACGTCTTTAGGTCTTAATGCATTTATTATTATAGTTTCAAAATATTCCATGTATAGATTGGATAAAACAGTACTTAAAGGGTTGCCCATGCTACACGAGAATTTTTGTTTTCAGAATGACTCCAAAAATGAGAAGACGTTATTTGATACACATAATTCAACTAAGCGTATTATGTTATCTAGGGCTAGTGGGAAATTATCTGAAGAGGGGCTAATTTTTCTCTCAAAAACTGTAGAATATCCTGTACTGGTACTTTTGTGAATAGGGAATCTACATCTAAGCTTAAAAGTTTTATATTGTGAAGTGGAATATGTGCTTCTTTGAATCTGAGGCAAATCTTCAAAATGTTTAATGTGACTGGGAGAAAATGTGCTTAAGAAAGCGGAAAGGAGGATGGCTAACCACTTACAAATTATATAACTGAAACCTCCAACACATGAGAAAATAGGTCTGAATGGAAGACTATCTTTGAGTTTTGGGAAGGTCATAAAAGTAAGGTAGTTTTAACTTTATGATTTTAAATTTTTCCCTGTAGTTCAATGCTCTTGTTGTCTTTGCCAATTAATCTTACTTTTCTAAAAATTTTGTGTGGACGTTTTGGAGGGGATTTCTATATATATACATATATATATATATATATATATATATATATATATATATATATATATATATATATATATATATATATATATATATATATATATATATATATATATATAATATATATATATATATATATATATATATATATATATATATATATATATATATATATATATATATATATATATATATATATATATATATATATATATATATATATATATATGTAATTCTAATAGCCACAATGCCCTCATAACTTCTCGAATTCTTCGCGCTTTTTGGATATGCTTGTAACTACGAAGCCGAAAATATCCAGACGGAAGAAATTGAAGAGCCTGTGAATGGCGGTCGCGAGAATCGAACCCGCGTTACCATATTCACAAGGAGGTCAGGTTGCCGACCTGGCTACGAGAAGGATAAAAGTCTATTGCCTCTCGTACATACATATACCTGTCGTTTTCAGATATATTTTGTTAGAGCTGGAATAGACCCATCCTCACCATCGTAGCCAAGTGGGCAATCGTTTTTATTGCTTTTTGGGCTGAAATATATATGTAGAATCTACTGGTCACTTTTACCAGACACATATGTAATTCTAATAGCCACAATGCCCTCTTAACTTCTCGAATTCTTCGCGCTTTTTTGGATATGCTTGTAACTATGAAGCCGAAAATATCCAGACGGAAGAAATTGAAGAGCCTGTGAATTGCGGTCGCGAGAATCGAACCCGCGTTACCATATTCACAAGGAGGTCACGTTGCCGACCTGGCTACGAGAAGGATAAAAGTCTACTGCCTCTCGTACATACATATACCTGTCGTTTTCAGATATATATATATATATATATATATATATATATATATATATATATATATATATATATATATATATATATATATATATATATATATATATATATATATATATATATATATATATATATATGTATATAAATAAATATATATATATATATATATATATATATATATATATATATATATATATATATATATATATATATATATATATATATATATATATATATATATATATATATATATATATATATATATATATTACATATATATATATATATATATATATATATATATATATATATATATATATATATATATATATATATATATATATATATATATATATATATATATATATATATATATATATATATATATATATATATATATATATATATATATATATATATATATATATATATATATATATATATATATATTGAGCATGAGCCAGAGGTACTCTGTTTCAAAGAATGTAGGAATTGTCTGGAACCTACTTACTTCAGTCCTGTGATAATCTATGCCTTTTTTTTTTTATGTAACTCGATCTAGCGAGCCAGGTACACAACTCGAATTCCATACTATAAAAAATATTTCTTTTAGAAGAGATTCTGATTTTGAATTTCGTATTTCTATTAGATCTTCTTGTAAAAAGCGGGCTGTTAGCACAGCACCCATCCTCTAAGTAGAGAGTAGTCTTATCTATCCACTTATGAAAAAAAAAATGTCCATTCGTTGTGATAGCTTGATACTACACTAAAGATATTTTTTATAACCTTTAGAAAATATAACGAATCTGAGATATAAATACTTGTCCTTCCCAAACTGCTGCTTTCCTTTTCCAAGGGTTTATTATTGTAGCCATATGATCCATAACACTTCCAAGTTCGCGCAATGTTAATAAACGGTGAGTACCCCATGGAATCTACATAGATTGAGTGTATGAGTTTCGCACTTCATTCGACTGCTTGACTGGGAATGAAAGATGTAATTTATACCAACACATACGCAATATGACACATGTCTACTAATTTTAGTAAAATTTTGCTCAAACTTAACATACCGACAAATATTTTCATATACTTTTGCTCTACTATTCATCATATTACTCTTGACAAATAACTTCCTAATACAGATGCCTGTAATGCACTGCACTCTGTAGAGGAATTTTTTATTTGGTGATGTCGATGGACTTCACAAAGAGGCTGGAATTTTAGAGTTGTTATTCAGAGTACTGCTGCTCTTGACATTTTAAGTCCTATCTTTAAAGAAAGTAAACAAATAATAACACAAAGTTCAAACGACATTGTGGTAGGTTATCCATTATAAAATCGCATTAATTGCTCCTTCTTATTCATTTTTTTCATATTACAACCTCAAAATCACCTCAACATTCTCAGTTCAGTTATAGGTTGAACTTATGACCGTTGACCAGCCCTGTGAGAGCTGCTAGTCAGCTCAGAGGTTTGGTTAAACTACATTGATGATAATAATAAGACCTCCATTTACTGGAAGTTAAATTACCCCGAGCACAATTTTCTATGTGAATTGTTTAAAATGTTAACTTATATATATTTCTCTTTTCCACTAAGGAGTTAGGATAAAATTTCCACATATCATTATCCTCTCCTATATCCGGTTTTGCTATATACAATCGTAGCATCAATGTCAAGGCACTATTTGTGGCACGTCAATCATTGTCATTTCGTAAAAGGAAGAAGGAAAGACGAGCAATACAATGTCACTGAAGCATCATCTTCGTCCTTACGGGCTCTTTGACTAATGAATTGGATTACGATAGCAAAAACGATAAAAAAAGATGCAATCTCACTATATGTGGATGGATACCATTGGGTAGCAAACCAATATTGTGTAGGATGCGTGGATTAACGGTCAGTATAAGGAATGGAGCAATTAAAAGTGCAAGAACTCCTAGGAAGATCAGTAGAACTCTTGTTGTCATGCAGTAAGAAGGGGTCAGCAATGCAAATCGATAGTAACAATATTCGTGAGCAATCAGTGAGAGTTGAGCAGCAAATGGTCTTTTGTCTGTAACAAACTTCACAACTCAGAAAATTGCATTAAATCTTAATTCGCTACTCTATGCAATATCTTAGTTCCAGACAATGTATGGTAAGTACGATAAATGTGTGAAATATTACCATTAGACTTATAAACGAAACCTTATAAAATGAGAAAACAAAAGGAATATTATAATGAATTTTCAACAGAATGATCGCTAGTTTTCTTCTCTGAGTCGTTCGACCACTTTTAATCTCAAATGGAATGCTGTTTGGGTTTAAACTAGTTGTTGGGCTGAAGGATGATGGTCCATTGTATAACTAAGTAACTGACCTAAACAATCGGCCCTTTGTAGAAGCCATAACCACAACAGACGATTTAAGTTGGTAAAGCCCCAGTCTCACTAGAGCTTGCGACTGCTAGAGACCACCGGCGACCTCTAATACTAGTGATCACCTGCGATGGTCTGCGACTTAATTCAAGAAAATGCTTAGCAGTCACATATAAATATACTTCTGCGATTATCGTATGACAGGTAGTTGACAGTCGTGCGACAAATCATTTGTAATCGTACAATGGTTACACGATTGTGTAAGACCGTCTACGATTACTGATGAATACCAGCGACCTGTCATGCAGCCATCACAAGATCACTTACGACTTCTAAAGATTATCTGTGACTAGTGAAGATACACAAGGATCATCGTGCGATTTTTGCGATCACTGATGATTTGAAAAAGACCAATGGCGTTGGGGTATAAATAAGGACTTGTTGTGAAATAGTTTAATTTTGAAGGAGGCAGTCGAAGTGTCTGCAACTAATAATGGCTATGGCAGATGTGACTTCAGTTGCAACAAGAAGATGCTGCTGTGCTAGCATTGCTTTTACAGTGATGTGCGAGGAGACAGCAATGAAGACAGCAAAAATATTGGGTTCACCGTTGGATTACCAGAAGAGTTCTGTTCGGCAACTATGAAAATTTAATGGCAGAACTAGAGAGGGAGTCGCAAGGTGACTTCAAGAATTTCCTAAGGATGGAACCAGCTGCGTTCCATGAGCTTGTTCAACAGGTAACTCCAAGTTTAATTAAACAAGATACCAGGTTTAGGAGACCTCTTGAACGTGGTTTGAGGCTGGTTATTACGCTTCGACACCTCGCATCTCGACCAGCTTCCAAAATGAGCAAACCTGTATATAAAGAGTGGCCTTTGGTAAACAAGATTATATAGCCTGTTGTCACATGGTCATCAGCAGTCTTTGGTGATTGTGCGACAGGTCGCTAGCAGTCATATGATGATCACAAGACTTTGAAAAGACTATCTACTGTACAACCAAATGTAGAAAAGATCAGCAGCGACCAGTTAAAGATTATTAGAGACCTTTGTACGACAATCACACGATTACCTAGAATCCTTTGAAAACCACTAGCGACCAGCTTGACTGCAGGAAGGTGTTTGTGCCAGTTCAAAAACCTCTCTACAACTGGAATTGGTCCCATGATCTAAAAAGATTACCAGCCACTACCGAAGGCCACTGGTGACTGCCAGTGACAAGTCGTGCAACCTTTTAATGATTGCCGAGGACCAGAGGTCGCCAACTGGTCTTTGGAGGTTGTAAACTGTAGTGGGACTGGCCAGTTTTGCGTAGAATGCATTTTGCCTCGAAGGAAGCAGGATTTAAAAAAACTGTACATGTCTCATTGCTGGCAACAGTATTGGACTACATATAGGTTCATGATTCCAGTAATTTTAAGTATTTTTAGTATGTACATAGGGGACATTCCTAATTGATGTCATTCCTGTGAGGTTTATGGGGTATCTTACCTACTATATAGTCAAATTCTAAATTCTATTGGCATTCGCTGATCGTTGCTTGCACCGAATGCCGGTGGAATTTTGAATTTGATTGTATGATAAATTATTTCTTATTCTGAAAGAAGAAAAAAAAAAATGTTTATATCGATAAAAACAATTCTTTTCTGTTTCAATAAGCACTGGAGCAACATTTCATTGACTTCTGTGAATATAGTACACTGACTGAGATAAAAAAAAAATACATAGAAAACTAGCCTAGAACTGTGGCCAGCACTTGAGCCTAACTACCGATCTGTACCTGTATCAAGGTTGCCTTCACGTTTACTGATCTCTCCTGACTTGGTCCTTAATTTTCAAACCCTAAACAAAGAACTACAGATAATATACTTTGCATAAGTAGAAACGTGTTTGTCGGGTGGTCTGTTGACATTATGTAATTTTATAATGGTATATGTCCAAATACTGATTGTTATATGGTGTTGCACAGGCAAAAAGGGTGTCGATGTTTTGTAATAAATATTGCATGATGTCTGATGGGCTTTTATTTAGTAATCTTTATATATATTTTGTATCATTTAATTTCGAAAACTAGAATACTGCAGTTTTAGTATGCTAATTGAAACTAAAGAGAGGAATACCAAGCCTCGCAAATATAAGACTTTTTCAAATAGCTCAAGTTTTAGTTTCAGAATTTTGAAGTGACAATTTCACTATTACCTTCAAAATGCTCCGCCATTTTAACAATACTTAGCATGGGGTTCAATGGTAAACTTCAAGGCAACAGGACTCTCACAGATTAGTATACTTCCTTTGTAAATGGGATTTTTCAAGAGAAAAGTTTGTTTCAATAAGACGAAATACTATTCTTGGGGTGAAAGATAGACTTAAGTAAACTAAGGAAAAAACTTGGATTTATTTATAATCATGAATATGTTCAAAGATGTGAAAGTGAGAAAAGAGTTTGATGATTGCATCTTTACATATGCTCACAGTTTAGGGGACTGCCTAGTGTGTAGCTGCAAATTTCATGTTAATAACTTGATATCTTAAGTCCTTCATGCTGGATAACAGGAGAAGTAGTTGTTAACTTTTAAATGACCTATTGATGAGCTACTGCTGGAAAAACTTGCAATCAAGGTTGACTCCACTAACCTCTTCCTGATGTAATCATTTGATGCTCCTGGCACAGAAGAAATCTAGGCAGATATGGTCAGGGAAAAGCATTTGTTAAATAAAATCAACAGATACTTATGAAAAATAATTTAGAAAAAATTTAGGCTGCTAGTTCTCAGTGCTATTCAGCTATCAATGCATAGGCTACTTCAAAGAGTAATGTTTTCAGTTTTGTTGATAAAGGAGTAGAGATGATGCAGGGTACATGGCAGTGTAGAGGGTGTTGAAGCAAAGAAGAGTGGGAAGCTGAGACCAAAAGTAATGAGTTTTAGCATCTATGATGAGGATGATGATGTGGCTAATGCACTAGTTGAAAGAAACCACTTTCTATAGTCTATCCCCGATGTAAGGGCGAACATAAAGTTGCTGTTTATTAAGCCTGCTGCGAATGGAGCTCCCAGCTTCATTCTAAGTTGTTGGCCTTGAAACATGGGAATGGTGATGAGGTTGCCTTATGGTGGAGAATATATATATGTGAGAGGTACGTGATAGGTATCATTTGCTGACCTGCTTCTATTGTCAGAAGGATTGCAAAAAAAAAAAGCTGATAGAGTCTGTGGTAACAATGATGTTAATCACATTACAAATGAATGCTGCAACTTGAGTGAGATAAAGTGTCTATATTAATTGAGGCAGATAAGGCCAGACACTGAATTCTTGTGAACTAGGGAAACTGTAAAGGTTTGGAAGTGGAAATAGTGAAAGTAGCAGCAACTGACGATCGTTGATATAAATGTTACTATCTTAAAATGTGGACTTGTAAATATTCAGTCTGTCGGTAATAGTACACTGAAAATTAGAGAGTTGATGAATGAAAAGTCTTTTGAACTGTGGTTAAATGACCATGATACTGCTAAGATGAATTAAATGACACGTGATACACTTTCTTTCACATTCCGAGAGAAGATAGGCAGGGGGAGAAGTTAGACTTTGTTAATAGCAGCTGTTCTCATCTAAACAGTATAAAGAGCACCATGGTGCTTCAAATACTTAGATCGGTGGATCTCCTTTATTGTTCTCTATAGACCTCCATGGTCAAATGGTAATGCTTCTACAGAGAGTAGCATAATTCTAGAAATGGGTGAAACGACTACTACACAAGCCTATATCTATTGGGACTTTAATCTAGAGAAGGATGATCCAAAAAGCCATAACACGGTTATCTTTAATGAGTTAATGGAATCACATCAATTGATTAGTAGTACTGAGTGTGCAACAACCTTGACTAGACATACATTAGATCTTCTTATAAGTGACTTTAAAAATAACAGTGAATGGGATATTAGTGTGGAGAAGTACACCATATCTCCAATACACAGAATCAACTTTTAGAATACCAGTACTGAAATGCAATGTGATAAAGAAAAAAGGTTTAAGGACAGGTCGAATTTTTTCTTGCATGGTTTTATTAATGTAGTGATTTAGAGACTAAATGATGATATTAATGTCCCTTGTGATCATGTAACCTTGACCTATTAAGGAAGACTGATTCTTGAATGTTTATAACTGAGTGAATAAAAGTGAATATGTGCCCATTACTAGAGAAGTGCATAATCATTATGGAGATTACCTTGCCTCAGTGGTGAGATTCTGAGACTTAAGAGGAAAAAAAAATGTAAAGAGGACACACAGTGTGGGTTAAATACTGGAAGCACATAGAAGAACACAGAATAATTAAAAGCCATTAAAATTGTCTAATAAAAAAAGAGGAAAACTGAATTTTATTATGCTACGTGAATAGGTTCTCATGCGGCACCTACCTCCGCAACATACTGGTCCCTACTTCCACGACACCTGGATCGCATGTGGCTCTTGGGCCATGGTTCTCATGCCATTCTCCTTAGCAACACATCAACCCGGCAGGATGGCGCCGACTTCCAGGACACACCTGACCTTCATCTTTACAAAAGACACAAAGTCTAAAATTGAATGCATGTGCAGTATTGGTCTATTAGTTTCTATGCCAATTTCCTGGCCGCTGATTGGTCAGCAGTTCATACAAATACCACTGTAGTTTGCTAGTAAAATATCATTCTCAAGATCGATGTCTTCTCAATTATCATCCTGCTGAAATGGTGACCCCATCACACCAACACCCAGCAAAGATGCGAGAGGTGTCCAGTGATGACACATCACCCTCCCCTTCTGCCATCCCCGCTGATACCATCGCCTAAGTCAAGCTTCCAACCTTCACACCAGCTAATACCAACACTTGGTTCCATGGAGCTAAAGTCATGCTTCGAATCAAGGGCATATGGTCCTCAATGACCAAGGCAGATTACGTTCTCACCACCCTGCTGGGCTACCTCTTTCCACCAGCTAACAGAGTGGCTGGAGGCTAAAGGTTCCGATGTCGTCCAGTACGAAGACCTGAAGGAGGTCCCATTAGACAGATTCACACCATCCCTAGCCATTCGTGTACAACAGATCTTCCATGTAGCAGAGCAACCCTTAAGTGATCACTGCCCATCCGCTGCCCTTCTCAAGGTGAGAGCCCATGCCTGTCTTCCTCCTGCAGCAGATGGTTCCCCAAATCAATTGACATCATCAAAGCACTCTGGCTGCAGTGCCTGCCAGCGTCAGCAAGGGCAGCACTCACCAACATTGGAGACATACCCGACGATGCCCTCGCCACTCTAGTTGACAATCTGACGGACGCCCATGCTGTTGCACACCGCTGCCATGCCCAAGCCTTCACCACCCTTCAAGGAACATCCAACCCTTCAGTGACAAACTTCTTAATGCCACAGAGGCCACCATGGCTGTCAAACCCTTGCAAACTTCCAGGACAAACCCTTGCTGCCCACTCCGCCTTCAGAAACCCAAGGGAACCAACTACATGTAGCAGCAATCGACACCGCTTCAGCTTTTCCAATACCACAGAACATTCGGCCCTACCGCCAAGAACAGCCTCTCAGGATGCCCATGGCCAAAAAACACGTGAAACGGCTAATGCCACTTCTGGTAGTCATAGCAGGTGTGTACCCCTCAACCAGGAGTTATACTAATGTAGATGAATCTAACTGTAATCCTGACATATCCAATCTTACATGCTCTATCAACACCTCTGTCTTTTTTATCCTTGATTCTGCCACAGGTACTCTCTTTTTGGTCAACATAGGGCTTGCCATCCCTTTCTGCCTGCATCCAGTCGACCAACCAAACACCCACAGCCATCTGATGTCCGACTCACAGCTGCCAATGGCTTTCCCATCCTTACCTTCGGTCAGAAGCGTCTTGCCCTTAACCTCGGTGACAGAAAGTACCAATGGCGGATTATCGTCACAGACATCTCAGTAACTCCTCGGGGCTGACTTCTTGGCACACCACCAACTGCTCATGGACGTTGTCAACAGGCACCTCGTCGATGCCACCGATCTGTCCACGATGCCCATCAATGCAGCACCCGCAGAACTGGCCCTCCACATCACTGATTCCAAAGACAATTCTGCATACCTGCTCGCCACATACCCAGATGTTTTCAAACCTGGACTACGGCAATCTCATCAAATCCCTGCCAAGCACAGTATTTTACATCACATTAAAACCTCAGGCCCTCCCATACACTCCCGTTTCCGATGCCTACTACCCGAAAAACTTGCCGCTGGAAAGAAAACCTTCTCAGAGATAGAAAAGATGGGTTTGTGTCAAAAGGCATCCAGTCCTTGGGCATCTCCCCTCCTCATAGTAACAAAACAGGATGCACCCTACGTGAATGCAGAGACTCACAGAAGGCAAAATGTAATCACTGAGGTTGACCACTACCCCCTCCCTAATATCACAGATGTGACCACCTTCACGGGGCAAAAATCTTCTCAAAGCTGGACCTTCTCAAAGGTTAATTCCAGGTCCCCATGAATCCCGAAGACATCTTGAAGACCACCATCACAACACCCTTCAGCACCTTCACCCTCAATTACTCCTGCTTTAGCCTTCACAGGAGCTACTTTTCAACAATTGATGGATGGCATCCTGGGAGAGCTTCCCTTCTGTGTCTGTTACATCGATGATATTTTGATTTTCTCTGCATCAAAGGAAGAGCACCTCCAACACCTGCACACCGTCCTCCAATGCCTGCAAGAAAATGGCCTCATCATCCAGTATGACAAATGATTCTTCACCACCAAGAGGGTAGAGTTCTTGGGGCACCTTATAACAGCTGAGGGTGTCCAGTCCTTGTCCAGAAGGTCGCTGCCATCAGGAAGTTCCTCACCCCACCACCATCAAGGGTCTACAAGAATTCCTCAGAATGGTAACTATTATCATCGCTTTTTACCCGACATTGCCTCAACCTTGGCCCCACTCCACGAAGTCCTTAAGGGCAAGTCCAAGGCCCTCACCTGCGGATCCCCGCAGGAAGCCGCCTTCACCTCCATCAAAAACACCCTCACAAAGGCCACTGCCCTCTCTTTCTCTGCACCAGGTCATTCTCTACTGCTTTCCATGGACGCCAGAAACATAGCCACATGAGCCATTTTGGAGCAGATCATCCACGGTCGTCCTTGATCCCTCGCCTTTTTTAGCAGGAAACTCAGCAAGACAGAGACAACTACTCTACGCTTGACCACGAGCTCCTGGCGGCATACCTTGCCATCAAACACTTCCAACACCTTGTGGAGGGCACGCCTTTCACCCTTCAAACTGACCATCTACCACTAGCGCATTCTATAAACTGACAGTTCAATGCCTGATCACCCCGTCAGCTCCTCCATTTGTCAGCTATCACTGAATTCAACTGCACCCTTCATCACATTCCTGGGAAACACAACCCCGTCTCTGATGTCCTCTCCAGAATCTCCATTGATGCAGTACAGATCAGCCTCAATTACAAGCAGCTGAGGGCCAAGCAACAGCGGAACACAGAGCTCAATGCCTGCAAGGCCTCCTTAACGTCTTTACAATGTCACGATGTCCCCCTCAACGACAACAGCCCTATCTCTATCCTCTGTGATATTAACACTGGCTGCCCATGCCCATGGATCCCACAGGCACTTAGACATCATATCTTTGACATTGTCCACAGTCTGGCACACCCTTCAGGATGATCCAAAGCCACCCTCCTGAAGGAGCACTTCTGGCACTGCATATCGAAAGATGCAAAGTCACAGGCCCGTAAATGTTCTTCCTGCCAGCTCTCCAAAATCCAGCATCACACAAATTGAGGTGTGGGCTTCTTTCATCAACCACAATGGTGTTTTACCCATGTCCACATGGACATTGCAGGCCTTTTCTGCGCTCCGAAGGACATCATTGCCTACTCAAAAGATGGCCGGAAGGCGCCCGTATGATGGAGGCATCAGCAACAGCATGTGCCAGTGCTTTCCTCTCATCATGAGTGGTCAGATTCAGCGTACCCAATCATATTACCTTCAACAGAGGTGCTACCTTCATGTCGCAGCTCTGGACATCCCTAAGCTGCTTCCTTGGCACCCAGTTGCATCACACAACTGCCTACCATCCCAAATCCAATGGTAAGGTTGAGAGGTTCCACTGCACCTTGAAAGCAGCCCTGATGTCACACTGCAACTTCTCGACCTGGTACTCACAGCTTCCATGGGTCCTCCTCGACCCTCGTACCACACCTAAAGAGGGCCTTGACCTGTCAGCAGCCAAGATGGTGTATGGCGATCTGCTTATGATACCTGATGAATTCTTCCCCAACAATAATACCTCACCCAACACCATCAGACTCCGGACCTTCATCAGAAAATTGGCCTCTGACCAACCATTCTATAAGCCAAATGACAAGACCTTTATCCCCTAGGATCTACATACTGCAACACATGTATTCATCAGAACCAATGCCGTTCGACCATCTTTAACCCAGTCTTTCACAGGCCCCTACCACATCATCGACTGCAAGCAGAAAGCCTTCCCCATCGACATCCACTGCACGACAGATTGGGTTGCCATCGACCACCTGAAACCAGCGTGCTTGCCAGCGACATTACTCCTCCAGTCCAGTTTTCAAGGGCGGGACGCCCTCTGCACTGCCCTGGTCAACTTTCAGGGGGGTATTGAGCCATGTGAATAGGTTCTCACTCTGCACCCACTTTTGCGACACCTGGATTGCACCTGGCGCTCAGACTGCAGTTGTCACGCCATTCTCCTTAACAACATATCAAGCTGACAGGACGGCGCCGACTTCCATAACACACCTGATCTTCATCTTTACAGATGACACAAAGTCTAAAATCGAATGCATGTGCAGTATTGGTCTGTTAGTTACCGTGTAAATTTGCTGGCAATTCATATAAATACCCACTGTAGTTTGCTAATAAAGTATCATTCTCAAGATCGACAACTTGTCTCACTTATCATCCTGCCAAATTATCATCCAAGAAGTGGGAATGGATGTGAATGAATTATATAGATTTCTGGATTTCTTAACTGGAAACCTAAAAGAAGAAAGGCTCCCGAAGGTTTCAGAGACCAAGAACTAGCTTATAATTATCTAGATTTTTTTAAAGATAAAAATTTTGAAATTGTTGTCACTTTTGTTGAAACATCTAATCAGATAGATACTGTACCAAAATTAACAAAAGACAAGCGAACTTTAGTGGCGTAACTAACGGTGATGTTATTGGGATTATTGAAGGTGCAGAAAACAAACTGAGCAACTTATCTGACGCCAAGATTTGAATTTGTAGGAGTAGAACATTTTTCTTGCTTTGCTGGTATTATATAGTGAAAGTTATAAATGTCAGTATCTTTGAATGAAAGTTCCTTATAGCTGAGGAAGTTGGTGTTGTGAAACCATTCTTGAAAGGTGCACTTGATCATCAAAATTTAAATCAATATAAGCCTGTTCAAATTCATCTTTTATGTCTAAAATGTTAGGATATGTTATTGTTGATAAACTAATTGGTCATCTGGATAGGGTAAATTCTTTACCGAATAGTCACTCAGCTTATAGACAACTATATCCTGTAGACACTTCAGTATGCTTTGCTGTAAATAACCTACTAGGAATGATGGATGAAGGCAAATATAGTATTTTGATGTTGTTCTGTCTCAGTGCTGCTTTGATACAGGTGTACATGAACATTTTCCAAATGATTTGGGTGGACTTTTGCAACTTTATCGTAATCTGCCTAAGATACAGCTTAGGTAGTTGCAAAATATACTAAACTGGATGACAAGACTAATAAAAGGTATTGCACAGCACAATAGCATGATGCCTTTATTGTTTGAGAACCCTTTTAAAGCTAGCATAAAGTTTACAATAGGTGTAATGATTCATCAAACTATCAAGACTGAGTGTCCAAGATATTTGAATGGATTGATGAATACTGTAAAGCCAATAGATATAGTCAACACAAGAGTAGCTACATATGGTCTCAAGTTACTTGAGCCAAATCAAATTTAAATGTAGGCTTCAAAGCCATTAAATTTGCAGCTTCAGTGCCTTAGAATAAACTCCCACTTAATAGTGTGGATTTGCCAATTAATATGGAGTACCCCATATGAAAAAATCTCAGAATGTTTCTGCATCATTTTGTATATGATGAGGTGAGTTTGCGGGTCTCACAGAGTACCTTGGCGGAGTGGATTGAATTGAATTGAATATAGAATATAGGCCAAGGGCCAAGCACTGGGACCTATGAGGTCGTTCGGTGCTGAATTGGAAATTAACAGTAAAAGGTTTGAAAGGTGTCACAGAGGGAAAACCTCGCAGTTGCACTATGAATCAATTGTTAGGATAAGGTGGAAAGTAAGAAGGAAGAAAGAGAATATGAAAGGAGCTACTGTAAAAAGAACGAAAGGGGTTGCAGCTAGGGGTCGAAGGCACGCTGCAAAGAACCTTAAGCAATGCCTACAGTGCACCACATGAGGTGTACTGACGGCACGATCCCCCTAAGGGACTTTGGCGGAGTGGGACCCTGGGAAAAAAAAAAGAATAAACAGTAAACAGTAAATGGTAGTGCTAAACTAAGCAATAGCATGAGCATTTTCAACTGTATAACTGAAGAGAGCGCCTGGCATGTTACAGGTTTTTACATCACGTTTGCATTTATTCCTATTAACAGCAACCTTCCTGTTCCTCCCGATAAACTTTATTGCAGTTGTATTGCACCATACTCTATAAACACATACCCGTCTTCCACTTTTAGTTTGTTCCAGTTGGCAATACACTGGTAGAATATTGGCAGCAAACATCCATCCTATAAACAGTGCTTCATAACATTGTTGGGAGATTTTCCAGTCTCTAACCTTAGGTTAGTTGAAGTACAGTAGATCCCAGTGCAGCATATGTAAGTTATCTTGTACTGTCCTGGTATTTGAATCAGAGTTAGAAAGTTATAGAGCAGTGCTAAATTAGAACTTTTGACACCAAGTCCTTTCTCTCCATTTAGAGACGTTCTGCCTTGTGAGTAAATAGTCTAGGATGCTTTAGAGTACATGAAAAATTAAATATACAAAATTCATGCTAAATCATTAGTCATTGTGTAATAAAATGCATAGATTGATAAAAATTATTTCAACTGAATGCATGAAAAAAAGATATATATAATATATAAGATATATATATATATATATATATATATATATATATATATATATATATATATATATATATATATATATATATATATATATATATATATATATATATATACGTGGTACCTTTTGTTTGAAAATTTTTCATGCATTTCCAGTTGAAATCATTTGCATCAATCTATATTTATTACGACTTCTGGCTCTTCCCCGGGCTGAAGACTGTGTTCAAACAAACCCATTTTGCCCCTGTAGAAGAGATCAAGGCCAATGTGATGAGGGAGTTAAGGGGCCTCAAGAAGGAGGGCTTTGCCGAGTACTTCCATGGATGGCAGACGCGAATGCAGAAGTGCATTAACTCTGTGGGGGACTACTTTGAAGGGGACAAGGCGTAATTTCTTCGAAGATTTTTTAATAAAACTATTTTGAGATAAGTATGTGTGTGTGTGTGTTAGTGTTTGTACATATATATATAATATATATTACAGTATATATATATATATATATATATATATATATATATATATATATATGTATATATATTATATATATATATATATATATATATATATATATATATATATATATAGTATATATTCTTATATATATATATATATATATATATATATATATATATATATATATATATATATATATATATATATATATATATATATATATATATATTTATATATATATATATATATATATATATATATATATATATATATATATATATATATATATATATATATATATATACATATATATATACATATATATATATATATATATATATATATATATATATATATATATTTATATATATATAGTATATATATATATATATATAGTATGTATATATATATATATATGTATATATATATATATATATATATATATATATATATATATATATATATATATATATATATATATATATATATATATATATATATATATATAGAGGATATATATATATATATATATATATATATATATATATATATATATATATATATATATATATATATATATATATATATATATATATATATATATTATAATGTGTTATAATATATAAAACCATTTTACAAATATGATATTTGTCTCTGTGAAGATTTTGATGTTTTGCTTGCAGATTCGTCATTTTTGTGAGATATGATAATATGATCTTAAAATGTCTTTTTTTTTACTGATAAATTGTGTATCATGTGATTCTGAAATATGTTTTGATATTTTTTTTTTATTTGTTTAATATATTGTGCAGTATATTAAAACGAATACTGAGTGTTAATGCCGAGTAGAGAGAAAAGTTAAGATTCTTGTCACTTTGCCACATCCTGTAGTGACACAGGTGTTTGGGGTGAAGGAAGAAAGGCAAGGGCCACTTTGCTTATCGTTGATGAGTTGACAGTTATTTGCCAAATGATTGTTACACATTTGTTCTGTGTGCCTATTCTGAGGTTAATATCTTTGTCTATGTCTATTATGTTTCCATAATCTGAGTATAAAAGGATGAGGAAGTGAGAGAGTGAAGTTGACATGTTGACAGCCAACCCAGAATTTGGTCCAAAATACTTCTTTCTATTTGGTCAGGTGGTTTGAGTGAGCGGATGATGTCCATCATACAGACAAGAGCTCTGGCATATTTCCTTCTGAGCCTTAGAATTCTCTGTGTGTATTCTTTGTGTATTCTGTAGAAGAGGAATAAGGTGTTCTGTGTATTCCCTATGTGTATTCTTTGAGTATTATGGGAAGGCTTGAAGATAAAAGAGGTGTACTGAATGAAAAACAGTCAGTTATGCAAAGGAGTTGCTGGCATAAGGCCTCTCTCTCTCTCTCTCTCTCTCTCTCTCTCTCTCTCTCTCAATTACCATTCATGTATAAGGGAGTTATACTGGTTGCTCTCCTATATGTATAAGTTTTGATAAATTCACCTACGAAGTGTATACATTTTGTAATAGCGATCTAAGGTATTTATATTGTGTTTTACTACTTTCTGTTGAAGAAGGTAAGATTCTTACTTGATATGTTTTGTGCTGTTATTGTGATAGAGAATTATTATTTTGATAAGAGGTGGATAATATCTCTTTTAGTGAGTTCTAATGTGCCTTGCTGCTAACTGTACTTTACTAAGTACATATCATTGTGACTTGGCAGTGTTGTATTTGAGAAAGTCTTAGAAAGACGTGAGTTTAGCCTTTTTTTTTAAAGTGAAGGTAATCTTTTGAAAGATTGATATAATCTTTAAACATATTTTTGTCTTAGTGAAATTGCTGTTGGTATATTTCCATTTTTGCATAATTCATTCTTGTGTGTTTATGTTTCCCTATTTATCACACAAGTTGAAACGTTTATAATATCAATATTTACCCAAAGTTTTGTGTTGGTGATTACTTAGCATATTGTCAGTGCATACTTATTATTGAGATTTCAGTGAATACCTGTATTGACTCCCATTTACTGATGTTTTAGTGAAAGTTAATGGTTTGAATTTTACTTAAAAGATTCCAAAATGCATTAGTTAATTTAAGGAAAAGGGGATATTTGTCATCACAAACTCTGACAAAGAAAAAATAGTTCTGTTAGACACTGTTACATCAATAAAGTTCAAGAACTTTTAAACGATTGGAGACCTGGACAAATTAACGAAAGATCCCACAACAAATATTGCTGCTCAATTTAACAAATCAGTTAGAACCATAGGGGCAATAAAAAGTTTCAATTACTAGAGACATTCAAGAATCAACCCCTCTCCCCCTATTTTTACGGCCTCCCGAAAACACATAAAGATGGGATTCCCTGTTACGTTCCATAATATCTAGCAGGGCTCTTTTCATGTGACAAATTATCAAAATGGCTCGTTACTTGTTATCACCCTTTCTAGGAACCTTCTCATCCTCCCACGTCAAACATGCAGAGGATTTCATACAAAAATTTAATAGTTTAAACATCCCCTCAAACAACATCAAATTGCTCAGCCTAGACGTGATTCATTATTTACCAAAGTCCCGATTGCCGACGTGTTGTTTTCTTAGAGAGGAAGTTACAACCATATGAAGACCATTTTCCTCTTGGCATAGATAAAACTTTAAAACTTATCAACCTCTGTGTAACTAACAACGTGTTTTCTTTCAATGGTAATTTTACAAACAAAAATTTGGCTGTAGCATGGGAAGTCCCCTATCACCCCTTCTAGCAAACTTGTACATGGAATATTTCGAAACAGAACTTTTGTCGTCTATCAAACCCCATAATATGATCTGGCTTAGATACGTAGATGATATCTTTACTTTCTGGGACAATAGCTGGGGACTTTAATGAATTTTTTAATAGGCTAAATTCGCTAGTTCCGACCATAAAATTTAAAACAGAATGGGAAAAGGACGGAAAAACTGCCGTTCCTAGATGTACTGATCATAAGAAAACAGAACAGGTATGCATTTACAGTATATAGAAAACCCACCTTCGCTGTCTCTCTACATTCATTTCTTAAGCTACCACGACGTATCCGTAAAAATCATGGGTAGGGTGCAACTTATTCCTCAGAGGACTTAGGATATGTTCAAATGAGTACCTGGATAAAGAATTTAACACGATCCGCCAACACCTAACGCAACTGCTATATCCACCACACATTATCGAGAGGGCTATTAACAAAGCGAATAAAATATACTATAAAGGTCCCACTCACAACAGACAAATAGATTTCAACAACAAAATAAAGCTTCCATACGATGAAAACATCAAAAGGCCTTCCGAGCAACTCAGGCCTAACAATCCTTTCATTTTCCATTATCCCAAATCCATCAGGAGTTCGCTCGTTAATATATACTTAAATAACAAAAAGGGAAGAAGCCGGAGTTTACAAGATACCGTGTAGTAATTGTCAGGACATCTATGTAGGCGAGACAGGTAGATCGCTCTCGCAAAGAATAACAGAGCACAAAAGATCAGTGCGTTACGCTGGAGAGTTCAGGGAATTTTCCCTACATATCAGAAATACAGGGCATGTCATTAACTGGAGTGAGGCGTAGTTGGTTTTCAAAGTAGCTGTCCGTACAAAAGAAGGATACTGGAATCTGCTATCATCAATCAAACCAACAATATGAACCTGTCAGGAGGACATTGGAAATCGGATGACATCGACACCTTAATCCTCAAATCCCTCATGAAGAAGATGACCCAGGAAACGCGACCGCCAGATCCATCGCCAAACGGGAGCTAATGAGGCCAAAAACCACTAGGAATTTGGTCATTCTCCTCCTTAAGAAATACCTCCATAGCATCGGAGGCCTAGGGCCACACCTTTATGTTTTTGTATATATACCATTGTAACTTTCCACCTGTCCATATTCTACCAGTGAACAGGGGCACAGAAGCTAGTGCCCGAAATATATGGTTTCAACGTTTAAAATAGTGTTTTATGGGCCTTCTTATATTCATATATATATATATATATATATATATATATATATATATATATATATATATATATATATATATATATATATATATATATATATATATATATATATATATATATATATATATATATATATATATATATATATATATATATATATATATATATATATATATATATATATATATATATGCTTTTTGGGCAGAGCCTCTCTCTCTCTCAATTTTGCTGTAGGCCATCGTCTTATATATTTACTTTTTATATGCAGACTTCTTCATATTTCCTGACTACTGTTTTTAATATACTTCTTCACAGTTCTGGATAAGTAGATAGAGTCGTGGTGGGTTTCCCATTTATTTATAATTGCTACCTGCCCTTTCGCCTGAATATCAACCAAGCTATCGGCTGTAAGCGGATTATGGGAGTTGCTAAAGTTTTCATTTACAATGTTTAATTTATAATAAATTAGGGTGGTTAGTAGTTAACATAATATTTACATAATGTGTTATTACATATTATACGTTGTTATAAGTTTAAGTTTTACCTTCCATTTCTGTTTCTTATGTTTCTTATGAAATTATCTATTTCTTCGGTTGTGGTATTGGGATTTGGGTGTGTCGCTGTTCTCCGGGGTTGACCTTGACCCTGGTTTCTGGACCGTGCAGAGGATAAACTTCTTTCGGTTTCCAGCTGTGTTTAAACTAGGCTTATTTGTGGCTATGCATTTTGCTTCTGTGATTATTATGTCCCGATATAAACTGCATCTGCATTAGATTTTAGTGTTGTCTATCAAGTCTTGTAGCAATGGCGTCTTATCCTGTTTGTATGTATAGCGTTGGAAAATGGCTCTTGCGTTCCTGTGTGCAAGTAGTCTCCGTCGAGTATACTGCAAACCCCGCTTACTGGCATCACTGGTAATGAGAAATAGTATTTGCACACGCACACCCAAGGAGATGACTACCAGTGTGGTTAATGAATTTATTTGTCCAGAGGAGGAATGTAGTCCTTCCAGAGAAAATTATATTGGCAGAACATCCACTACCCTCAGACGGAGATTACTTGCAGACAGAAACACAGGAGCCATTTTCCGACACTATACAGACAAACATGACAAGAACCCAATGTTACAAGACATAACAGACAACACTAAAATAAAATAAAATACAGATGCAGTTCATATCGGGACATAACAATCACAGAAGCAGTATGCATAGCCACAAATAAGCAATTTAAACACAGAGCTGGAAGCTTTTACCTCTGCATTGCCCAAAATTTGGCGTAGCTAGCATTCCTTCAGTGAGGGGGGCGTTGGTGGAGCCAAGATATTTTTTTGGGGGGCCAAAGAAAATTACACAAAACTAATGTACCAATTCAGTAATTAGTAAAGTATACTATTCTCGAATGTATACTGTATATCCATGTGAATGAAGGAAAATAATAGTATTAGTAATTAGTAAATCTGTATTTGAAATTATAGAGCTCAATTTTCAATTAATTTTCAGCTTTTACTATATGCATATATATCAAATAATGTAAGGTTAAAATTTAACTACAAAGGGAATTTCAACTGGGGAGGGGTTGTCTGGGGCTCCCTGCAACCATTGTGAGCGATGAAATGTTTCACCCGGAGAACTGTGACACACCCAAATCCAAATGCCACAACTGAAGAAATAGATAATTTCATAAGAAACATAAGAAATAGAAATAGAACGTAAAACTAACACTTATAACATCATATATTATGTAATAACACATTATGTAAATATTATGTTAACTACTAACCACCCTAATTTATTGTAAATTAAAAATTGTAAATAAAAAAACTTTAGCAACTCCCATAATCCGCTTACAGCTGATATAAACATAAATAGAAAGGGACAATCTCAATATATTAGTTCTGGTTGAAAAGCCTGATATTCAGGCAAAAGGGCAGGTAGTAATTATAAATTAATGGAAAATCCACCACAATTCTGTCTATTTATCCAGAACTTTTGAAGAATTATTAAAACAGAAGTCAGAAATGTGAAAAGTCTGCATCAAAGAAGCTAATGCCACAAACGCGATCACCTATAAAAAAAAAAAAAAAAAAAATATATATATATATATATGGCATTCTAATAGCCACAATGCCCTCTTAACTTCACTAATTCCAAAAAATTTGGGATATGCTTGTAACTACCAAAGCCGATATCCAAAGGGAAGAATGAAGAGCCTGTGACGGCCGGCCGCGGGAAGCGAACCCGAGTTACCTTAATCACAAGGAGGTCACGTTGCCCACCTAACCACGAGAAGCGCGAGGAATTAGCAGTTTTTAGAGGGCATTGTTTACTTTTTCCCATAATTACATATGTGTCTGGTAAAAGTGACCCACATTAGATTCTGCATATATATATATATATATATATATATATATATATATATATATATATATATATATATATATATATATATATATATATATATATATATATATATATATATATATATATATATATATATATATATATATATATATATATATATATATATATATATATATATATATATATATATATATTATTTCAGAAAATATAGCTGCTACAATTTTAAAGGACACATATATGCATTTCATAGCTTCAATGCTTTAAGATGTGATGGAAGAATTTTTGGAGTCAGATGGAACTAGGTCGAGAGACTCGAGGTAAAATCTTTGTGTTCAGCAAATAGTTTGATTCCTCAGCAATAATTGCCGGTCAGGTGATCTTCCGAAGTGTTATGTATATTCGTGAGTACGTGCGTTAATTTGATCTAGATTATGCCAAAATCTGCCCTAAAAGTGAGTTTGATCGTTCATTAACGTGATAGAACTGCAGTTGTCTAGACGTAGCTTTGGAGAGGATCCAGGCTTTGAAATCGGCAGATAAGGTAGAGTTTGAAATCTCTGTTTTTATGGGAGAAAATTGAACTTGTGATTTTTACCATGATTTTCTAATCATTATGAACTTTTGAACTGGTGTGGGAGATTTAATATGAATATTCATACCTCTTTTATATTATTATTTTGTCATGTTACGTTTGCCATATCTTGGCTATGCATTTTACACTTTCCATTATTGTGTTTTGCATTTCATATATTTTTGGGGAGTTTTCTATCATGTTTATTCTTCCGACAGATGTCTGTGGACAGATGTCTGTGGACAGTGTGGACTGTTCGAATAACATGTGGTAGACTGTTTTTTTACATGACTAATTATTGATTTGGGGAGTATGTGTGAGTTTGGATATTTTCAGGCTATTAGCCATAGTGAGACTTCTTTAATCAGAAGTGTTTTACAGTTCAGAGTTTAGTTATCTAACTCGATAATTCATTTATTATGCATTTTAATCTTTGCTTTGTTTTATTCATTTCTTGTTGGGTTATTTGAATAATAAACCTATTTTTGTAGAAACTATTGCGTTTCTTTAAATGGTCCATTTAATTGATTTGGTGAGAATGAGTGAGATTCGGGTGGGTGAACTTCGGAAAACGATGAGAGAGAGAGAGAGAGGAGATAGAGAGAGAGAGAGAGAGTGAGAGAGAGAGAGAGAGAGAGAGAGAGGAGGAAAAAAAATAGGATGTAAGTGTTATCGTGAGCGAACGTTCATACGCCTTTTTTCATGAAGAAAGATCGTTGGAGCACGTTACGTACACTTTCAAAAAGTGTTAATTCTGTCCTCGTTACAGAATTAAATGGTGGCAGCGGTGTCTCTGATTTTAAATGGCTGGCAGCGGGTGTCTTTGATTTTAAAATGGTGGCAGCATGATTTTAATGTCTTTAATGATGGCGAAAGAGGAGATTGCTAATAGACTAATTGGTAACGTTGATGCCCAAGGCATAGGCGACTTCACCTAAGAGCTAAGGCGACGGGTCAGTGTTGAATGACTGAGTGGGTCGTGTTAATGTGATTACGTGTTGATTAATGTTTTATACGGGAACCTTTTTTTTTTCCGTTTCTATTCGAGTACTGGGAGTGGGGAGTTGTGAAATAGATCTGGATGATCTCTAGAGCAATTTTGGGGTTAACAAAATACCCAAATAAGTGTGAATAGTGGCGATTGTGAGTTAATTACGCAAAGTGATGATTCAACAAGAAACGCGCTGCTGTGTTTTTTTGCTTCGTCTTCGAGTGGGTGACGTCACAGGTTAGCAAGTTTTCTGTTAGAGATAGGTACTTCGTTTTCTGTTTCAAAATTGGTAAGTACCCCATTCTCGTAAGTTGCGCAGAACGCCGTTTTCTGTTCTTCTTTTAGAGGGTAACTTTTGCCTTTCTCTAGTGTTCTTTTTGGTTTCTTTTTTTATGTTGTTACGCTCAGGGCGTGTGATTACTCACAAAATGCCGGACGATGCAGCAAGCACATCCCAATCAATTGTGGTGCATAAAGTGACGAACATTTGTGCGGAATTACAAATTTTAAAGGGTTAGTTGATGGGAAGCCAACCCAAAATATAGAAACTTTCATTGAGTCAGTGAACAATTATCTGAATTCCAAGAAAATTACGAATGGCGCTGAAGCTTTAACAGAGGCTAAATCATTTCTGGATTTAGATAAAGGAGATATTGGGAAACGAGCACGCAGTTTCGGGTTCAGAAGGTGTAAAACTTGGAATGAACTGCAGAAATTTCTACGAGCTACTTATGGCGGAGTTCAACGTGAATGCGCAGTTCGGAATTTGCGAGAGTTTCTCAAAATAAAGAAGGGCAATGATTCACTAGTCACATACAGTGCGAATTTATTTGATGCAGTAGTTGAGTTAAAGAAATCTATAATAGGTTCTCCATGGGTAACTGGAAATAATATCTCCTTAGATAATTTTGAAAGATTGTTACACTTTGCTTGCCTTTTAACGTCGGTCCCAGATGTAATTGTAGATAGTTTTGATAAGAGAATTGATCAGGATACAGACGAATCCTTTTTGTTTGCACAGATTAACAAAAATCTAGCAAAATGCCCGACACTGGACAGTAGTTTTGTACAGGGAGGTGCAAAGATGTCAGCTGCGGTTTCAAAACCACAGAATAATGATAGTCGCTCGCATTCGGGAAATGATGCAACAGCGAAGACATGTGCACGAGTAGAATCGAAGAAAATTCCAGAGAGATCAGTCACAACGATACGTTGTTTTAATTGTGATAAAATAGGCCATAGTAAATCAAATTGCAGAGTGAGATATTGTTCAGTTTGCAAATCTTCAGATCATGGATGGAGATTTTGCCCAGCCACAAAGAGTAGAGATTATTCAGGAAGTCACGGGGAGGTTTTTCTAGATATGACAGGAGAATTCCACATGATGCAAGTTCTAGATACACAAAGGAACAGCAGAATTTTCACAAGATAAGTTCGAAAACGGACACAGGATAATGACTAATCAGGTCGTAGAGTCACTAGAACCTAGGCCGATTGTACGTGGATTCTCTAATGGCAATGAAATTTTTATTTTCATTGATTCTGGTAGCTCAGTTAACTTAGTAAATGCTGACCTTTTTCACTCGAGGTTTCCAGAGTGCAAATTAGTCCCTTCTAGTGAGACAGTGTGTGATGTACAAGCGAGAAAACTGAATATTTTAGGTTCGTCATTTCTTACGCTTTGTATCGGTGGAAAGACAATAGTAGAATCATTTTTGGTCATAGAAGGATTAGCCTTAGGTGAAATGGTTTTGCTAGGACACCCTTCTTGTATGCGACATAACATCAACATTCTTACGGGAGTTCAGGGGATTACAATAGGTGAGTCAGGTTGTTTTGTTCCATATATACACAGGAAAAAACTTGTGAGAAACTTAAGACACAGTCTGAGACATGTGTAACACAGTCATTAGAGAGTGAAGATATTCCGCAAAGATCTTTCAAAGGATTTTTGTTGGAAGATATTGAATTGCAACCGCGAGTTCCTACATTGGTTAAAGTGTCGCTGAAAGAGAAAAATTTTCCTTCTCAAGTGTGCGTTGTTGAGGAACCGAGAAATTCAAAGACGTTGTGAGTACGGTGTCAGTGAATGAAATTTCAGTCGCAGGCGTGACTTCAGTAGAATTAGTTAGCTATCAAGACTCAGTGAAAAAATATCACAAGGGTACTTATGTAATTGATTTTGAAGAGTTTAATGAAGAGCATAAATTAGTGAGTTTTTGTGGAGACGGGAATATGTTTCCTAACGAGGAGCAACAGTTCCGAAGTCAGGTTCTACATGAACATTTGGCTAAAGTTGATTATCCTGAATATTCAGATAAAGTAGAGAAAGTGTTGAAAGAATATCTAGATATCATTGCTTTGAAGGGAGATAAATTAGGAGTTACAGATGTTTTAGAACATTCAATCCGCCTAGAAAAGGGTACAAATCCCATATATATTCCAGCATATCGAATTCCTTTTAAGATCAGAGAAGAAGTAGAAAAAGAAGTTCAGAAGTGGGAGTCGGAAGGCATTATCAGACCGTCCAATTCTCCGTTTAATTTTCCTTTGCTTGCAGTTCCTAAGAAAGACGGTAGTATCAGAGTTTGTGTAGATTTTCGTAAATTGAATGAAAAAACATGCCCAGATAGATATCCGGTAGCTTGTTTGCCTGATTTGTTTGTTGAGATCGGTGGCAAGAATATATATTCATCTATAGATCTTATGCAAGGGTTTTTACAAGTTCCCCTTTGTGAGAGTAGCCGTAAATATACAGCATTTTCGGTACCAAAGGGACATTACGAGTTTAATAGGATGCCTTTTGGATTACAAGGGTCCCCAATAACATTTACTAGACTGGTTAACACAGTACTTCATGGCTTGTTAGGAAAGTCGGTGTTTGTGTACATGGATGACATTCTCATATGCACAGATACAATTGAAGAACATCTAAAGGTGTTAAAAGAAGTCCTCAAGCGATTACGGTTCGCTGGGTTAAAGGTCAAATTGGCCAAATGTGAGTTTCTGAAGAGAAAAATTGTCTATTTAGGACATGTTATCTCTAAAGAGGGAGTTAGAGTGAATGATGAGAAAGTTAAAGCCATTGTGAATTTTCCAGTTCCCAAAACCAGGAAACAGATTCGTTCGTTCCTAGGTATGTCGGGTTTCTTTCGCCGTTTTGTGCGGAATTTTTCTACAATAGCGTCTCCATTGACAGATTTGTTACGAGAAGACGTTAAGTTTGTTTGGGGTGATAGTCAACAATTAGCTTTTGAGAAGCTTAAGAACGCTTTGGTGAACCCACCAGTTTTGAAGTTTCAGATTTTAGTCAACCGTTCACCTTAGTGACTGACGCGAGTCAGGAAGGTATAGGTGCGTGTTTGATGCAGAAATTTGAGGAAATTACACCCAATTGCTTTTTATAGCAGAAAGTTCAAAACGCGTGGTAGTAACGAAAGGCTGATGTCAGTTGTGGACAAGGAGGCTTTCGCAGTCGTCTCTAGCCTTGTTCATTTTAAGATGTTGTTGTTGGGAAATAAAGTTGAGATTTTTACAGATCATCAACCGTTGTTAGAGCTTTTTAATAAGCCAAATTTGTCGCCCAAGAGAGCACGTTGGTTCCTAACATTGAGAGATTTTGATGCAAACCTCAAATACATTGAAGGTAAGCATAATGTAGTTGCAGATGCATTGAGCAGATATTTTCCGGTCGAGGATGAGGAAATACACACCGAATCCTGTGTGGGAGAAGAGAGTAAATATTTGGTGTCTAATGTCTCTGATATTAGTAGTTCTGAGAGATCGCATGTAGAGGACATACACGTTCCTACAGTGCATACTTCAGGGGAGAAATAGTGAGTCGGCAGTCTCGGGAGAGATTGTTATTCGTGATAGTGAGAGTAACGCAGTGTGTTATATTACGGGTGAAAATGTCACTTGGGACATAGGCTTGCTGGAACAAAAGCAAGATGAAGATAAATTGTTGTCAGATGCTAAGGCATTTCTTAAGGGAGTTTCACCGAAGAAAGGGTATAAGTTGCCTTTTTCTGGTCTAGAGTTGGAGAATAATTTATTGGTGAGAAAAGTTAAGTATAACTTGCGAAGTACTCGAAGCATGGGTGAGATTACACAAATCATCGTGCCAGAGAGTCTAGTACCACAAGTTCTAGACATTGTACATTGTAAATTTGGTTCTCCTCATTTGGGTGTAGACAAGACGTATGAAAACGTCAGGTCAAAGTTCTTTTGGAAAAATATGTTTTCCGCAGTAGAAGCCTTTGTGAAGAAGTGCGCTATTTGCAATGCGAATAAGCCAGCGACGACAGTGTCGTGTCGTTTGGGTTCATATCCCATACCACATAGGCCGTTTCAGAGAGTGCATATGGATATTCTGGGTAACTTCTCAGAGTCCGCTTATGGTTATAGACATTTATTAGTAGTTGTTGATGAGTTGACTCGCTTTGTCGAGATTTTCCCACTGAAATACAAATCAGCTGAGGAAGTTGCTATAGCGTTCTTTAAGGGGATAATTTGTCGATATGGTGTTCCTGAATGTCTGATCACAGACAATGGTAGGGAGTTTATTAATAAGACTTTAGACGGTCTTGCTAATTTGTTGGGGATAAAGAAAGTATCTATAATCCCGTATAGACCTGAAGCAAATGGGTTATGTGAGAGGGCGAATCGGAAAGTAATCGAAGCTTTGCGCATGACGGTGGGAGGTTCCGATACACATTGGGACAGATCTTTGGATGAAGTGCGATATAGTATCAATACTATGATGAATGACACAATTAAGATATCTCCAGCAGAAGCTTTGTATGGATACAAGTTGAAAGGACCTTTTGATTTGTTACCAGAGTGTGTTCAGGGTGATGTTACGGTCACTTCATTGATAAATACAGCGAGAGAAAGATTTGCACGTATCAGTAAAGAACTTGAACTTAGTTCGCGTGCAATGGTAGAGAAAAGTAACGCGAAATCGAGGGGAGTAGCTTTTTCGATGGGTGATAGAGTGTTTGTTAAAGTGAATGTTCGGAATGATCTGAATTATAAATTAAGTCCGAAGTTCCACGGACCTTTTGAGATTGTAGAGATCAAAAGAGGGAATAGATTTGTAGTTAAAGATGTAAATACTGGAGTGACGAAATTGACCCATATTTCGAAGTTAAAGAAAGTTGGGATGTAATGGAACATTTGTATATAGTATGTATGGAACGTTTGTATATAGTTAGAGGGATAAATGGGTTGATGTTTGTATATATATGATATTTATTTTTTTTTTCTTGTCTCTTGTTCATTTTGATGTTGAAGTTCTTAATCATTTGTTTTCGAATGATTTTAGGAATTGAGACATGGGCTAATTTCATACGAGATTTGACCCGTGTGTGTTAGTGTGTTATTGTGTTATGATGTGTTTTATCATCTGACGCAATATGTGTGTTGTTTAGGATATTTTTTTTTTTGGGAGGTACTTAGTATATCGGACCGTACAAGTCTGATCTTTTTTTCGGGTTGGGAGATCGTATTTGAGTGTTTGGATTTTTTCCAGTTTCTTTTTTTAAAATTAAAGGGAGCTGTATTGTGAGTAATTGTAGTTTATGAGATCATGGGAGCGCGATTGCCATTACGTCAATTGCTATTTTGTTGAGAGTTAGTCAGGTGTTGCGAAATATTTGCTAACCGGAGTAGAACTTTCATGTCTTTTACGAGATATGATACCTTTTAGTGTTTGGATAAGATTCTCGAGTATTTTTTGTTTGGATAGAATTTTTTTGAGTGAGTTCCGTAGAGTTTGTTGTGTTTAGTAAATGAGTTGACTGTGATTATCTGAGATACAAACTTTGGAATTAGTTCACATTGTGAGTGTTTGACTTTTGCATTAGTAGTTTTGTTTGGTTCAGTAACATGAAACCTTTTTGTTATTAGACCTTTTTCAAGTGTTTTTGGGAGACTCAGTAGTGACATGGGATAGATTAGAGACCATGTTCTTTTGGGAGATCAATATCAAGGTTCGGGAGTTGATTATAAGACAAGTTGTACTTTAGTTAGAGAGAAGTGTGTGTGTGACAGTAGTATTTTCCAGTTGCGAGTTGTGTCTGTGGGTGGTTGTGAATTATCATTAGTTCATGGACAGACTCCGACAGAATGTGACTTTAGACAGTTCCTGCGAGATTACCACATTGAGTCCACCAGTACTCTTCCTGCCGTGTTTTTGCAAGGAATATGCAGTTACAATGATGTGCCAGAACAACAAGTCGACGACATTCGTTCTTCGAGGATCCAAGCTGTTTGATTCATCCTGCAGAATCCTGTCTACGGAATTTCTCGTACTTAGCCGTGCTGTATTCAACAGTTCGAGAAGATAATTATGCGTCATACGCATAACGAGCATTTGGTAGTGGAGGTACCTACAACCAAGGTGCCAATGACGGTTCCACCGTTGGAAGACATTGACGATTCCGTGATGTTCCAGTATCAGGAATATATTATGCCGACAATTTTAATTGTCTTAATAGCTATTTTACTGATAATTCTTGTTGTGGGAGTAGTAAAGCTTATTCGTGTTTGTAAGATTACATGTAAAGGCTCTAAGAACTCAACCCCAGTGACTTTGGAAGTGCGTCATGAGAGCAGTCCTTAAAGCTGCAGTGCAGTAGACATTGCTAATTGAGCATAGCTCTATTCTGTTATGTTTTATACATATGCTTTTGTTTTAGTTTGCCGTTAAGGAGAGCGAGACGCTCTTATGTGGTGGCCGAGCTCTATTTCAGAAAATATGGCTGCTACAATTTTAAAGGACACATATATGCATTTCATAGCTTCAATGCTTTAAGATGTGATGGAAAGAATTTTTGGAGTCAGATGGAACTAGGTCAGAGACTCGAGGTAAAATCTTTGTATTCAGCAAATAGTTTGATTCCAGCTCAGCAATATTGCCGGTCAGGTGATCTTCCGAAGTGTTATGTATATTCGTGAGTACGTGCGTTAATTTGATCTAGATTATGCCAAAATCTGCCTAAAAGTGAGTTTGATCGTTCATTAACGTGATAGAACTGCAGTTGTCTAGACGTAGCTTTGGAGAGGATCCAGGCTTTGAATCGGCAGATAAGGTAGAGTTTGAAATCTCTGTTTTTATGGGAGAAAATTGAACTTGTGATTTTTACCATGATTTTCTAATCATTATGAACTTTTGAACTGGTGTGGGAGATTTAATATGAATATTCATACCTCTTTTATATTATTATTTTGTCATGTTACGTTTGCCATATCTTGGCTATGCATTTTACACTTTCCATTATTGTGTTTTGCATTTCATATATTTTTGGGAGTTTTCTATCATGTTTAATTCTTCCGACAGATGTCTGTGGACAGATGTCTGGTGGACAGTGTGGACTGTTTCGAATAACATGTGGTAGACGGTTTTTTTGACATGACTAATTATTGATTTGGGGAGTATGTGTGAGTTTGGATATTTTCAGGCTATTAGCCATAGTGAGACTTCTTTAATCAGAAGTGTTTTGCAGTTCAGAGTTTAGTTATCTAACTCGATAATTCATTTATTATGCATTTTAATCTTTGCTTTGTTTTATTCATTTCTTGTTGGGTTATTTGAATAATAAACCTATTTTTGTAGAAACTATTGCGTTTCTTTAAATAGTCCATTTAATTGATTTGGTGAGAATGAGTGAGATTCGGGTGGGTGAACTTCGAAAACGATGAGAGAGAGAGAGAGAGAGATACACAGAGAGAGAGAGAGAGGTGATACAGAGAGAGAGAGAGAGAGAGAGAGAGAGAGAGAGAGAGAGAGAGAAAAAAGGATGCAAGTGTTATCGTGAGCGAACCTTCATACGCCTCCGTTTCATGAATAAAGATCGTTGAGCACGTTACGTACACTTTCAAAAAAAGTGTTAATTCTGTCATATATATATATATATATATATATATATATATATATATATATATATATATATACAGTGTGACAATAAAGAAACGAGATTAATCTCAAAATAGTTTTATTACAAAATCTACAGAGAAATTATGCATTGTCCCCTTGAAAGTAATCCCCCCTGAGCGTTAATGCACTTCTGGATTCACGTCTGGCACCCACGGAAGCACGCGGCAAAGTCCTCGTTTTTCAGGCCCCTTAGCTCCCTCATCACAGAGGCATTGATCTCTTCTACAGAGGCAAAATGGGTTCCTTTGAGTACAGTCTTCAGCCTGGGGAAGAGCCAGATGTCGCACGGTGCACAAGATCTGGGGAATAAGGCGGGTGAACAAGAACAGCAATCTGTTTGTTTTCTAAGAACTGCCTCACACTGAGCGCGATGTTTAGAGGCGTGTTTTCATGATGAAGCAGCCATGAATTGTCTCTCCACAGAGCCCGCCTGCTGCGCTGCACCCGGTCATGGAGGCAATTCAGGACATCGCATCTTCTTCATAAGCCTTTTGGATAAGTTTGAGACACCCGGTTGATTCTCTGCTCCATGTTTGAGCCAGCTCCAGTTGTGTGACAAGGCATAGCAGCAGTGTGGTACACAACAACCTGAAACAGAAATTGCTAATGCTCTGGACCTCACTCGAAAGACCGGGGTTCGGTCCTATTGTAAGTCATAAATTTATTTCTATGAAACACGTTCCAGTGTGTTCATTTCCATCATATCTCACGGTGAAGGGCTAAGTCGAATGAAATGTTAGCAATTCGAGCGCTGATGGTTCGGGTAGGTAGGTAAAACTCGCTGTCAAGTTGGTAAAAGCTCAGGTACACAAAATACTTAGGTGAATATAATATATATATATATATATATATATATATATATATATATATATATATATATATATATATATATATATATACATATATATATATATATATATATATATATATATATATATATATATATATATATATATATATATATATATAGGATATATATATATATATATATATATATATATATATATATATATATATATATATATATATATATATATATATATATATATATATATATATATAACAATTCCTATATTATATTATCATAAATTGTCAGTATTGGTGATATTAGAGGTTAACAGGTTTATCCTTTTATTCCGATATCTGTTGTCTTTCTATGACTCTTTAAAAACAGCATTTCCACATGAATTAGTGGCCATAGCATCTTTGTGAGCGCGAAAGAAAAAAAGATTTGACCATTTATGCTATTGAATCCATTTCCTCAATTATTTATTCAACTTTTGCGACGTTTAATAATTAAACCCTGAAGACCCACACAAATTCAGTAAAATATAAATGTGATAATTTTTGCCTTACATAAAATGGTTCGAGTACAATTATTCACTTTTGAAAGGCCTTAATAAAGGTTTGCTTTCCAATGAATATTCTAGATTTGTATCGTATTTATTTTTTGTAAGGTACGTTTTCTCAACTGGTCAATTAGCATCAAAGGATATGCTTAAATATGGTTACTTTATGGTATTCGATTCCCACACAGCCTCAAATAATGAAAAACATACTTTCAAGCCTCTGCTGTCTAGTTTTTAGAGTGGTCTTATTTTATTTATAGGAATCACTACAGGATCCAATACAAGTAGAAATTCTACTATTTGGTATGGAACTGAAAGGGAATTGGCCAGTACATCTGATTAAAAAACCAATGTTAATTACTAATATTTAAACAGGTCTTATTCATGAAACTTGAATGTAGGTTGGTTGTTAGTCCCTTGTGATAAGTTACTGAAGAGATGAAGAGGACTGATGTGGACCAATGCACTCTTTCTACCATAGAGGCTAGAAAGCACTTTGAATTTCTGAAGTTAGCATCGCTATTTTTTTAAAATGATTGCTTTAATGATCCTCGCATCAGTGACATGCCAATATTGAATTTAATCTTCGGTCATTTTCATCACCCCACTTTCATTATCCTCTGGAGTACTTCTGTGGCGAAATTCTTCTCTTATTGCTTGGCTTGCTGGAATAACCCATTTCCACTTGACTGCTGAGTAACTGGACAAAAGGGAGAGATTACTGAGCTGCTGACACATGTCAGGATAGTGTCTGTGGAACTGGCGGTATCCGAGCACGTTCTACTAATATATTTGGAATTCCATTGCTTTCTGAATAAGTTAGGCGGTGCTCATTACTTTGAATTACAGAATGGTTTAGTGAGTATAGTAAACAATGCCTAAAATAGTTTGGTATAATGCTGCCTTTTATTTTATGAAAAAATACACTTCAAAGCAGACGGAATGTGTGTACGAAAGAAAAAAAGAGAATGAATGGGATGAAAGTAAGAAAAACATTTCGCCTAGTTCAGTTTCTTATTTATGATTCATAGGTATTATGAAACTTTTTCCTTCAGATGTCTTGATTGCCTCGCTATACCTGTTAGGGACGAATAATAATAATAATAATAATAATAATAATAATAATAATAATAATAATAATAATAATAATAATAATAATAATAATAATAATTAGTAAAATGTATACAAAATGGAACTACAGCTAAATAAGGGTGTTGAAAAAGGTTTCTTCATATTTTCTCTTTTCTTTTCTTGTTTTTTCAAATAGATTAGGAATATGTTACAATCAATCAGTCAGTCAGATAAAAACAATTTGTGTGGTACCATCACGATATATTCTGGTCAAGAGCTGCCAGGTGAATCATTAAAAATAAATTACCAACTCACTTTGAAAATTCACATCCTTCCCAACTCAACGATTCAGAAAAAGAACCGTTTTTGCGTCAATCTAATGGCATTGATCTCGACGTGCGTTCAATGCCAAGTAATTGGTATCTCAATTGACAGATCTGATTTATCATTGCTTATATGCAATATCGCCGTTATGCATCATTTTGGTTCATATGGGTGTTTGGTGGAGCGAGCTCTCCCCTTTGACGAATTACCCTTCACGATTCATCATGGTACTAATGAGGCCATTTGAGCAATCTCTTTTATCAAGGACAGGTCAAGAGGAAAGGGAATACGGTTAACAACTTTTAAAGACTGAAATATTGGCCTACTTGTTTTCCTATCCTAATGTATAGAAGTCACTTTTTTTTATTTGTCTTTGAACATAAGAGATTTTTCCAGGGGACGTAGCCTAACTTATCGACTCCGTATGGACTTATGGACGTCAGCTCATTACCAGTGATGTTTACTGATTTAATAACATATGGGTGCTTGGCTTTTCCTTATTTTATAAAGAAAAACATTATAAATGACTATATACATAAGAACTGATGGGTATTCATTTGCTCGTAAGTAAAGCTGGTGGAAATTCGTGAGGTTCCATGTCCACCATTTTGATTAGTTTTCCAGCCCCTTTACTTCTGTTCCTTTTAGTGTTGCATTCAAATACAATTAAAGATGGAGGTCTCCCAAGACATTAATTATATAGATAAATAAGTGGATGAAACCATAATTCTCAACAATTATAAACAATATTTTCATCCTTCACACAGAAAAGTTGGTACCGGTTTACGAATCCATGATATTTTTAGTTTTCATTACCCTGCATCTCTAAAAGAACGTTGTCGTCACGGTGTTACCAAAGAGCGTCTCACTGAGTGGCGATCTCCCTGCCGAGTGTGACCTCGGGCGGCCATAATGAAAGGTCTCGGTCCAGCCCATAGTACTATACCTTATTATTATTATTATTATTATTATTATTATTATTATTATTATTATTATTATTATTACTTGAGCCAACTTCACAGAGAAAAATCACCTTACAAAAACAAGTTGGCGTAAGTACTCCCACCATTGTGGTCAAGAACTTTCTTTGCATACAGTCGCTAAACACTAACTAAACAGTAATGTACAGTCACTAAACACTAAAATTCACAGTACACTTACACTCAGTAAGCACTCACACTTACTATACACTCACACTCACTAAACACACACACTTACTATACACTGACACTTACTGAACACTCACACTTACTATACACTCACACTCAGTAACACTAAACACTCGCTGAATACTCAACACACACACACACACTAGGCACTCACTATACACTAAACGCTCACTAAACAATCATAAAACACTAAACACTCACTAAATACTCACTGTACCCCAAACACCCGCTTAATCCTGAACATTCATTAAACACTAAACACTCATTAAGCATTCACTAAGCCTCACTATACACTAAACATTCACTAAGTACTCACTATACACTAAACACTTACTAAACATTCACTAGGCACTCACTATACACTAAAAACTCACTAAACCCTAAACACTCATTACACACTAAATACTCACTAACCCCTAAATGCTCATTAAATCCCTAAACACTCATTAAACACTAAACAGTTAATGAACATTCACTAATCACTCATTAAACACTCACTAAACACACACTAAACATTCACTAAACACTAATTTTCACAAGACATTCGCCAAACACTCACTAAACATTTACTGAATACTTACTAAACATTCACTAAACCCTAAATACTCACTAAGCATTCACTGAATACTTGCACGCTACACATTCACTAAACACTAATGTCCATTAAACATTCAATAAACCCTATGCACTTACTAAACACACACTAGACATTCACTAAACCCAAAACACTCACTAAGCATTCACTGAATGCTTATACACTAAACATTCATTAAACACTAACATTCACAAAACATTCAATAAACTCTAAACACTCACTAAACATTCACTGAATACTTACACAGTAAACATTCACAGAATACTTACACACTAAACATTCACTAAACACTCACATGCACTAAACCTTCACTAAACTCTACACAATCACTAAAGATTCACAGAATACTTACACACTAAACCTTCACTAAACCCTAAACAATCACTAAACACTTACAAACTACACATTCACTATAAACACTCACCGAATACTTACCCGCTAAACATTCACTAAACACTAACATTCACAAGACATTCACTAAACACTCACTAAACATTCACTGAATACTTACAAACTGAACATTCACTGAATACTTAAATATTAAACATTCACTAACATTCACAGAACATTCATTACACCCTAAACATTCACTAAACATTCACTGACTACTTACACACTAAACATTTAGTAAAATTCACAAAACAATCACTAAAACCTAAACAAAATATTCACTAAACATTTACTCATAAACATTCACTACACACTCACTCACTGAACCCTAAACATTCGCTAAACACTTACTCATTAAACATTAATGATAAAAAAGACTCACAATTGCACTAATCCCCTGTTCAATTTGCAGGTTACCAGACCTTTAAAGATGGCTGCAAGGCTTTGCAGCACCGCCCTGGTGAAAGACTACCGAAGTACGTAGCACTGGTATAGAGATCGCAACTCCATGGGCATTATGTGCTGACTGAATATTCGTAAGTGAAGCAAGGTCCATAGTTCCATGCTACAGTTAAAAGGAATATGGATGTATATGTATCAATAAAAAATTAGAAGTACTTCAAACATAAGCCCAGGACGTTTTAAGCTCGATGGTTTTAAAATTT
>NC_089750.1:47743753-47766253 GCF_040412425.1 Macrobrachium rosenbergii | reverse complement strand
TTTCTGTAATAATGTAGAATTTTTGAGATCGGTAGTTCGGGAGGCCAAAGTCCTGTCCTAATGATAATAGAAACTCTTCTCTCTTTGATAGGGTGCGCTTGGAAAAATTAAATACAGAACGAGTGTTATTATTAAGACAGGGAACGGTGAAATGTCTCTCTTCTGTAGTTTGAACGAAAGAGGCAATAGCCTTGTTGAGCAAATTATTAAAAAATGATAGAATCCAGCAACGTCAGTGAGTTAAGCACAGTAGCCCTATGTCTAGTCATAATGTCATGCACACGGTTCAGTTCTCTGGTCTATTTCTATTATCATTAGGACCGGACATTGGCCTCCCGAACTACCGACCAAACTACCAACAGTTCCTTCTACCACTAGAAATGCTCTTTCAGAGAATAATTAGACTTCCTTTCTGTAATAATGTAGAATTTTTGAGATCGCAATTTTCAGCCCTTGCCCACAATACCTCCAACAATTTTAAACCTTGATGGGCCCCTTTCTTTACCAAAAAAGACCACGATATTCTTAGAGGCCTAGCAAAAGACGAAAATATAATAACCACTCGTCCAGACAAGGGCAAAGGCACAGTAATTCTTGACAGGTCCAGCTACATACAGAAAATGAACAACATTTTATGTGACACTACGAAATTTACTAAAGTTGGCGAACCGGAACTTAACAACATTACCAAACCGGAAGACAAAATTAACAGATTCCTTAGGGAACTTAAACATAACAAAACAATAGACGACAGTACTTATCAGGACCTCCTGGTGACTGGATCTACATACGGAGTTATGTATGGACTGCCCAAAATACTCAAGGACGGAATTCCACCTAGACCCACTCTTTCCTCCATTAATACTTCCAGCTATAAAATAGCCAAGTTCCTTGTCCCATTGCTTCAGCCCCTTACCAACAATAAGTACACTCTGACGGATTCGACCACCTTCAAAGACGAAGTCATTAAGCAAGACCCAGATTTGTTCATGGTTAGTTTTGACGTAGAATCGCTTTTCACAATGTTCCTGTAGCTGAGACTATAGACATCATTTTAAAAAAGTTATTTCATACTGATAATTCTTTTTTAATCAATTTAGTAAAGCTCAGTTTAAATCACTTCTAGAATTGGCTGTGCTGGACACGGGCCTCATTTTTAATGATACTGTTTTAAAACAAATAGAGGGCAGTCCTTTGGGACCGACCTTTGCCAACATCTTTATGAACTCCCTGGAAGATGAATGTCCTTCTGATTCCCGTCCACTCTTTTATAAATGTTACGTTGATGATACATTTGCCCTTTTTAGATTTGACTACCATGCTGACGCGTTTTTGGAACATTTAAATGCGCAACACCAGAACATTAAATTTACCATTGAGATTGAAACCCATAGTTCTCTCCCCTTCCTAGACGTAAAGGTAACTATGGATGAAATTTGCTTCCATACAGGTATGTATAGGAAGAACATTTTACTGGCCTTGGCACGAATTTTTATAGTTCATGTTTTTACAATTTTTAAATGAATTCCTTGACCACTCTCCTTCATAGAGCCATTAACCTGACCTCGGGATGGTCCGAATTTCATGCTGAGGTGATTATCCTCGCTGATTATTTTAAGAATAATTACTACCCATCAGTGATTTTTCATACAGCTCTCAACAAATTGCTTAATTTGAAACTTAACCCCCCACTTTAGTCCATAGTGCCCCCAAATTATGTTTGTATGCAAGATTTCCTTTTTTACATGACAACAGATTTCGGAAAAAATGTATTAAGTTAATACCAATAAACCCACGAACCATGGGATCTCTTTTCCATGTCAAAGACAGGATTAGCCCACTGTTTGCTTCTGGTGTGATTTACAAATATAAACGTCCTAGATGTGATCTTGGCACTTGCATCGGTTGTACCAGAAGGCTGCTAAAAGTCCGAATCTCCTCTCATCACGATGTTGGTTTTAGAACAGGCTGTCGATTATCTAATCCCGAGCAGTCCAACGTAAGAAATAACAGTAACATTTGTAAGACACATGTAGATGCTAAGGATTTTAGTATTGTGGGGAGAACCCGATATGTAGAAGAATTAACTACTCTTGAAGCTATTATGATTAAATTAACTGTTCCTGCCCTTGATCACCAATCAGCTTCAACCCAGCTGTTCATCGCTTAACGTACCTGCTGTAACCTCTCCGTTTACGTCCCCCCCTTCTCTCCCCCCGCCCTTGCATTGGTTGATTTTGTCAGTTTGCTTTACGCTACTGGTGTTGGTAGGTGTCTACTGTTTTTCGTATTGGCCCTGGCCTTGTTCTGCTCTTCTGTTCTTTTTTAAATACCTTTTAAATATCTTGTAAAAGTTTTAAAGTTGTCTCATTTTTGTAATTGTCCTGTTAAGTATATAGTGTGTATACATTTTAGTGTTTATACATAATTATTGTTTAAATTCATCTTTTTTTTCAGCCTGGAAGATGTATCAAGAGATACGAAACGGCGTGGATAAAGATAAAGGAACGCCTTTCTGTTACTCCAATTTGCCTGTTGTTTGAGTGTCTACTCCTGTCTTCATTATATATATATATATATATATATATATATATATATATATATATATATATATATATATATATATATATATATATATATATATATATATATATATATATATACATATATATATATATATATATATATATATATATATATATATATATATATATATATATATATATATATATATATATATATATATATATATATATATATATATATATATATATATATATATATATATATATATATATATTCCGAGGAGTATTCACTTCTTCACAGCCCTCTACCCTTAACCGTAGATAAACAACACAGAGAAACAAGGAACGTTTGAGGAGTAGCTCTCTATAAATTAAGTTTTGCCCATTAAATGAGGGAAGGTCAGCACTTTCACTCACTAAGCCTCGACAAAGTACTTAACTTGAGCTGTTCTTCCACACAAGATATAATTTATGTTTCCGGGATGAAACGTGAAAATACCCAAAGCAGGAATTAACAGGAATCGCCCTCCTCAGCCAGGACACCTGAATCGATTGGGGCTATTAAAGGCTGCTAGAAAGCTAGGTCTAGTAAGAGCTGACGCCAGTGTCAGCAAGCAGAAGCAGACTGTACACCGAACCAGTGACACACCTGTGTTGTGTGACCTCCGAGTTCTCATTCCAATCACTTTTGTCTGGCCATTCACCTTACTATCCGAGTGCTACCTGAAGTGCCACATGGAGAAGGTCCGACTCTTCTGAGAACCATTCTATTCTCTAACCAAGGAACTTCGCTTAAGGAATATAATTACTGTGTGGTGGAGATTGTTCGGTCATTTGTCTATTGCCCTTATCTGATTTCATTTTCTTTATCCCCTTGCATTGTTCTGGACCCTGAATTTTTGTACAAAATAATTTAACTGAACATACCTTGACGTTACTCCTTGAGGATTCAGCATTCCCATGTAATAATTAGACTATGTTTTGGCTCACTCAGTGATCGTGTCCCTTTCTCCATACAATACATAGGGGTGTGCGAAACACTGTAGAACATCTGTATCCTTCAGTGCCCCTACGTCCATCACTCAAGTTTTCAAGCTGATTTAATTATGTCTCATTATTAATTGTGTGGCATTCTCATTATTTAATCTTGTATCATTTCACTCGAGAGGTGCCAAGAGCCCAGCTTTTACGGCTCGTTGTAATTGATCTTCTGATTTAATGTAAACACATTCAACGAACCTAGACCTGGAATTTCTCTCCTGAGTCCTTCCATTTACTTGAATCATAATTCTCCTAAAATTTATTTCCTGCATAAAGTGATGGTTCCCAGTTAGATGTGTTAACTTTCAGGGTAAGAACTTGCAATCAAACCAACGCTTGTAGCAAATGGTGATCTTTGCAATAGGATCGTTCCTTGCAACATGCTAAGTTCTAGTAAACTGCAACATTGCAGCAGCAAATTAACCAGATTTTTGCTTATATGCTGAAGCTGAAGTTGCAGGACCGAAATAAATCCTGAACATAAACCCATTTACATTCTATGGGCATACAGTTGGACAGAGGTTATACAGTGTATCTGTTTTTATGTTTGATGTTACTAGGAACTGTAAATTTCAGAATTTAAATCTTTCATGAGAACAGGGCGAATTCTCAATTGAAAGAAAGTCATTCACCCTGCTCAGGTAGAGCATTGCCAGTTAGGAAGATTTTTCAGGGACTACTACTATTGCATGTTGATGAATTGCATGATGTAGCTCATCAAGAGTTTAGCCAGGAAGTGAACAGCGATAATTCGAGAGAAAAGTGCAAAATTTCTCTCCATTTGCATAGTGAAAATTTTTCGATACCACTTAGTTAGGAAGGCTGTATCTGTCAAGTCTCCATTTCCGAGGCAACGTTCGCCACCACCAACATGTTTTCATTGAAGCACAACTTGCTGTACGAGAATTAAAATAAGATTTTAGAAAATCCTAGTCACTATGAATTATCATTTCGCATATTGAGTGTTAGTAACTTTGATTTCACTTGTGCGTAAATTCATTTCAAGCAAACAGATTCGTAGTTCATTTTGTATTTTGTAAGCAGAGAAAAGTTGGTCATAAATCTGTTTGTTTTGACTGTGGCGTGACATGAGACTCGCCCACTGACGTCACGTGTCCCTGTTGGCTGTCACTAGCCATTCCATGGCTTTAATGTATTCCATTCTCACACACACGATCATCGTAGTACTGTACAACATCATTTTAACTTCTTTTGGGTCACATGCAAGCCTTTTCCTTACATAACAGTCAGAAATTTATGACAGTATTGTAACCGTTTACCGACGGTGGAAATTCTTTAATTAGAATCCACTCTTTAACAAGCATAATCATTCATTAATGATACCTTCAATACATCTGAGATATGACTTTGATTGTTTAAATTACGAGTGACACAACCAGTGAATTTTTTTTTATCTTGTAATCATTGTTATTTGTATTTACAAATGATTGCTTTACCAATTGCTTAGACAAGACAAACCTAATTTACAAGTATAAACAATTAATTACTGAAAGTCTGGTCTGCTTTCAATAACTACAGGATTTTCACAAACCCATTCACGCTTATATTCCATTAATTACAGTGTTCACACACTTTTTACTTCAGTGATACTTTTCACATCCAGGATCTTCGAATATTGTGTATTGAGAGCATAGTTTACTCAATTCTCTCGAACAAGTCCATACCCCTAAGTGCCACAATTTCAGTTATTGAACTCACCCCAACCCCACCAGCATACCATTGTAATGTCTCATTTGCGTTCTTCGGAACCACATAACCTTAACTCTCTTTCCTGGAACCCATAACCTCTGCACTATAGCAGGCAACAAACTGTTCTTTGGAACAAACAAATAGTTCTTTGGAACAAAGTATTATCCTTCAGAACAAATTACTGTTCTTAGGAACAAACCAGAACTGTTCTCATGAACCTAAGAGAGTTTTGATGGTCTCGTCCGTGTGCAAGCAACACAACCGTTCTTTTGAACAAACCAACTGTTCTTTGGAACAAACAAATAGTTCTTTGGAACAAATAATCCATCCTGCATCTCCATCAATTAGCTCTCTGCGGCACTCCCATTTCTTAGCAGCCTACCACAGGTATTCCTCCATTTACTAGTGATGCTGCTCATTGGCCCCACACCCTTGCATAATCCCACCCTGCCAAAGTAGAGTGCCATTTCCATTCTGTGCAATTGCTTGCACAGCCAACAACGCCCCTACTCCACACCTCGCTTGCTCCATCCCACGACAAATTTCAAAGCCTTCATGATATGGTAAGAGAGCCAACCCAAAGTTTACTAGGGTCCCCTCCAGATTCCCCTGACCACAGTGGAAGCTCATCCCCTGGTGTGGCCTCACAAAACATGCCTGAGTTGGCATTGTAACCTGCAAGCCTTTCACGCTTACGAAGACTTCTTTCTCTCTCTCCCAGTCCTCAGAAGATAAGGCAATGATGGAAAATTCTTCCATATCTCAACTGGTCGCAGATCTCAAGGAACTGCAATGGGAGATGATAGAAATTGTTGGCACTGCCCCTGCTTCAGCTGCTGCAGCAACCAGAACAGGTGGCACTCCAATGCCTTCCTAGAACTCGGTCTCACTGATTTCTCCTACAACGTCAAACCATCAATCTAAAAGAAGGTCAAGGAAGAAAGGTCAGAGGCATAGAACATCCAGGTAGCCTGAGAGAGCCACTGAGTTCTCCTGGCACTTGTGCCCATCTGGCACAGTGCCCCACTTTAATTGAGTATCGTGGCACCCGACACGAGTAGGATGCTATGTTACACCCATACTCTCACTCTCTGTCAATGTGTAACTTACTTTTCTCATGTAACGCTAATCATTTGTAATTTAATTTTAAGCCTTCTAACAACTAACCCATTTACCTTGCCTAACGCTCCTACTAAACATTGTACTCTAACCAATGCATAGTGCCAACTGCCAGACCTTATGGCACTTCGAGACTTTGACTTTCCTTACCTTGCAATTACTTGCATGGCAGATTTAAAATCCTCTAAAAGGAAAATTAAACTGTATGTCACAGAGCCACTTGACCCTTACGACACTAGTGCCACACCTGGCACAGTGCCACCACCTTAGCAATGTACCATGACACTCCCCAGCTGACTAATCACACGAATGTATAAAGGCTTTTTAGATTTGTATAAAATTGTACTTTATTATAGCTAAGTCTGGTCTCTACCCAAACAAGCAGAAACCCATCCTAGCCTACATGCATGCAACCTTACGTTTATCGTACCCTAAGTATCGCTATTGTAAAAGTTGCATAGCAGATTTACAACCAACTTTAATCAATTAAAGTTGCACAAACTAAAATTAAATTATCGCAGGTGCTGCCCAACTAACTAATGCATGCTAAAGTTAAACCTAATCGCTTAACCGCAGTCACCTTGATAAGTTTAGTCTAAATTTAGTCTAACATGCTTTGCAAAGGCTTGAGGAGGAAACCAGTAAATAGTAAGAGTTTTCAGGCTTTACGCCCAAAACTGGTGTACAATGTCTAACTTTAGTGGGAGCTGCTAGAAGTATTCACTTCTCGCAGCCCTCTATGCTTAATTGTAGAGAAACTGCACAGAGAAACAGGGAGAGTTTAAGGCGCTGATTGGCTCTCTGTAAATTAAGTTTTGCCCATAAAATGAGTTAGGGTCAGCACTTTCCCCCACTAAGCCTCAGCAAAGAACTCAACTTTAGCTGTTTTCCCCAAGACACTTGTTCTTTGGCCGATACCTCTCCTTCCCACACAGGATCTACATTCCCAGGCTGAAACGTGAAAATATCCGAAGCAGGAATTAAGAGGAATTACCCTTCTCAGCCAGGACACCTGGATTGCTTGAGGCTATGAAAGACGGCGAGAAAGCTAGGTCTAGTAAGAGTTGAAGCCAGTGTCGGTGAGGAGAAGCAGACTGTACACTGAGGTATTTAATCTTGTATCGCTTCACTTGAGAGGTGCCAAGAGCCCAGTGTTTACAGCTCGTTGTAATTGATCTTCTGATTTAATGTAAACACATTCAATTAACCTAGACCTGGAATTTCTCTCCTGAATCCTTCCAGTTACTTGAATCATAATTCTCCTAGCATTTATTTCTTGCACGAAGTGTTGGCTCCCACTTAGATGTGCTAACTTTCAAGGTAAGAACTTGCAAACAAACCAACGCTTGTAGCACACACACAAACACACAACACACACACACACACACACACACACACACACACACACATATATATATATATATATATATATATATATATATATATATATATATATATATATATATATATATATATATATATATATATATATATATGTGTGTGTGTGTGTGTGTGTGTGTGTGTGAAAAGAAAGAAAAAGAGAGGAAAGGAGCTGATTTCACGACAGTATCAGATACATATGAGATCTTGAAGTTTAATGTATGTTTTCTCGGCGCGTGATTAATTTTCCTTTACAAAAGTTATCACTATCAGTCTAAGTCTCTCTTGAAAAATGTATCGTATACTGTGAATGAATTTGATCTTGTGCCATTTTGAAAAAGGAGTTTTGTTTGTAGTCTTCTTCGCATAACTATGAGCCCCGTCAGACAGCCCCCCCCAACCAAACCATTTTCATTCCGAAAATGTGTAACGTTGTCATGCTGAAATAAAATTTAAAGTGCTTGTTAACTATGAAGAATTTATAGCACCTACAAAATATAACAATTATACACATGTGTAAGGTTTACTTATCATGCTATGACCTTCAGAGAATAACCAGAGTAACTTGTTACCAGTCAACTTAGTGAAACTTGGTAACTTTACCTCCCTGTCGGTGTCATATTATGCATTTCAAGCGTCGATGCTCTTTATCAGTGTATGTCAATTAATTTTCAACGTTAAACGCCATTAAAGAATAGAAATACAACATGTTTTCACAAATCCTTGATATGTGGAGGGGCAATAGAGAATTAACAATATAACTTCGCTCAAGAATGAAGACTAAGAAAAATGTGAGTAGTAATAACTACAATTGGACACTGAGAATAAATACGATAATCCTGTTACTATAAGGTTATCAGCGATAACAATGTAACCGGAGAAATAAAGAAGAAGAAATTATAACGTGTGTAGCTCACTCGATCTATTTTTTTCCAGTTATTCATGGTCTTTGATTTGGCTGATTGGCTGTGCTACCCGATCGTACCATGTTTCAAGTGTTCAGCCAAAAGCTCACGAACGTTATACATTTGATCAATTTGAATTTACAAAGTGGCGACATCATACTATAACTCTGAAACAAGAGGCGTTGAAAGCGACACTGCCAATTTACTCCCTGGTTACTTAATACTGTCAGTACTCCTAAAATAGGTCAAAAGATGCTTGCTCTTGTTCCGCTAAATTTAAACATAAGGAAAACCAATTTCTCACTTAAAATATCTGTTTTCTTGCTCATTTCTTTATAATTTTGGTAAGGCTATCAATTTACCGTAAATAGATTCACCATCGATAATCTATCGCATTCCCGTAATTACTGGTTACTAACACTGCTGTAATAGACCTTGGTGAATAGATTTTGTTAATTTTTAACCGAGTGAAATGAGCCAAATATTACCAGACTCTAATGTAAAGAGACTCACAACACATTAACTCCATTTTAAATGAAACGGCAATGAGCGGTAGAAATAATTCTTAGAAAGTTGTGTATAAATGGATAGTTTATACGGTTCTTAGGGGCTGTTTCACACTTGTGCATACTGTATATACAGTATATAGATGGGATCATCACCCATTCAACCGTCACAGTATTAATGAAATCAGTTTCCCTACCCACTATCGCTTATAAACAGCTTTTTTCAACACTCATAAGGATTTTGACCATGTCAGGCTGACAGCATGAATAATAAGGTTTTGACGATATCAATAGCAACATGGCTTTCATATCTGATTATTTGAAAGAGGATGATGATTTAATTTTCGTCAACCAAAATAATTTTCCCTGTTAATATTTCCCAATCGCCATAAAAGTGCTTCCACTGTTAATACTAACATTGTGAAACCAAGAAATTTTTTTAGTTTTAATTTTGCTTCTTCTAAAGTAGACTAAACGCCAAAAACCTCCAATGATAGAATAGTGCTCATAAAAAGAATGCTTCCTATTGTTCGTATTTGTTTTAATAGTTCTTTGAAAACATACTCCTAAATAGGCTGTAGATTGCAATCATATGTAACCAAATTCTAACGTTTAATAGATAAACTATCAGCTTGACCTCAGAGCCATTTGACAGCAGATGATGTTGAATATGCATTTATTTTATTTTATTTCGTTGTGTTTGAAACAATTCCTTGGTTAATATCAATATAACTTAATGTAGCGCAACTAACACCTTTCCCCCTTTTTTAAGTACAATGGCAGTAGCTATATTGACAGAATGGCAGTAGCAGTAGGTATAATGAACGCTCCATTGGTAACGTATATTGCTAGCCACGACTGCTGCAACGCTAATTTGTAACATCATGCAAACTGATCACAGGTAACGTTCGCAAAGTACTCGATTAGTTTTCATTTTTATAGTGTTTGGTTACTGATAAATGGATTCATGGTTTTATTTCACTTCAGTAAAACTGCGTAACATAGCTCATGTGTTTTCGAGAATTCCAAGATGAAAGTTCCGTTGCCAAGCAAGTGAGGCGTTTATGCGAATACTAAAACTCAGCAAATGCTACGCTGAGCAAATCGAATGGAATAAATTTTAATGTTCTGCCATTACAGAGAGAGCAATTAATACTCATATCACTTACACTTCAGGCTGTATGTGTACTGCCTGTACACACACAGACACACACACACACACACACACACACACACATATATATATATATATATATAATATATATATATATATATATATATATATATATATATATATATATATATATATATATATATATATATATATATATATATATATTATTATTATTATTATTATTATTATTATTATTACTACTACTGGGCCAGCTGTGGCCTTGCCACGGAATGCTATGTAGTGGCTGTCAGCAATGCAAAAAATAAAAAAAAGAATACCGAGGATGGGAATACAGGACTAATAAATAACTTTACATCAAGTTACTTCAAGGTGAAAACATAATAATTGAACAATTAACAAATTTACTAATGAATAGTTCACAAATTAATTATAACCAAGGGCACATGTGGGTAACCAATAAGAGGTATATAAAATTATCTAATGGTGCTGTAAAAGGTGAAATTCCTTTGTTTCATAGAACATGGAGGGTTCCAGGGATGAATGCAAGAGCGAGCTGAGATTTGTCCTACGTCACACACGATAAAGGCATCCCTCTCAAAGAGAGAGGCGTCAAATTAACTATACGAATAGCATGCATTAAGGCCCTAAATATATATCATCGAGCTATCCTAACTCACTGCAATAGCACCCCGAATGCTGAAAGATTGCTCTAACCACTTAAGCAGGCATATGGACAGCACAGCCAGTCAAAAGCCACTTTGATATCACTTTCCCTAATCTGGAAATTAACTATGCATGCAAATGGTGGGAGGCTTTGGTGTAGGAAGTTGGGAGAGATATACATGGGAGACCACAGGGGAATTTGGGAAGGTTTCCTTATAAAAATAAAGAAAATCAAGTATAGTCGAAGGAAAATGGGCTGCTGATCCCTGTGTATTTTTTAGACTTATTTCGGGTATCCAGAATGATCACTCCTTTATGAGTTGGGGTACCAAAATTGGTGTCATGTGGCATGAGGCAAATGGCGGCCTCTGTGAAGTAGAGCAGGAATATACTCGTACATCCACTCAAAACGGCTCCTAACAGTAGAATAGCCCTATCTCCAGGGCCATGCTTCTCTGGCCTGGCCATGGGTCACCTCAGGGATACTTTCACGAGATGGCAGCAGCTGCGTGTGCTGCTCCTCATAAGCCTAAAAGCACAGAGATGTCAGAGCACAGAGAATTGGTAAAAGGAGGGGTAATTGAGAGAGAGGTATGCTGGATTGGATGCCATTGCACTCCCATTGCACTGGTTGGCCATCTTACATGAATTCAGTTACTAGGTTAAGCCCAGTGGCCCATAAGAATATATTTCTTCAGTCTGTTAAGTAAAGGACAGCAGTCGGAAGGCCTCGCAGCACTACAGTGTTTCTCTTTCCTCGTGGATTTTGTCTTTATTTATATATTCATCACATTGCATATTTTCGTGATTCAGTTATACAGTACACACACACACACACAAACACACATACTTGTGAAAGTTTCCCTTAGGCGACCCTGGGCCAGTCCAGAGAAGCATAGCCCTGGAGATTAGGCTATTCTGCTGTTAGGAGCTGTTTTGAGTGGATGTATATTCCTGCTATACATTATATATATATATATATATATATATATATATATATATATATATATATATATATATATATATATATATATATATATATATATATATATATATATATATATATATATATATATATATATATATATATATATATATATATATATATATATATATATATATATATATATATATATATATATATATATATATAGCATCGAGTTAGGGGAGAAGGAGAATTCCTTGTATTTCCTTTCAATGTACTTTATTGTGTTGACGTTTCAAGACCATGTGTCCCATTTTCAAAGCTGTAAATTAAAAGACAACAGAATTAAAAATAGACTCAGACCTAAAACGAGAAAAAAAAATTTTACATAAAAGTATAAAAGAAACATAACAGAAAGGAACAATGAATACCAAATAGTGCTGAAGGCAAAAGCTGAGTGACATTCAGGGTCCGTTTTGGTTCCAACGGAAACTCACGAGAGGTATAGAGGTGTTGACGTGGACTGAGTATTTAATTGGGGAACTAGTTTTTTAATAAAAGAGATTCTAATATTGACAGTTGGTGGTCATTCGGGGCTTTGCCTATTATTTTGAAATCCTTGTAATTGATATTATATTTGCATTTTTTCCCGTGGTCTCTTATGCATGAAAATTCGGGGTTTGATAATTTAGCACCCGTTCGGTAACTTACGCCACGATGAAAGTCTAATCTCTCCTTCAACAACCTACAGTGGAGCCACGTACTTCCCCAGGTCACATCTGGGGCAATTAAACAATTATATGACTCCCGAGGTCATCAAAAAGGTGCAGACTTTCTTTATATTTAAACATAGACTTGATCGTCATTGGATTATTTGGTACTAGTTTCAATTCGACAGCCGGTAAATATTTGTTTTATTATCTGTCGTAAATCTTGGTAAAAATGTTTATCGTAGATAAGCGGGACACTTGCATAGAAAGGTAGTTTAGGTACTGTTGGTATTCTGAATTTTGGTTGAAAAATATTTCACGAGGAAATTCTATATCTCCACCAATATTTTATTAATAACTGTTTCCCATCTGAGCTATTTTACAAACATTTGCGCAAATTTTTAAATAATATTTTTCAACCAAAATTCAGAATACCAACAGTACCTAAACTACCTTTCTATGCAAGTGTCCCGCTTATCTACGATAAAAATTTTTACTAAGATTTACGACAGATAATAAACAAATATTTACCGGCTGTCGAATTGAAACTAGTACCAAATAATCCAATGACGATCAAGTCTATGTTTAAATATAAAGAAAGTCTGCACCCTTTGATGACCTCGGAGTCATATACCTGTTTAATTGCCCCAGATGTGACCTGAAAGTACGTGAATCCACTCGTAGGTTGTTGAAGGAGAGATTAGACTCTCATCGTGGCGTAAGTTACCGAACGGGTGCTAAATTATCAAACCCCGAATTTTCATGCATAAGAGACCACGGGAAAAAATGCAAGTATAATATGAATTACAAGGATTTCAAAATAATAGGCAAAGCCCCGAATGACCACCAACTGTCAATACTAGAATCTCTTTTTATTAAACAACTAGTTCCCCAATTAAATACTCAGTCCACGTCAACACCTCTATACCTCTCGTGAGTTTCCGTTGGAACCAAAACGGACCCTGAATGTCACTCAGCTTTTGCCTTCAGCACTATTTGGTATTCATTGTTCCTTTCTGTTATGTTTCTTTTTATACTTTTATGTAAATTTTTTTTTTTTTCTCGTTTTAGGGTCTGAGTCTATTTTTAATTCTGTTGTCTTTTTAATTTATAGCTTTGAAAATGGGACACATGGTCTTGAAACGTCAGCACAATAAAGTACATTGAAAGGAAATACAAGGAATTCTCCTTCTCCCCTAACTCGATGCTGTTCATCAGGTTTAAAGCAACCGCCTTCGACATATATATATATATATATATATATATATATATATATATATATATATATATATATATATATATATATATATATATATATATATATATATATATACATATACCTGTCGTTTTCAGATATATTTTGTTATAGCTGGAATAGACCCATCCTCACCATCGTAGCCAAGTGGGCAATCGTTTTTATTGCTTTTTGGGCTGAAATATATATGTAGAATCTACTGGTCACTTTTACCAGACACATATGTAATTCTAATAGCCACAATGCCCTCTTAACTTCTCGAATTCTTCGCGCTTTTTTGGATATGCTTGTAACTACGAAGCCGAAAATATCCAGACGGAAGAAATTGAAGAGCCTGTGAATAGCGGTCGCGAGAATCGAACCCGCGTTACCATATTCACAAGGAGGTCACGTTGCTGACCTGGCTACGAGAAGGATAAAAGTCTGTCGCCTCTCGTACATACATATACCTGTCGTTTTCAGATATATTTTGTTATAGCTGGAATAGACCCATCTTCACCATCGTAGCCAAGTGGGCAATCGTTTTTATTGCTTTTTGGGCTGAAATATATATGTAGAATCTACTGGTCACTTTTACCAGACACATATGTAATTCTAATAGCCACAATGCCTTCTTAACTTCTCGAATTCTTCGCGCTTTTTTGGATATGCTTGTAACTACGAAGCCGAAAATATCCAGACGGAAGAAATTGAAGAGCCTGTGAATAGCGGTCGCGAGAATCGAACCCGCGTTACCATATTCACAAGGAGGTCACGTTGCCGACCTGGCTACGAGAAGGATAAAAGTCTATCGCCGTTCTAACAAAATATATCTGAAAACGACAGGTATATGTATGTACGAGAGGCGACAGACTTTTATCCTTCTCGTAGCCAGGTCGGCAACGTGACCTCCTTTGTGAATATGGTAACGCGGGTTCGATTCTCGCGACCGCTATTCACAGGCTCTTCAATTTCTTCCATTTGGATATTTTCTGCTTCGTAGTTACATGCATATCCAAAAAAGCGTGAAGAATTCGAGAAGTTAAGAGGGCACTGTGGCTATTAGAATTACATATATATATATATATATATATATATATATATATATATATATATATATATATATATATATGTATACATATATATATATATATATATATATATATATATATATATATATATATATATATATATATATATATATATATATATATATGTGTATGTGTATGTGTGTGTGTATATGTATATATATATATATATATATATATATATATATATATATATATATATATATATATATATATATATATATATATATATATATATGTGTATATATGTGTGTGTATATGTATATATATATATATATATATATATATATATATATATATATATATATATATATATATATATATATATATATATATATATATATATATATATATATATATATATATATATATATATATATATATATATATATATATATATATATATATATATATATATATATATATATATATATATATATATATATATATATATATATATATATATATATATATATATATATATATATATATATATATATATATATATATATATATATATATATATATATATATATATATATATATATATATATATATATATATATATATATATATATATATATATATATATATATATATATATATATATATATATATATATATATATATATATATATATATATATATATATATATATATATACATAGCAGGCAGGAGAAGGGCGCAGGAACACATACAGATCCAGTATATACATACATTTATTTGTCTACGCGTTTCTTGACCCGTGGTCACATCATCAGGACATCATCTACAGTTATAAATTAAAATGGGACATTCAGCGTACATAGTTAAAAGTAAACATACGCAAAAAAAAAAAAAAAAACTTAGAATAGAAAATCAGTTGAACTTAAACAATCACACTTAAATACATTTACACATTAAAGAACCAATCAAAGGAAACTTAAAATGCAAACTTAAAATGAACTTAATAAAAAACTGATCTTAATAAAAAACTGATCTTAATAAAAAGGAACTTAAAAATAAACTTAAAAGGTAGAGCAGAAGGAGCACCTCACAAGATGAAAGAGGAAAACACACTAAAAGAAAACAGCATAAAAACAGGAGGAGGAGGAGGCGGACAAATGTAAACAAACAATCGCATCATGCTATGAACAGGGAAACAGCCGATGATTGACAATTTAACGCCGGTACAATTCTTATGATGTTGAGGCTTTCCAAGAGAAGCAGTTCTCCAGGTTCCTTAGCTTGGCCAATTATTTTGAAGTTGTTGTATTTTATTGGTGTCTTGCAACCTCTAGCGTGGGATCTTATATTTGAAAGTTCGGGATTAGACAATCTGCAACCCGTACGATAGCTCACGCCCATGTGAGAATCGGCCCTGACCTTGAGGAGACGCCGAGTCGAACCAACGTAATTCCAGGAACTACATCCGGGGCACTTGCACTCATATACGACGCCCGGCGTCATCAAGGGACAGAGCCGATCCTTGAAGGGAAACAAAGAACCAATGGTTTTAGGATTTTTTTATATTAATTTAATGCCAAGAGCACCAATATGTTTTTGGATAATTTTAGAAAACTCCTTAGCAAAATTTTGATTGTTAGGTAAAAAACAGAGGCTTGCATATATAGTAAGTTTAGGTACATTACATTTAGGCATTAAGGGTGCAAGTTTTTTATCAAGAACTGTTCTAATAACCTTAAATACTAGACGGGCAGGGAAACAGTTGTTATGAAAGTACTGCTTAAGGAAGAGAATTTCAGAATGAAAAGAAAGCCAGTTAAAAGTTAGAGACAGAGCCCGATGTACTAAGGTATGAACAGAGTTAATTTTAAAATTAATAAAACAAGAACTATAAAAATTGGAGCCGAGTCCGGTGAACGTACTTTTCCTAAAAATAGTCGTATTAAAATTATCATTATCTTTAGTAACTAAAACATCAAGGAAAGCCAACTTACCGTCTTGTTCCTTTTCAATAGTAAAATTAATATTATTATGAAAGTTGTTGGCTAGGTTTAAAAATCTATCAGCATCATACTCATTTTTCAGTAGAACGAATGTGTCCTCTATGTACCTGGCGTAAAATAAGGGGCAGAAAGACAAGGGGCACTCCTCCATTATGTGCTCCTCCAGGGAGCACATGAAAATATTAGCAAAGGTGGGGCCGAGAGAGACCCCATCGCCATCCCATCGATCTGTTTAAAAAGTTGGTTATTGAAAACAAATGCCGTGTCCAGCACGGCTAACTCTAAGAGTGTTTTAAAAGATTCATAATTAAAATTACAATATATTAAATCACGAGTGGGAAACAATTTGGTTAAAATAAGATCAATGGTCTCCCTCACAGGAACGTCAGTAAAGAGGGATTCAACATCTAAACTGACCATATACAAATCTGAATCTTGTGAGAGGACCTTCGTTTTAAAATCTTCTGAGTTTCTTAAGGTATATTAATTTCGGGTCAACGGCTCCAATAAAGGTACCAGAAACTTAGCAAGCTTATAGTTGGGAGTTTTGTAGGAGGCTAGGACAGGGCGGAGGGGAACCCCTTGTTTGTGGATCTTAGGCAGGCCGTACAGGATACCAAATGTATGTTTACTTTTAACTATGTATGCTGAATGTCCCTTTTTAATTTATAACTGTAGATGATGTCCTGATGATGTGACCACGGGTCAAGAAACGCGTAGACAAATAAATGTATGTATATACTGGATCTGTATGTGTTCCTGCGCCCTTCTCCTGCCTGCTATATTGCCCTCCGATGTGTGGATTATATTATATATATATATATATATATATATATATATATATATATATATATATATATATATATATATATATATATATATATATAAATAGTGGGCAGGAGAAGGGCGCAGGAACACATACAGATCCAGTCCATACATTTATTGTTGACGCGTTTCTTGACCCATGGTCACATCATCAGGACATCTACAGTTATAATGTAAAAAGGGGCATTCAGCATACATAGTTAAAATCAAACATACACAAAACATGAAAAACTTAAATAGAAAATCAGTTAAACTTAAACAATCACACTTAAATACATTTACACATTAAAGAACCAATAAAAGAAAACTTAAAATGTACTTAATAAAACTTGAACTTGTGAGAGAGGTGCGAAATAATGAGCAGGGAGACAAGTACTGCTGATTTATTGATAAAAATAAGTTGCTTATAAAGCTGGATGCGTACGTCTGCGTAGTGCGCAGAGACCGCTGGTACAAAGATTTATAGGTGACCTGGGGTCAAACTAGTTCCTTAAAAAACAGGACAGGTTCATACAGAGAACATTGTGATATACAATGCCTGACATATGAAATAAATAACTTGTTACTTGTACATAATAAATGATTGCTGGAAAGACAACATATAAATAGTTTATAACTGTGTTGATAAATATATATTCCGCTCGACCTTAGATCGCGGAAAGGCACCTCAGAAAACAGGATGTTCTCCACAGAGAAGGCGTTGAGCGGGAACTTTACAAACTTGTTCCTTTTCAATAGTAAAATTGATATTATTGTGAAAGTTGTTGGCTAGGTTTAAAAATCTATCAGCATCATACTAATTTTTCAGTAAAACGAATGTGTCGTCTATGTACCTGGCGTAAAATAAGGGACAGAAAGACAAGGGGCACTCCTCCATTATACCTTGCGTTTTGAGAGACCGTAATCAATGAAAAAATTTATGATGATCTTTTTTCCAGCGGATCCTCATTTGGTATCCTGTACGGCCTGCCTGAGATCCACAAACAAGGGGTTCCCCTCCGCCCTATCCTAGCCCCCTACAAAACTCCCAACTATAAGCTTGCTAAGTTTCTGGTACCTTTATTGGAGCCGTTGACCCCAAATGAATATACCTTAAGAAACTCAGAAGATTTTAAAACGAAGGTCCTTTCAGAAGATTCAGATTTGTATATGGTCAGTTTAGATGTTGAATCCCTCTTTACTGACGTTCCTGTGAGGGAGACCATTGATCTTATTTTACCCAAATTGTTCCCCACTCGTGATTTCATATATTGTAATTTTATTATGAATCTTTTAAAACACTCTTAGAATTAGCCGTGCTGGACACGACATTTGTTTTTAATACCCACCTTTTTAAACAGATCGATGGAATGGAGATGGGGTCTCCTTTCGGCCCCACCTTTGCCTATATTTTCATGTGCTCCCTAGGGGAGCACATAATGGAGGAGTGCCCCTTGTCTTTCTGTTCCTTATTTTACGCCAGGTACATAGAGGACACATTCGTTCTACTGAAAAATGAGTATGATGCTGATAGATTTTTAAACCTAGCCAACAACTTTCATAATAATATTAATTTTACTATTGAAAAGGAACAAGACGGTAAGTTGGCTTTCCTTGATGTTTTAGTTACTAAAGATAATGATAATTTTAATACGACTATTTTTAGGAAAAGTACATTCACCGGGCTCGGCTTCAATTTTTATAGTTCTTGTTTTATTAATTTTAAAATTAACTCTGTTCATACCTTAGTACACCGGGTGCTATCTCTAACTTCTAACTGGCTTTCTTTACATTCTGAAATTCTCTTCCTTAAGCAGTACTTCCATAATAACAGTAATATATATATATATATATATATATATATATATATATATATATATATATATATATATATATATATATATATATATATATATATATATATATATATATATATATATATATATATATATATATATATATATATATATATATATATATATATATATATATATATATATATATATATATATATATATATATATATATATATATATATATATATATATATATATATATATATATATATATATATATATATATATATCGTGTGCGGACTATTTTTCGAAAAATAATTATTCGAAAAACAATTATTCGAAAGACAATTGTTCGAAATTCAATTATTCGAAAACAATTGTTAGAATGTGTAATTGTTCGAATTCACAACTGATCGAATTACAAGATATTCGAATAAGCAATTCTTCGAAATGAATATTATTCGAATGAGTAGTTATACGATAAACAACTCAATTGCATTGTTTGTTTTTTAAAAACATTTTTTAAAATACTTAAAAAAACTTGCTTTGGTAAATAAACCACCGGCAAAACTTTAGTGTTATTTTTGACGCTTTCCTATCTAGAAGAACTCTCTTAGACCTTATGATGGCTGAATTCGTTAAGAGTGAAAAAGGAAAACCAATGTTATTAGTGGATGGACATTTATTTGTTAAAGACAAGAAAATACAAGATAAAACATATTGGAAGTGCCATAAATTTTCAAGTTACTGTAAATGTCGTGCTATAACAGTAAACGAAGATGTTACTATTTCTAAAGAACATAATCATTCAGCTGATCCAGCTGATATAGAAGTGTGAAAATTTATGGAAAAAGTTAAAGACGACGCAAAGCATGCACGTGACTCCCCTCATTATATAATTTCAACCGCAGCTTCAAATCTTAGCGAATATGGAGCTCAAGGATTGCCAACTGTAAACAGTATTAAGCGTTCGATTAGAAAGGTTCGCGCGAAAGAACACCAAGTGATAGGATGGATATAGTGTTTTCAATCGAATATATGAAGACATTCAAGAATGACGATTTTCTTCTTTTTGACTCGGGCATGGAGGAAGAGAGAATATTATTTTCCACACACGCAAATCTTGATGTTTTAACTTCGTGTCAACATTTGTTCTGCGATGGTACTTTCAAAACTGTACCGACACTGTTTGAACAACTTTATACTATACATGGCTCAAAGAATGGGTTTTGTATACCTTTGATTTTGCGTTGCTGCCTAATAAAAAAGAACAAACTTACGTTAGATTTTTGCGAAGCGTCAAAGAATTGACACGACTATCAAATATTGATTCAATCACTACTGATTTTGAACAGGCCATGATAAATGCTTCCAAGAATGAATTTTCCTCAGTCAAGCTTTATGGTTGTTTTTTCCATCTATGTCAATGTTTATATAGAAAAGTATGCAATGTTGGTTTAAAAATAAAGTATGATACTGACGTAGAGTTTTCAATGAAAATTCGAATGCTATTAGCACTGGCATTTATACCAGAAGAAAGCGTTGTTGAAACTTTTGAACAGTTAGCAGAACAGGAGCTATCTTCACTCGAATTACTTCCGGTACTAGGTTATTTTGAAGATACGTGGCTTGGTCGGCCAGGTAGACGTAATGCGCGCCGTGCACCTTTGTTGGCTATAAATATTTGGTCTTGCTTTGAAAGAGTTAAGAATGATTTCCCAAAGACCAATAACTTGATTGAGGGTTGGCATCGAGCATTTTCTCAGCAAGTCGGCGCTGCTCACCCATCATTATGGAAATTCATCGACGCCCTGAAAAGAGAACAGTCTCTCACTGAAATTAAAATTGCAAAATTAAATAGAGGTGAAGAATGTGAGAGAAGCACCCTGAAATATAAAGAAACCGCAAAACGTCTCAAGAAAATAGTCGATAGCTTTGAAGAATATGAAGACGTGATCAAGTATCTTCGCACAACAGCCCATAATTTAAGGCTGTAATAAAATGTCTGATTTCCTTTTTATATTGGTAGTATTATTTTAAATTGCTTTTAAAATATTTTTGTTTTGTCATTAATGTGCAAAGACATGTAAATAAAACTTTAATTATTTTAAAATATTTGTTAAATTGCTTTTAAATTGCTTTTAAAATATTTTTGTATTTGTCATTAATGTGCAAAGACATGTAAATCTAACTTTAATTACTTTTAAATATTGTTAATTAACATTAATCCTATTTTCCTTTATGGTTAGGTAAAGTATGTTATGAATTCTTTAGAAATGAACTTTAAAAAACAAACAATGCAATTGAGGTTTTTCTCCTATAACTGCTCATTCGAACAATATTCATTTCGAAGAACTGCTTATTCGAATATCTTGTAATTCGATCAGTTGTGAATTCGAACAATTACACATTCTAACAATTGCTTTTGAATAATTGAATTTCGAACAATTTATGTATATATATATATATCTTTCGAATAATTGTTTTCAATTTATGTATATATATATATATATATATATATATATATATATATATATATATATATATATATATATATATATATATATATATATATATATATATATATATATATATATATATATATATATATATATATATATATATATATATATATATATATATATATATATATATATATATATTATATATATATATATATATATATATATATATTACGGTTATCCGGCTGATGAGTTTAATTATTAATTTTACTGATTTATATTGCCTTGCTTAACCTAAGACCCACGTAATCCTATCGGTTACGGCTGATAGTTACCAAAAAAAAAAAAAAGACATGATTCAGCATAACTAGATTTGGTCTCCAGTTGAGACTACATTACTGAATATAGCGATTTATTTTTAACACATGAATTAAATCAACAGCATTACTGAAGCAATTAGTTTCAGCAATGTAAAATACATTAATTGGTTCTTATGAGAGCTAATAACAGCTCCAGCTTCGTCCCACTTGGGACACAAGATATTTGTA
>NC_089750.1:47723753-47738753 GCF_040412425.1 Macrobrachium rosenbergii | reverse complement strand
GAGTGTTTGTGTATTAGCACTTATACAGTGAGAGGTATGTAGCCTAGCACAGTACGTTCCATATTCTTCTAACTATCTATAGGATGATTTTCAAGAGCAATAAACTTAATTTTAGCTTACAGTAGTTTGAGTGGTTTCCCTTTGATATTGTACGTATGCAAATAAGTCTCATAAGCGTTTTGAATGCTTACCCGCAAGCAGTAGTGCGGACGACTCGCTCTGCGAAGCACCTTCGTTCTGGCTCTGTCGAAATGTCACCCGGTTCTCAAAGGTTTTTATTCCTTTCTTGGTTAAACTGAGGAAGGGGCGACCTTGCTATTCCGTTGACAACCGTGCTCCTAACTTTGAAGTGACTTGCGCTATTGCCTTAGGTTTTTTCTGACCGGTATCGTTGTTTGTAAGTGTATACTTGTTTGTTGATTAATCTCTTGTTTTGTTGTTATTCATTTTAAATTTTATTTCTGTAGCTTTTGCCTACATACTTTTTGTATGTGTTTTTTCCTTTGATTCTTAATATTTTAGTGCTATTCTATGGCATTATCTTGTGTATGGGTATATGCATCATAAATATTCCTTGATGGCCAAATCTAAGCTTCCGAAATTCCGTTTATGTACTGGAGTTCTTTATCTCTCGTCTCCATTTTTCACCAAACTTTTCTGTTACCAAGATATTACCATTAATGCATCAATTACAGTGAAACATATCCGGCATGAGTGATCACAGACAATCTTTTCATTAACTCTTGAAACAGTGCTTGGACCTTGAAAATCTTTTGTAGAACCAATAATGCAAGTAGATAAGACGTCTTAAGAGAATATGTCCCCTTATCGGGATATCACTGTTCTTCTTGCGTGAATCACTGTACATGGATTTAAAGTTTCTTAGAATTGTTATACAGCTGTAACTGCATTACCTTCTTCCATATACTTTTCACACTTTGCTTATCCAACCTCCAGTTCTCACCTCTCATTTACGAACATTGCCTTCGTAGAGAATCGGTGGTTTCCTTATAATAATAATAATAATAATAATAATAATAATAATAATAATAATAATAATAATAATAATAATAATAATAATAATAATAATAATAATTCCTGTTCACAAATCCTGAATAAATTTCACCTTTGAGTTTGTTTGCAGTGTTCCTTATAGAGCGAAGTTTTCCATCCCGTGCTCATTAAGAAATAGAATTGAGTCAAAAGATAGTCTGCTTCTACCAACAAACTGGATTCACTTCAGCTCCATATAAGGAAGGTGTACTCTCCTTATGCTATCGGCTAAATGCAGCCGCAACTCAGCCCTTCATAGGAATCCTCTAAACAAAATCGTTTTAAAAGGAAATTTTTCCTCATCATTTAAGGAAAGAATATCGCAACTGTCAATGACAGCTTGCCTTACACATAAATTGGTTTCCTTACCAAATGAAATAGGATTATGCCCGCATCACACATTGGCGTTTCGAGCGGTTACTCTCTAGGTACGACCAAATCGGCATCAGTTGGCATGATTCGTAACCGCGTCGCTGAGTTTGGCGACGTCCGCCAAGTGATGGCATATGTGCAAGGCTGCACAGCACCTACGCGGTCGAGTCACGACGACTGTCAAAAGCCGCCATGTCATGCCACATGACGCAACTATGTCATAATGTTATCACGACTGACGAGACGACGTCGGCAGTTGATTACATCAGACGTAACTAGCAAGGTCAACACGCACCATCCAGTATGATGTACGCCATGCATTTGGCAACCCCACAGTGTGCGCAGTGGGGATGCACAGTAGTCTGACTGAGTCATGTGCTTCGCAGGCATAAAAGGGAGCATCCCAGGATCTCCATCCTCACTCGTCTTTCATCACCTCTGACCTTTACACTCGACCAGCGTTGCTTAGCATTCACCATGCCCCGGAATGTTGTCAGGGTCAAGAAGATTGTTTCTTATAAGGACGTCTCACAGACTATCTCTCCAGGCACCTCTTATGCACCATGTACGTCTGCCAAGGATGATCCCCAAGTGCAAGTCTTTGAGGAGGAGCCCCTGTCCAAGGAAGTCCTTGGCGACAATGAGGAGTCGACGACAGATGCGGAGAGCAGCGAGCAGCATTGTCACAAGAAAACGCCATGCATTTTCTTATCTGATGACACTGAGAGGATTTTGGGGGAATGCTGCAGGAGCACCCCTTCCTGTATGACAGGGCCATTACGGACTTCAAAAATGTGGCAAAGAAGATGTGCCTCTTGGAAGACAAGGCCAAGTTCCTCAAACCGGCTTTGACAGCAATTCAGCTCAACACGTGGTTGAAGTCTGTAAGAACGGGGTATGGTTGGTTGACGAAGACAAAGAGCAGCCAGGCAACAATAGGGGGCCTCAATGACAGGGGAAGTGGATCCTGTCGACGTTCAGCTTCTTTGGGAAACACATTGTCTGTCAGAAGAAGCCGAAGACCCCTGGACTGAAAGAGGTAATTGTTCTGCTCTGTATTGGTTTTATATGCTGTTTGTTCCCAGTTATTAAATATCACAATACAAGGGTTTTCATGTTTCATATATGCTGTTTCCAAAATTATTAATGCATTTCATTTTTCTTTCTCTACAGTCGGCTGCTGCTGCCACTGCCCTTACTGATGCCCCTGACGTACAGGTTGCTGCTGGTGGAGATGATGACGAGGTGAGTATCATCCCCGGCATCAACGAAAGGCGGCCTATGAAGAAGAAGTTTGCTCAGCAGGAGGGTAACGAGTGCATCCTTAATAAGGTAATATTTTATTATTTTCAATATTGAAACACATAACAAACATGTTGATGAACTTTTGATTGATGTTTGAGTTTCATACCATTAACTATAGAAATTTTTTATCGTCCAGTTTTTCCTGTTTTTCATTTCTGCAACAAAATATATTATTTTTGTGTATTCACTATCAATATTTCTTTTTATTTTTTTTAGGTGACTGAAAATGCTGAAGCGGCCAAGAAGGCATTGCTGGAGCACCTTCAGCCAACTTCCACAGACGCCCAGTGGAATCTCTTCCTGAAGAAGATTGAGAAGGCTTTTGCCAAGGTTGACCCATTCTTCTACTCCTACATGGAAGTGGGATTGGTCTACTTTGCTGAGAGGATGACGAGGACGACGGCAGAAGGGAGAGGGAAATTCAAAGCAAATTTTGAAGTGTTCCCGCACACGAGATGGAACAAGATTCGCGGTCACCCTCATCTTTCCCATCTCAGCCACCTGTTCCTTCAACATCCTTTGCGTCTCAACCTCCTGTTGCTTCAACATCCTTAGTGCCTCATCAGCCTCCTGTTGCTTTAACATCCTTCACGCCTCATCAGCCTCCTGTTGCTTCAACATCCTTCACGCCACAGCTTTCTGAGCAACCCGAACAACTTTATCGCCTGATGCCGCAGCAAGCAGCTCAACTTCAATGGTTGTCTTCTTGGCCAGGCGGTATTCCTGGGGGTGGGTCGTCTACACCCCTAGCCATGACACCGCTGTCACCTCAGGCACTGCCCAATATCAGCCAAGGTCCCAGTGACAGTTTCTTGGAGAACAGATTTCCCTGTATAGGAAGTCTCGAGAAAAACCATTCCTTCAATGCCGGCTCGTTCTAGTACTCCTTAACCTGTTGTACCTTTTCTCTGTGATTCCTACTAAAGTGTATTTTGGTTCCCTTTTTTGTTCATTTTGTTATTGTTCACACAATAATAAAAGGAAATAGTTCTTGTTTTTGTACCTTTTGTATATGATACTGTAAATTACTACTAAAGTGTATTTTGGTTCTCTTTTTCCTTTTTATTATTGTTCACACAATAATAAAAAGAAATAATTTTTCTTGTAACTGTTCTCTACTGCAAATTCATTTTGTACCTTTTGTTTTTGATACTATAAATTCTTGTGCTACTATAAATTACATATAAGTATATTTTTATGATATAATAAATTGTGAAAAATGTTTATATTGTGCACGTACTAAACTTTCCTAAAAGCAATAAGTTATTTCTATAACAATATTTTATCTTGAAATGTTGAATACAATAATTTTTGGGTAACAACTTCCTTAACTACAAACCATTCTCCAATATTTACAAGGTTATTGAACTGGAAATGAATGAAGGCTGATATTTCAATAAGTTCAGATAAAGAAAAAATGAAACTTAAAACTTGTAAAAAATAATGTGCAATTCAATAATATTAAACTGGATATGAACGAGGGCATGGTATATTTTCATAAAAGAAAATGTGCAAATTAAAATTAGCAGCACTTTTGAAATATTTTCAGAATTTCTGCTGGCAAGATTATATACCTCGACTCAAGGGTGAACCACTCAGTCAAAAGAAGATTTTAGCTGCAAGACTTATTGACACAATTTGGTAATCCTAAATGATTTTATATAAGGTTCAGATTTTTTGCAATTTTAGGGTTACTAGGATTGGCTATGCCAGGCCTAGCCGATGTTGACTAGGTTTTCAGCCCAGGCTAACCTATCTCAACAGTGATTTGACAGTTCTCATTTGTGTGTGTGCTTAACGTAAAGTAGAATATAACCATGTCTGCTGAAGAGATTCTCTTTAGGAATGCTTTCTATACAGAGAGAATCCTCTGAAGACGATGGTTATCAGATAATGATGATTTGCCCATTAAATGGTTACAACTTCCCCCACTAACACTATTGTGTATGCCAGTGACATATGTGTCTCCTATAGAGTTAAAATATGACACAGAACACAAATAAAATAGAATATATTTTCTAATAATATCAATATTTCTGAATGTTAAGTATTACATAGTTTTTAAACATGATTTCCTTTTATACAAATACGTCAGTGAGTTGACTGCAATCAAGCACAATTTATTAGAATGTTCTAAAGGATATAAGCGAAAAGGCATTTTCTATTTTGAGTAAAATATATGTTGCATCCAAGATTTTCGGTATTCTTGATATAATTTGAGAATTTCACATGTAGATAAATACGACACTGATTACAACTTAAAAGACAATATATTTGGTAATAATATAAATATTTTTTACTTTAACTTTTATTTATGAAAGTTACAAAAATTTTCAATATGACTTTCTTAAGTAAGAAAAGGCATTTTCTATTTTAAGTAAAATATATATTGAATTCAAGATTTTCAGCATTCTTGATATACTTTGAGAATTTCACATAGATAAATATGACACTGATTAAAACTGAAAAGACAATATATTTGGTAATAATATAAATATTTTTTATTTCAACTTTTATTTATGAAAGTTACAAACATTTTCAACGTGACTTTCTTAAGTATGAAAAGGCATTTTCTACTGTTTTAAATCATTAATTCCTGCCAATGAATAGAGCCTGCAGGGGAGTTTACATAATCACGAACGTGATCAAGTTGAGCCTTGCCAGTCACGGCTGTTGTCTGCCATGGGAAAGCCACGCTTGGTAAAGTTTCTCCAGACCTCCAGCTACCAGGTAGGACCTCATGTGTCACCGAGTCCTCTTCATCTCCCTCACTCCTGGCATGACGAAGTTTTACGGGGGTGTGAAACACTGAATCTATGGGAGACAAATGAAAAGCATTAGGTAGTAAAAACAGATGGTATACAAAAGGTATTTCATATTAAGTACTCATTATTTCTTAATCAAAGAAGAAAAGGATGGTATACAAAAGGAATTTCACATTAAACATGTATTTAAACAAGCAGACCAGATAAAGATACTAATATTTGTGAACAATGTCTACCTGCTTGCCCTGGATCCCAAAGGCATTCTCCACTGTACATCTTGCCCTTAGTCGATAATTGTAGATGCGTTCAAGTATAGTTAGACTTTGTGCAGGGTATGGTTTCATTATATACTTCTCAAGAGCGAAGGTGTCATCTAAAACGAATACATAATCAACTGGGGGTTTACCTTCAGTTTGTTTGGCAACCTTTCAGGGGGCAGGCAGGTTGGCTTCATGTCAATCAAGCATTTTGCAAAGCTCTGTCTTGGCAAAGACACCACTATCAGACTAGGACACTATGACACCTGCATCCATGTACAGGAACTTGTACTCGGCGTCAACAACTGCTAGTAGAATTATAGAGTAGAACGTCTTATAATTAAAATAATGAGTTCCTCCAAAGGCTGGGTTCTGGGTGCGGATGTATTTCCCGTCTATTGCTCCAAGGGTGTGGGTGGGAAATTTCATCATTGCTCAAACCCACGGGTTACCCTCTTCCATTGCTCTGCGGTGCTGGGTACCTGCATGACCTCATCTCCGCAGGCAGCCACAATGGCCCTACAAGTCTTGGGCACAATACCGCTGATCGTGTTGGGAGTTGCTCGGAATTGGTAGGGCAGGCTCTTGTAGGGTTCTCCAGTTGCAAGGAAACATAAGGTAATTAAAACATGCAGGCCTGGCTCAATGGGTCTTCTCCAGAATGTGAGGGTCTTCTTTATGTAAGGTGCCACCCGTTCCACAATTTCATTGAAAAGCTCCTCCGTAATCCTGGTAAAATTCCGATATTGTTCTGGAGTTTCAGTTGCCAATTCTCTAATCAAGTTCTCATAATAACTATTCTTCTCTCTTTGTAAGTAAGGCCAGACCCAACACCATCTTGGTTTTCTTTTCATCTTGCATTTTTGTTCCTGCAGTCACTTAATTCTTAACCGAAACAAGGCATCGTGGTAATCCAAAATACATTCTACTAATTCCGGATCATGTAGGTTCTCGGGTATGAGGCTCCGTCTTCTCGCTCTGTCTGATGAGTGCTGAGTTCACCTGCCATTTAAACATGGTGGCATCCATGTGTACGACACATGGCACTCCTGTTGCACCCGTCGGCATAGGATGCAACTAAGTCAGGCATAAGTCGTCATGAATCGTCATGCGTTCACGGACGTCGTCGTCCTGTCAAAACCGTTAAATGCGAGTGTGGCCTGAATCATTGACGACTGTCACGTACAACTACCCACATTCGTAATCTCATCTCAATGTGTGCGCTGCTGTTGTAAATGTTCATTATGTATGACGTCGTGTGTCATAATCAGCTGATTTTTTTTTTTTTTTGAGGTCTGAGGCCTGCGACTGATGCCGATCGGTCGCCAACCGCGTCGTAAGGAGCAAATTACAACGGTCGCAGTCTTGAATCGCCAATGTGTGACACAGGCATTATAATGCTTGAAAATGTTTATGTAGTTGAACAAGCAACTGCATACAACCCTGATAAATTTCTGGTCTAGTGCTATTTGTTTACCTTACCTTCAAGTCTAGTTTCTATAGTTTTGTATCTCTAACCTTACAGCAGGTATTGAGAGGACAATGAGGATGAAACTGCAGACTAACAGGGGAACAATAAAGGATGACTAAGATTTCAGGAATACGACTGAAGTTCAGGTTTCTCCATTGTAATGCAATGTCAACAGTTTCAACTTAATTCATACAAATCGTATAGAGACGCATTATATAATTAAGCAGCTGATTCCAAGATTAGAAAAAAGTCCCCCAAATGAAATATAAAAATCATGTTCAAATTTATCGTATTGAATTTACAGATTGAGTAGAAGCAATCCTAGTAATGTTTGAGAAGTAAGCATGAAGTTAGTTGTATCTGCTATCCCTCCACTATAGTTCAGCCACTGGCAGAATACTATCCTTCCACTATGAAATGGAATGTTTGAACGAATTCTATATGACTTCACCTTGCTGTTGGAGCTAAAAAGTCTAAATGTGATGATCATTCTGCTGATGGCCATCATTCTGTTCACAAAAGCTGCTTTTTTGTTTTATGCCCGTTATAAAATTCAAAAACAATAGACAATGGAAGTAATGAAAGTGCAAACGGGTGATTCCTTTCCATTGTTCATTGTTATTTATAGGTTGAAAATTTGGAGCCTAGTTTTATAATGCTAAAAGATCAGCAGTAATTCAAGCGAAGGTAGTTTTTGAATCATTTGTCACAAACAAAACTGGAGTCTCTGGTGTAAGGAAAACCAGAAAAACTGCTGTTTCAGTATAAAAATAAACATATTTACACATAATCCTTCTATATCCAAATGTTATCAAATTACACATTGCTGGTGCTGAAAAGGAAAGATATATAGTTGTAAAGCATTTTTCTCAGATATTCAAAATATCAGACAGTTCCCAAAACTTTCCCTTTTAACAAAAGACTACCTATTCATTGATTTTTCCCACAATAAGAGTAAAGAACTTGCAACACGCTTTCACTAAATAAACATTTGATTAGACTCCAGGTGTTTGTAGAACACTACCTCAGTTGCAGGTGATATTCTTAATGGAAAAATTAACATATTGCAGTAAATAGTTTCAAATTATCAAGATGTTTATGGTGAACAGGCAAACACCCACACAAATGGGAGACTTTTGAGAGTTTCACCATTTCTTAAGAAATGAGAGATCCTTTTTTTAACAGCCTTGTGCTGTTATTTCTGCCATTTAATTAGGAAATTATAAATATGACTTGTATGTTATCTTAAGTGTTATAGTATGTCATCACTTTCATAATGTGGATTTCCGAAAATTGCTTTTCATAAAAGGCAATTTAATGTAGCAAGAGACAGTGCATGAAACCTTGGTCTCTGTGCCAAACCATTTAACTATTCTTCTTTTACATATGTTAGATGCAAAGCAATGCTGGACAATACTGAATTCTTAAGGCTTCGCAATATTGTGGCAACTGTGCAGAAATTCTTTATTTGCAGCCTTCTCATCTTTTGGATATTTCCTGATTAAGGTTGGTAATGTGTTTCCTGATAAATGAATTGAAGGTGGTCCTTAAACCCAATAACCGTTTTCTATGGGAAGCAGCTTTGGTGCCCCCAGCTGTCAGCTAATAGTGCGGCCAGCAAATATTTACTCTACCCAGACTGTCAGCAAAAAGTAAAAAAACGCAACATGCAACTACTCTCCCGGCCGCGCTATCTTTTGAGTGGTGGGGGCCTACATTTGCTTTTTTTTTTTATCAGTTTCTGTATCTTATTCCATATATTTTAACCCATATAAGACTATTAACGTATATACGACCGTTTCCCTTTCACCATTGTCACGTATTTATACGTCTGCTCTTTCCAGCCATGATAATAACAGCAATTTTTCCCTTGGCTATACGATTATCAGCGTGGCGACATTTGGAAAATAACATTCTCTTAGGACCGACACACGAGCATTGTTTCCTGTATGGAAGTTTATTTGTTGTATATGAAACTCTTTCTTTTTGACGTTCTAGAATTTATAAATAACAATTTACAACAATTATTCATTCGAATTATAGTTAAAACTAATCATCAGATTTTTATTTGACAGGCCATATAATGGTATATATGTATACTAGCTGTTTCGAAAGATCGTGCATTTGGTAGTCTGTATAATCCAATCTTTGGGCTAAAACCTAGGTTCCTGTTATGAATTGTACATCATCCACGATGCATGTCTGTTTTCTAAATAAATAAAAATGTTAAATAAAAGTAAATTGTATGGAATTTCTAAGTCATATATATATACATATATATATATATATATATATATATATATATATATATATATATATATATATATATATATATATATATATATATATATATATATATATATATATATATATATCAAGGCATATTCAGGTCTCCTTGGAAGGTAATGATCAGTTGTTGTTTTCATATCTCCTGTCTTCCTTCCACCTGCATCGAGTTTGGTGGGCGGAACCACTCAAACATTAGTTTGAAATTGATGCCTCGGATTATCCCTAATCCTTTTGACTGATTCCGATTCCTTGTTTCATGGACAATGGCGGATTTAGTGATCTCCCTTTTTGTACAGGCAAGTTAAACGACTTTTACTTTCCCATGAATTTTGACCGTCGACAAGGGAATTCCGAAGTGACCATCATCAATGAAAGAAGGAACCGGAATCTTTCAAAAGGACTCGTTATAATTCCAGGCCCTAATATCAAGCCGAGTCTGCCTCCGGCAACCGCAGGAGGTAAGACGTGCCTCGCGACCGCCTAGTATCCAGGAAAGTAGCCCGTGAGGTTTTTCAAAATCTTTCCTCGATTCTAGGTCTTCGGCATCGTTCTGGCCTCTTATTTCAGTGCCAGCATAGCTAGGCTTATGTGTCACCCTTCTTTGTGGCAAAACTTCAAGAAAGTAGTAAATAACATGATTCAAAAAATGAAGATTAAGATACAAGACAATAGTCCTAAACCGCATGACGAGCCAAGTAGACGGCTCTCAAGTTATGGCAGTGTATAGGCGCCATCCAGGCTAGAGTCCAAAGAGTAATCCACGCCAACACAGCATTCTTTGTCAATGTTCACGAAGATGACTCAGAAAAAGATTCTTAATTCAGAGAACAGGACAGTTTTTGCAAATGAAGAGTTTGAGGTAATAGACCCCCCCGAATATAATTCCATGAAAACTATAGTAGCAAAATACCTAGACGCTACAACGGTAGAATACGGAGAAGACGACCTTAAAGACAGTATCGAGAGGAAAAACGAATGGGCTGCAGTGGATGAGGTGATAAAAAACCAAAACAATTCCCACACCATGAAAATAAAGTTTGAAACACCGAAGATGGCAAAGAGAGCCATAGAAAGAGGATTATTTGTAGCCTACCAATACATTCCAAGTGAACACATTGAAGAGGATATATTTGTAAATTTGTCATTTTGCTACAGATGCTACTCTTATGAGCATCTGCTTAAGGAATGCCCTAAAGATAATAACTATAAAATGTGCTCTGAATGTTCATCACATGATCATACATACAGGGAATGTAAAGAAAATACGAAAAATGTGTTAACTGCAATCAACAACATAGAACTTTAGCAGCGAAAATGCCCAGTGAGAAAGGCCCTAATAAAAAGAAAATTCAAGAGATCAAAGCAAACAGAAATGCAACATCCACTACAAGCAACCGTACAAGTTACGCCAAAGTGACAGCCACTAATACAGGAAATTGCCAGGCTAATGCAAATAACATCCAAAATAATATAAGTAGAATACAAGAAGAGACAAGAATCACGATAATAACAAATTTAGCAATAAAACTGGGGCTGCGCCAAGAAGGATTCTACCCTCAGTAATAAACAGCATATTAGCAGATAACAATTTACCTACAATACACTTCTAAAGAAACAATAAACATGATAGCAAGCACCATGGAAAGGAATAAAAGACAAGAAAACCATACAAGCAAAGCAGAAGATTTACAAGCAACTCAGGATATACAACAAGATATGCAAGACTGCACACAATATGAAGAAAACACAGCAGAGAGCTCAGAAGACGACTCATCAGAAGAAGACTTTACACTCGGAATTGAGCCCAGTTCGGACTCGAACTCACCAATCCATCCTCAGGACGCATAAGTAATTTGCAAGAAACGCAGCATCAATTAACAGAAGACATACAAGCCTCACTAACAAGCTTCTCAGGTTTCTCCAACTCTCCCATCTTACAAAAATCCACAGGGATCAACTTCAGCATCAAAAGTACTACGCCAGTAGCCAATAACACCAGAAAACGGAAAAGTGAAAGAAAAAGAACAAAATTACTAGACCACTGTAACTCGAATGGACCCAACTCTACGAAGAATTAAAATAATTCAGCACAACGTCAAATCCTGGAAAACAAAGAAATTTGAATTATACAATATATATAGAGAAGAAGACCCTGACATAATATTAATCAATGAACATGGTATGAAACGAAATGAAACTCTGAAAATGTTTGGATATAATACATATACGCAAAACTTTGCTGATGAACCCTTTGCAGGAATTGCAATAGCAATCAAGAGTAATATTAGACATAAGATAATAGACGATTTCAAGACGACTTTTTAGCAGTCCAAATTCAAACTAACAAAGGACCAATAGTGATCGCCACAGCTTATAAGCCGCCAAGAAGACATTATTTCCCACTTCCGGATGTCATGAAGTTAATGAACAGGAGAGAACCAACCTACCTCATTGCCGATCTAAATGCCAGACACCAAATATTTGGATATAGGCAATCTAATTACACAGACAAGAAATAGTCAGATTAATAAATAAAAAGTATATCATACACTTAGGACCTGATTTCGATACCTTTGTAGCAAATAACAGAAAAGGAAAAGCCAGATATAATATTGGGAAATAATAAAATTCACCTCAATATTGCCATTACAAGAGGACCAGCAACCTCCTCCGATCATATACCAATGGTAATTACACTGTCAACCAATCAATAATGATTCCATCCTTAGAAATACCAAATATAAAAAGAGCAAGTTGGGAAAGCTTCAAAAATGAAATAGAAGAAAAATAAGTAGACAACTAACAATAAATTCAAATGAAATAGAAATAACAAAAGAAATAGTAGATGAAGAGCTTGAAGAATGGTACAAAAATATAGAGGAAGCAATAAAAATCATATACCCATAACTAAATACACCACACTTCCACATCCTATTAGTAGTGATAAGTTGAAATTGATACAATGGCACTACAACAACATCCAAAACACAGTACTTATAACAGGGTGGAACAACATATTAATGAGAAGATATGTGTCATTACAAGAACAGTTAGTACAAGAAAACTCAAGATTATATCATCAAAATTGGGAAGACCTAATAAAAACACAGAAATACAGTACAATAACCCAAAAACAATTTTGGAACTCCGTTGCAAGACTGATGGGAAGCAAAACTAATACTTCACCATACATAAAGCATGGGAATGAGAAAATATATGATGACAAAGAGAAGGAAGTACTGCACAAGGCCTACTGGCAGGAAATATTCCAGATAACGCAGGAGGATAACCAAAATTTCGACAACCAACATGAGACAATAGTCAATGAATTCATTGAACAACATAGAAACAGAGCAAATCCGCATCATGCAGCTGATATTAGCAGACTCAATGAAGACTGCCCATTAACAAGGAAAATAGAGTTATGGGAAATCAAAATAATAATTAAAAATTTTAAACACAAAGCACCAGGAAAGAGTGGAATTAACAAGGTCATAATTCAAAATTTACCAGACATTGCACTCGAAAAATTAAGAGAAATATACAACTGGGCCCTCTCAATGGGATATTTTCCAATTATATTCAAGAATGCAATAATGATTTTGATACCCAAACCAGAAAAGATACTAGTCAGGTAGAGAATTATAGACCAATATCATTACTAGAAGTACCAGGCAAAATATTTGAAAAATAATTAACAACAGATTAGTGTTGTTCCTAGAAGGTAATCAGCTACACAATAATAATCAATATGGATTTAGAAAAGGAAGAGGGACCCAGATTGCAATAGCAACAATATATGAGAGTATTGCACTATCACAAAGAAGAAGGTACCTATGTAACCTAGTATGTAGAGATATAACAAAGGCATTTGACAAAGTATGGATACAAGGACTTCAATACAAAATATTACATCTCAACCTTCCAGACATTTTTGAGAAAATACTATGCAACTTCATCAAAGATCGAACAGCAGCAATCAAGTCACAAAATTACATAGGGAATCCATTCCCGTTACAAAGTGGAGTCCCACAAGGATCTGTACTTAGTCCAACACTATTCATATTATATACATCAGATATGACTTCACCACCAGAGTACTGTACTGATGTCTGCTTTGCAGATGATATAACTCAAATAGTTATACACCCAGAAAAAAACTCGAAGAAGGGATCAACTTTGAAAAGACAAGTAGCACAAAAAAACAATGAACCAAATTGAAAGAATAAATCAATTTGAAAAGAAGTGGAAGATAAAGACAAATAAATCTAAATTCCAACTAGTATCAGTGTCTGCTTACAAACCTGCACAAATAATGCTAGACCAACAACCGATGAATTTTAGTAAAAGCACAAGAATACTAGGAATGCAATTCGGACAAAGAGGAATATCAAGACACGTGAGAGAAAGGCTAAGAATAGCAAGAACACAAAATACAAAGCTAAAACGATTTAGGAATATGAACACAAATATCAAAATCCATTTCTACAAAAGCCTAATCAGACCAATAATGGAATATCCACCAATACCCACGTGTTTAGCATCGACTTCAATATAATGCATTACAAAAATTCCAAAATAAGATACTAAGGTCCGCAGTGAGAAACAATCAAGAAGATGACGGTCTGAATATAGAACAAATACACAAAAAATACAAAGTAGAACCAATTAATCAAAGATTATACAGACTGGCAACCAACATATGGAACAAACTAGATCAGTACAACAGTGAATTAACAGAAGAATCCGTAGCAGAAGAGAGAAAACCACCCAAACAACACAGACCACAGATGGTGGAGAAGAGTATCTTCATATCTTCATCGTGATGAACCTCAACCATTATATTATTAAGAAAATGCCTTGTGAAAAAGTAATATTTAGAATTTACTATGTAGGTATCATGCAAAATCATTATGATAATTAACATCAAGGTTAAAATGAGGAAATTGGAACTAAATTTTTTATTTTATTTTATGTTTTAAATATGATTATACTAATAAGAAATAAAATTCAAAATATGCAATATGTACAATTTACCATGTTGTTATAATGTAAAATTATTATTGTATTATGTTAATATTAGAAAAATTGTACCCTTACCTAAATAAAATTGTGGATAAACCACACTTGACATTACTCTTACTATTTCACTTTCTAAACTATTCCCTACCATGGTTAGCTAGCTAACTGCCCTCACCCTTCTTTCACCCATCTTACTTATCAGCTAAAAAAAAAAAAAAAAAAAAAAAAAAAATATCAAGCCTATCAAATTCGCCGCGGGTGGGAGGTAAACAACAGACGATCATTTCAGGCAATACCACCTACGTCGCTACCTTACAAATTTCTATATTAGTCAGTTATCAATATCATAGTCAAACCAAAATGACCACGAACATGTAGTACGTTTTAGACGTTGCCACTTTTCCCAGATTTGATTCATAAAACCTTGACCTAAGTTTGGATATCGCGTAGATATGACAAACACGTG
>NC_089750.1:47713753-47721253 GCF_040412425.1 Macrobrachium rosenbergii | reverse complement strand
TGATTAATCAATGAAATGGAATTCTTATTGTACACACAGAACTAGAGTTTCACCTGGCACCGAAGATGTTTCTTTAATTATATTTGATAATAACAAGCTAGCTTGTATTTCTTATTGTAAGCAAATAAAACTAAATATCTAAAACTTTTGCATATCTGGAAAGTTTTGTCGCACACTAATTAAGAAGGAAATAGTCATACGATATTTAAACTCCTAAAAGCCCTGAGGATTTCAAAACTCTCATATGGATGTGATGTCTGTTCTTGACCTACAACCAACTAACTTGAAGTGATAGATTCTGTCCCTCATTCCAGTGACTTTCAAGGAGAGCATTAAAATTTTCTGATTCTAATCTGTTACATGCAATTCTAGAAATAGCCCATGATTTTTATCTTTAATTATCATTATTTTGATACTAGTTTATGATGCAAAAACCTCAAAATTCCCAATCCTTTCCAGCCAAAATAGATATTATTCAATTACTTTTATGAAGATTTGATAAATGTTTCTTAATTTCTTGCGCAGAACATTAAATAGATTTAAGTATAAAGGAAAATCTCTAAAAAATGCATGTGCTTTTCACTTTTTTCTGTTAAAGATGTTCATCTTTCTCGTCATTTATCTATCCTTTCTTAAATCAAAGGTTTTTCTATCCAGATTTTCTCTCATAGCTAAACAACCTTTCTTGATTTGCTTTTTACAACTCACTTTATCACAGGACAGTAAACAAATCCACGTTAAGGGTCTCAGAATAGTTTCAACCTTTATCCCCTGCTGGAGGCTACATTGGCGAAGTGCGAGTGCGACCACGTGGCTTCTTTAAGAAGCATATGGCTATTTCCCTTGCCTCTCACATTAATTACAAATTATGTTGTGATCATATGGTGGAAGATGTGAGCCTCGAATCAAGCAAGTCTACCAACTTGACAATCCTATGTAAAGCAGTAGGCTAGGTCTTTTCGAAGATATGCCCATATCTCAGTCTGGTGAATATCCGACATAATAAATTGTAGAAACCAACTGAGAGAAAAAACAGGTATTCAGTCATTATTTTATTTCACTGATACTTTAAGACATTATCTTCAGCTTTCATTTTTCAAACTCTATTCCACTTCACCTTCATCTAACTAAGTCATACATAGCTTAACCCTTCTAGAGCTCAAACATGATAGTTAATCAAGAACATTGTGCCTTTGCATCCTGATTTACATTTAAATAATACAGTTTTAAATGTCAGTGACTCTTTTAAGATCTTAGGTGTAACTTTTGATAAGAAATTGATTTTTGAAAATCACATGCATAATATGGCTTCCCCTCTTTCTAAAAAAAAATAGTGTCTTGCAGAAATGTTTTTGCATGTTTTAGGATGAAGCAATTTTCCTGTTTCTTGTTTGGGGAAATATTCTCCAGTGTGGTCTTCTGGTGCTGATTCTCATCTCAAACTCTTGGACAGAGTTATGTCATCATTCAAGGATATCTTGCCAACTCTTAATGTTGGCTTTTGGTACAGGCGTAAAGTGGGTTAAATATGTTTGCTATATAAAATGTACTACAACAACAAATACCCTCTACACTCTTCTTTACCTGACCTAGCTGTTTTTGCTCCCAACAATACGCAGGTTGCTGCTCCATACAGTGTAACGTTTATCAGGTTTAATACTACTCAGTTTTCTGGGAGTTTTATCTTGGCTACAACTAAAATGTGAAATAGTTTACCTAATGAAATTATGGAATCCTATGATCTTCAAATCTTTAAGCGAGGATGTTGATGTCTCCTGAATTTCTGGTGTATCGGTTTTATTTTCTATTCCTTCATATTTATTTATTTATCTCTCTTTCTTGTAACTTGTCTTTTGCTGGCTGATTTTCATTGGGTTTATAGTCTGTTGAATCTGTCCATAGGTTTTCAGCTGAAGATTTAAAGAAATAAAAAAATTAACATATTATTAAATTGAAACCAACTACTAGCTAGGTTGTCCGGACCACCTATGTACAATGGTTAAAAACCCTCAGAAAATCAGGGACTGTTTCACTGCAGACCCTTGAAAATTTCAATTCATGTTGTTGCAAATGATATAATACCAATTATATGTTAAAATTTCTTGAATGATAGTATGAATGTATAAAGGAACCCTCCAAGAAAAGGAACTGATATATGGTTTAATATCTAACAAACAGAACAAGGATTTTAGAGGTTCAGAGGAGACAAACAAATATCTTCTTTTTAACTGTAATTACTGTTGCTGCAAGGAAGGACTTTATCTTTTTTTTTGTCGGTTGAATACATGCATAACTTAAGAAATCATCTTTGACCATATATAAAATGGACAATTTAAAGTTATCGTTAACCTGTTAATAAGAAACTTAGTGTAACTGTCACAAGGATAAGAATGACATATTTTCTCAGAAAACCTGAATTTTACAAGCATATATACTAAAGACAGACCAGTTAGTGCTTGTGCAACTGAGTAATTTTAGACACTGATTAAGTTCAATCAACTGAATGAGACTTGTAATTATCTTTATTAACCTTCGTAAGAGATTTATCAGTGATGAGAGTGTTTTGCAGAGATTACTGGTGTTTTTTGACAACAATTTCTATGTTGTAGATCGGTAATGGGCATAAAGAATTTCAAACAATGGCTGTAATATTTGGTCATTCACCAACTCATTTCATTGGAAGAACGAATTCTTTAGGGGCCAACCTTGATACTAGTCTCACTGGAAGCTGCTAATTCCACTATATCTTGTTATCAAAATGGAATGAAACTGAATTTTTATGGTTCATTGAATCAAATTACAGCATGGGGAGGTGACGGCCTCTTAAAATGATAATAGCCTTACAGACATCCGTCACATTGAATTCTCCAATGAACTATACATGTTTTATATCCTGGCAAAGATTAGTATGAAAATAAAATAAAGGAGTTCAGGGCTTGACATCACAGAGAATTGGAAATGTCTTGTTGTAATGTTTGTTTTTGTAACATCGATATAAATTCAAACAAATAAGAGATGCAAAAGCGAGGATGTTGATGTCTCCTGAATTTCTGGTGTATCGGTTTTATTTTCTATTCCTTCATATTTATTTATTTATCTCCTTTTCTTGTAACTTGTCTTTCTCTGCTGGCTGATTTTCATTGGGTTTATAGTCTGTTGAATCTGTCCATAAGGGTTTTCAGCTGAAGATTTAAAGAAATAAAAAAATTAACATATTATTGTAAATTGGAAACCAACTACTAGCTAGGTTGTCCGGTACCACCTATGTACCAATGGTTAAAAACCCTGCCAGAGAAAATCAGGGACTGTTTCACTGCAGACCCTTGAAAATTAGACAATTCATGTTGTTGCAATGATATAAATAATACCTTAATTATATGTAAATGGGAATTTCTTGAATGATAGCTATGAATGTATAAATGGAACCCTCCAAGAAAAAGGAACTGGATATATGGACTTTTCTACACCTTCCCTTTGCCAAGTAACAGCCAGGGGGCCGTATCTAACAAACAGAACAAGGATTTTAGAGGTTCAGAGAGACAAACAAATGTGAAACAGCCTCTTAATTTTTAACTGTAATTTACTGTTGCTGCAAGTGTCTTTATCTTTTTTTTTTTTTTTGTCGGTTGAATACATGCATAACTTTAAGAGAATCATCTTTGACCATATAACGTGGACAATTTAAAGTTATCGTTAACCTGTTAATAAGAAACTTAGTGTAACTGTCACAAGGATAAGAATGACATATTTTCTCAGAAAAAAAACCTGAATTTTACAAGCATATATACTAAGAGACAGACCAGTTAGGATGCTTGTGCATGAGTGTTTAAGACACTGATTAAGGTTCGATCTCTGAATGAGACTTGTGGCAAGAATTATCTTTATTAACCTTCGTAAGAGATTTATCAGTGATGAGAGTGCGGCACATCGAAGTTGCAGAGATTACTGGTGTTTGCAACAACATTTTTCTTACTATGTTGTAGATCGGTAATGGGCATAAAGAATTTCAATAATGGCTTTAATATTTGGTCATTCACCAACTCATTTCATTGGAAGAACGAGGTTCTTTAGGGCCAACCTTGATACTAGTCTCACTGAAGCTGCTAGATTCCACTATATCTTGTTATCAACATGGAATGAAACTGAATTTTTATGGTTCATTGACACACGTCGCATTTTCTCCACAACAGTTAGACACAGCATGGGAGGTGACGGCCTCCCTTAAAAGGTTGATAATAGCCTTACAGACATCCGTCACATTCACAGAAGTACAGTGTCTCGAGACAATCAACTATACATGTTTTATATCCAGCTAAGGAGCAAAGATTAGATATGAAAATAAAATAAAGGAGTTCAGGGGCTTGACATCACAGAGAATTGGAAATGTCTTGTCGGCATGTTTGTTTGTTAACATCGATATAAATACAAACAAATAAGAGATGCAAAAGCGATATATAAAAGGGAAATAATCATAATATAAATAAGAATAAAGACTGAGTACTTAAACGGAGAGTTAACCAAAATAGAAGAGATCATCACGAATCTATGCTATCCTATGAAACAAAGTTAATCCCTTTAGTTCATAGCTGCAAGTAGTTTGGTATGCCCTCGGAATTTTCTTACTAAATTTAATTTATTGATCCGGTCCATAAAAGTTACTCTAGAAAAAATTAATAACAGCATTCCTTTCTTAGATGTTTTGACTATTAGACAACCCTACAAACTCAAGTTTCATACATTCAGAGAAAACCTACGAAAAGCAACTTTACATATGTAAATGTCTATTAAGGTCATTCTGAAAATATAAAATCATCTATATTTTATTCTATGTTACCAAGGGCTCTAAGAGTATGTATCCCTTAATAGATAGAAGAGATTACCACCAATATATCCTATCATAAATATTTATAAGGAAAATTGCGTGAATAAAGCCACGCAATCTTTGATAAGGGCAGTATGAGAAAAAAGTAGTATGTTGAATAAACTCCATGCTTTGCTTACCTTTTTTTATGAATGTTATTTCGATGTCATTACACTGAGAAAAATAAATATTAGGGGCATATTAAATAAAACTGGACATTGAAAAATATGTTACTCATATATAGCCCTATGAATGATAATAAAATACATTATCCCAAATTCAGAACAAAACATCATAGAAACGCTGTCTCAAAAGGAATACAAACAATGCTCAGGCTATCCATTGGCTTAACTATGGTCACTGAACTAACTGGTTAAAGGCCGGCACAGTTATGACTTTCTCAAAGAAATATCCTGAAAACCATGTTAATTACCTGTACAAAAGGACAAAATTTAAGTACGATGTATCTGTTCTCTTTATTTCCTGTCAATCTGACGATATCATTAGCTGAATGTACTAGCTTCAATCAAGTTTTTTATTTTTACACACACATTATATATATATATATATATATATATATATATATATATATATATATATATATATATATGTGTGTGTGTGTGTGTGTGTGTGTGTGTGTGTGTGTGTGTGTGTATGTATGAATGTCTTTTACTGTAATACAACCGTAAAATATGAAGATAAAAAGGCCCTTTATACACTATTTGAATGTTGCAGCCATACATTCCGAGCACTTCCTCCTGTGCCCCTGTTCACTAGTAAAATATGGACAGATATGTTACAAGAGTATATATACAAAGCATATGTAGATGTGACATTAAGTCTCCCTTGGTATGCAAGTGACCGTTTCCCAGGAAGGATGGAAAATTAAGCAATTCCCTGGTGTTTTTGGCCTCATTAACTCTCACCTGGTGATGGGTCTGGTGGTCGTATTTTCTGGAACACCTGCTTCAGAGGCCTGAGGCTTAACTCGTCGATGTCATCCGATTTCCAGTGTCCTCCTGACAAGTCCATATTGTTGGTCTGAATGATGATAGCAGATTCCAGCATCTTCCTTTTGTACAGACACCTACTTTTGAAAACCAACTCCGCCCCACTCCAGTTTACGGTATGGCCTTTATCCCTAATATGTAGGAAAATTCCCAAATTCTCTGAAGCATACTGCACTCATCGTTTGTGCTCTGTTAATGTTTGTGAGATGGATCTACCTGTCTCCCCCACGTGAATCTCATTACAATTGCCGCACGGAATCCTGTAAACTCCGGCTTCTTGCTCTTTTTAGTTAAGTAAACGTTAATGAGTGAGCTCCGATGGATTTGGGATAATGGGAAATAAAAGGATCTGGATGTTTTCATCGCATGGAAGCTTTATTTTGTTATTAAAATCTATTTGTCTGTTGTGAGTCGGACCTCTGTTGTATATTTTATTTGCTTTATTAAGAGCCTTCTCGATAGTGTGTGGCGGATAGAGCAGTTGCACATAGGTGTTGGTGGATCGTGTTGAATTCTTTATCTTGGTATCCATTTGAACATATTCTAAGCCCCCTCAGGAATAGGTTGCATCCGACCATGATCTTTACGGAGACAGCGTGGTAACTTAGGATATGAACATATGAAACAGCAAAAGTTGGTTTCCTATATACTGTAAAAGTATATCTGTTCTGTTCTTTTATGATTAGTACATCTATAAACGGCAGTTTTCCTTCCTTTTGCCATTCTGTTTTGAATTTTATGGTTCAAATAGTGTTTTATGAGCCTTTTATCTTCACATATATGTATGTATAGATAGATATATATGCAGGTACACATATATATATATATATATATATATATATATATATATATAATTAGATAGATTGATAGATGAGTAACTGAACCAGTTTCCTAATGAATACATTGTACTTTTGTTGATTTAAGCATGGACTTGAATACTACGTGGTTACCCTACTGCAGGTTGCAACCTAAGTAAAAATAGGTTGCGGTCCAGCAACTCCATTCCAAAAGTCATTGCTAGTAAAAGAAAGGTTACTTCCACTAAATTTTGCAACTACCCTTTGTTTGGGGAAAAGGAGTTAGACTAAAAGCATACTTTTATGTACAGGAGTTCGCCCATGATTCAGCAATGAAGTATCCATGTGTCAGTGACCAATATGTGCGTGTTTTTTTTCGCTTGATTTACCGCCTGTTATGGAAAAATGGCTTAAAAATATTCACAAAGTTATATTATATATATATATATATATATATATATATATATATATATATATATATATATATATATATATATATATATATATATATATGTGTGTGTGTGTGTGTGTGTGTGTGTGTGTGTGTGTGTGTGTGTGTGTGTTTGTGTGTGTGTGTGCGTGTATGTATATGTATATAAGTGAATTCCACAGGAAAATGACAGGCAGAAGTTCAGTACCAAGCGTTTTCAAGTTTATTAGCGCATCGTCTGGGCAAAACTAAGACAAAGATGAAAAGGAAGTTACAAAGTAAACAAAAAGAACAAGAATACTAGATGGTCAATTATCAAAGGATAATAAACAGAAAGATAATCCAGGATAAGCCGGGATTAAGCAGTCACAAACTAAAATCATAGACCTAACTACAAGAGAT
>NC_089750.1:47678753-47703753 GCF_040412425.1 Macrobrachium rosenbergii | reverse complement strand
AGAGAGAGAGAGAGAGAGAATGACGTTTCCAGAACGAGTTATGGATAGCGGTAACTCATCTCACGATGGCCAGTGTCTGCCACCAGGGATCGATCTTCGGGAATTTACCAATATGCGCGACGGAAGACCTAATAATGTACAACTTTCGCTGCAGACAAGAATTATTCAAGTAAACCGATAGTATGGTGCCTTGCAGTAGTCCGAGTTACGTTTATTGCTCCTGACTCAGCATGAATAGCCCCTCCGACCAACAAATAGCCCAAATAGTAACGAACAGAGGATTACCCAACATAACAATGCCATTGGTAAATAAAAGCAAATGCCGGAGTCTCTCAAACCACAGAAATTTCGTTCCCTGCATGAAAAAAGCAACCTCTTCAAATTAACGATTGAGTTCTTCCAGACTCCAGAGACTTTCTAGCACCGCGGTCAAAGTAAGGACAACAGATTCTGAAATGAAGGTGAAGTCTTCCTAGTTTACGACTGCGACATGTGAGGGTCGAAAGGACGCCGGGGACGAGCTTTAATGCGAGGGTGAAAGGAGGCACAATACTGTAGGTCATGAAGGAATGAATGTGCACAATCCCTCAGTCCTGACGCAGGTACTCTCACTATATGACAATTGTTTTACCAGCACCACTACTTGGCACAGGCCCATGAAAGAGGCTGGACAACAGAGAGAGAGAGAGAGAGAGAGAGAGAGAGAGAGAGAGAGAGAGAGAGAGAGAGAATTTGGAAGTCAAATAGTAATCTCTGCTTTTCGTATGGATATTTTTAAAATAAAGTTGAAAAAAGGAATGCAAAAACGCCAGCCGTTTGCTCACACTATTGGTTTGTCAAACCATTTGATTTCCAGATGTTTCCCCAACACCACTTACTTTTGGCAAAAGGTGGCAGGTGTATAGCAAGTACAGACAAATTTCCTTTTTAGAAGCTATGCATATTACTTTGTAATTTCCTCATAAAAAAGAGATTCCCTTTCACCAAACAAAAGAATGTTTTTTAAACAATAACACTCATATTCAGTTAAACCCTTTATATATAAAGTAAATCATTCCAAAAGAGCATTGTTTCCCTCCGTCCTGAATAAACAAACATTCTATAAAATCTGGAGATATCTTGAAATATATTCTCTGAATATTTACAAACGGAACTCATTCATGACTAACAATTTTAAAAAATCCGGATTGTTATGTGCTTCGATTTCAAATGACAATAGATAGGCCGAAGTGTGCGTCAGTCAGCATTTGAGTCCATCCTTCGGATTCCCTTCTCCCCCCACCGCGACCCTGAGTCTTCAAGTCCCATTGCTGTCTGTCTGTTCCGAGTTTCACACACATCATATTTTGATGAGTAGGACGACGATTTAATTCCAGCTAGAGTGAGATGTCCAGTTGCATTATCTTAATCTATGTAGTCTACAAAGAACTGTGGTACAATATCAAAGTTATTTGTGTGAGCGAGTGTTTGTGTTTGCGTCTCTCACCGTAATTCTCAGAGAATGATGAAATGTCAAATATTAGTGTCGCCTTGTGTGTCTATTTCACCTTCTTGCTGATTTACATTGGCCAACTACAACAACCACTGAAAGGAGACACGGGGAACAGGCTAATACATCTGAATACGTATCATTACCATCCTCCACAGCGGTAGTCGTTAGTTGAGGCTATAGAGCGTTGTTGAGGGCGAAGAGATGTATGCCTAAATGCATCCATCTTCCCGGGGCATATGGGCTTTGCATTTCTTTAGGGCAATAGTTTTGTTATTGGGTCCTTGGTCAGGATTAGGTGATGACCGACTTTCATATCATTCCAACTCTGACGTGAAAGAATATCATGTTTCTTTCCAGAAGATGTAACTTGATGTTTTGAGGTTGTGCTTTCTTTTTTATATAAAAAGTGGTGATTCCAGCAAGTACTTTTAATTTTTCATGGTAAGAGGGAGTTTTATTTCGCCTTCTCGAAGACAGAGAGAGAGAGAGAGAGAGAGAGAGAGAGAGAGAGAGAGAGAGAGAGAGAGAGAGAAATAAAATCAAGTTAATAGGAGACTTAATACAGACAATATTCGAGGTCAATTTCCGCTTCTAAACTGTAAATTACAGATTTGTCTTAGACTCTTGGTTGGAAAACATATTCGAGAATTTTTCTATTTCCTCAAGAAACGAAAGACAGAGGGAGACATTAATTTAAAGAGTCGCTTATTCTGAAGGTTATCCCACTTCTCCCTCAGAGTGATGTCGCAGTCTGTAAGCGACTGAGAGAGAAGCACAAAGAATGGAGGGTACATTGATGGACGTGAGTAATTTCTCTCACTGACATCATATGCTAGCAAGATGACGTCTGAAGTTTTTTTTTTTTGGGGCTAATGTCTAAATCTCAAAGTAAATACTATTACTAATTTAGTTTTTAGCATAGAGACAATTTGAAAGATAAAAGGGACAAATTGAAAGATAAAAAAGCCTAAAGAAAATGTCTTCCTTTCTGTCATAACTGCTTCCTCCCACTTCTGAGGCCTCATCAATTATCCATATTTAATATTTTACATTAATGAAATATATTTTCTTGGTAACGCAAGCTGAAATCTTCTTAATGTTATAGATATATCGAGAATTGGTTTTCGTTTACTATCATATAAATTTATATGATATTTCTAAATAAGATTAGGTCTTCTCGTGTATTCATTAAACGCTGCAACTCTACAATTACGGACCTCTGATGTAGCTATGCGTCAATCACGTTTGATGTTCCACAGCAGGATGGAGAGAGCGGTTTCGCTAAATTTTTTGTTTTTGACTTTGGGCACTTCTACAAATTTATTAAAATACACGTCCGGCAATAAATCATACAATAATGATTCTAGATCCTCTGATAATATTTCCCTCCTGAGAAGCAGAAGTTAGAGTGATTGGTGCAAAGAAGGTTCTTCACTAAAACACAGATTAAAGGACTACATTTTTTCCCGTCCGTTTTACTGCAATGTTCATTCAAATAGAAAAATGTCTAGAAAGTCCCTTTATTCAAAGCTATGGGTCCCCTCTCCGAAATTAGATATATACTGTCCGCTTGGACATAAGCCTTGCTATCACATAACCTGGTGAGAAAGGTGGCGCTTGGATGCCAAATAAAATCTCGTGCAGGGAACCAAAGAGTGACATTCTCCATTTCCCTGAGTAACAGATCAATTAGCTTTTGATGAACTGCCAAACACCCTTCAAAGGGGAAGCAATTTTGTTTTACAGATTGCAACGTCAATTTAATAATACTGCTGTCACCATGACATCTCTGGGAATTGACTCCGTAAAATATTATACGAAAAAATGACAATAGAAATGTCTTCCCTTATACGACCGAGCGGGAAGTAATTATTTTAGCTAACAGTAAAATTTAATGAAACTAATCTGAGCCTATGATTGAAAGGTAAATAAATAGTTTTTGTTCTGAAAGACGATTACTTTGTCCTTATGCTGCATGAGTGTCCGAAGATAACAATTAAAGGAGAGACTGAATGCTACGAGAGACTTTTGACTATTTATCTCAGACGAGCAGAAAATGCAGCAGGGGAGGATGGGGGACCTTCCTTCCTTCCTTCCTTCGAAGGACTCTGAACTGCTTCCTGACACAGGACGTGAAGGAGGCGCCCTTGTCAGAGAGTCGAGGTTTCGGCGCCTCCTGCAGGAGAGAGAAGCGGCTCTAGAACGAAATGGTCATGGGAATCAAGGAGAGGACAGGAAAAGTCTATCGGAGTCTGGTGGAGCTTGACAAGAGATGTGGAGGAAGAGGGGACGAAGAAAGATGAAGAGAGACAGAGAGGGAGGAACTAGAGAAGGAAGAGGAGGGTGGGTGGTTGATCATTTTTTTAGGATATCCAGACTTCCTCTCCCGGGGAAGGAAGAATACGAGGTCGGGATATTAAGTAGTAAAGGAGAAATTCACCTGTTAACAATCTCAAACAATGAATAGGTCTGTTTCGAAACAATGATCAAGTGAAATCATTTTACCGGCTTCCATTCACGCTTCTTGTATTCCGGTGATCGGATAATTCCATTTTTTTTATACGTTCTACATATAGTAATATAAAACATTTATTTAAAGACCAGAAGATGATACGCAAATTATTATTACAGTATCCACACACACACACTCTCTCTCTCTCTCTCTGTATACATACACATATATATATATATATATATATATATATATATATATATATATATATATATATATATATATATATATATATATATATATATGTGTGTGTGTGTGTGTGTGTGTGTGTGTGTGTGTGTGTGTGTGTGTGAGAGAGAGAGAGAGAGAGAGAGAGAGAGAGAGAGAGAGAGAGAGCATAAAAAGAACTGTAATTTGCGTATACTGTAAAAATTATCCGAACTCGTGTGTCACGCGAACATTAAAATTTCGTCCACACTAATGATTCCATCACAAACATCGTGCATAGCGCAAATATATTTTCAACCACTTTACTCTAGGCTAAGCTTTCTATGCCTCTCAGTTTTGGTAGATACCACTGATGATAATGCACAGGCTATCTGAGTTAGCTTTTAACTAAGAATAGGCCTAGAAGCCAAAGTTCATTAGATTAAATGTGGCTCTTCATACAATAAATCAGGCCTCCGAACCTTGTGACTTTTCTAAGAATTCATTACTATACAATATAATTAACAAGCACTTACTGCTGCGTGTAAGACACTGGCATAAAGGACAGCCAGTACTGACATAAACAATCGAATCGAGAAACAACCGCCTGCCGATGTCAGTTACCGTAACTGCAAGCAACACAGGGTTGCATTACAGCTGTCGACTTGTAAAAATTTGGTAGTTTTAAATGGGGACTTCCATAAATGAAAATCAAATCAGTTTTATTTGCCCTTCGTACTATAGACAGGAAAGGGTTATGAAAGTAGGCCACTAAGTTTACGGTTGTGGTTGTGGCTGAAGGAACGAATATGTGCAGGGGCCACAAAACGGTTGGAAGAGGCAAAAGCAACATCCGATACTGGCGAAATGACACCTTTACTTCATTTAACTTATTGTGCATATAAATCAAGCAAGTTGCATTTTGAACCCCAGCTTTGATCATTTACGAAAAAATGAATCTCCGAAATGCGTTTCATTTAGCGCCTAATGGCTGTGATGATGTCGGTAAACGCAATCAGCTGATGATTTCGAGAATGTAAACGTGGTCAGAATGGAAATGGCGCCTGAACGCAATGTTCATAAATGAAAATACGATAACGATATGACAATAATGCAAGAAATATAGCTACATACAGTATGCAAAATAGTTTCATTAAAATGATCATTCTTATTACAACTGTTATTTGAATTTTGCAAATGGATATCTTGCGGGCAACAACCTTTGCGGGGTTAAGAGTCTCTCTCTCTCTCTCTCTCTCTCTCTCTCTCTCTCTCTCTCTCTCTCTCTCTTTGCAGGTTTAAAGAAACAAAAGCAGCAGATTTTTAGTTTTTTTTGCTGATCACGAAAGCCAGGAATGTTTGAAGTGTCGGGAAACACTGAAAGGTGCCAGGAGACCAGAACTCGAAAATGCGCTTTTCAGGTGGTTTATTTAAGCTCCGACGAACCGAGGTTGTCAGCATTTCCGGGGAGATACTTAAGGAGCAGGCCAGAATTTTCATAAGGAGCTAAACCTAATGAATGTCAGTGATTATTCATAAGCTTTGTTCTACTTTTGATAAAACAGCAATATATATGTGGAATGAGCGCAAGACTGTTTACGTACAGGTTTTTTTATGGGTGATTTCTGTCATCCGGGATTTTCGGTGGTCCGGCTATGGCCTGGTCCCAAGAGAGCCGGTTTAGAGAGGTCGGACTGTATTAGGAATGTTAATACTGTGTGCTGGAGATCTCTGTAGGTGTCTTCGGAGTGCACAGTGAACAAGACGAGTTACAGTGGTAACACAAAAAAATCAGCAGACGAAATGTCAGACATAAAGAAGCAATCCACGCTGGTTAAAGACAAAAAATGAAATGTGAACGAACACAGATGTATCGTTACATGAAAGGGGATGCGAGAGAGAGAGAGAGCTAAACTTGATGAATGATACAGACTAATGAATAAACGCTGAAACCGTCCTTCTGGTAGTCACAGAACCTCCAAGTGTTAACCATTGAAAGCGCCGTTGTATGGAAGGCCCCAAGCGCTCTCTCCAGCATCAGACATTCAGGCGATCGACAGACCAGAAATAGCTCGGAAACCTTGTTCGGAACTGACAGTAAATAAATGTCGGATGCGTAGTATCTGGATGGCAAACGTTGTATAATTTGCCTAAAATATTTGGTTGTTTACATCGAAGGATGTTAAGCGGAGTATGACTTTTCTATCTCTTAGTATATATGATTTCATCATCAGTTGCAGTATTAGTAATAAATTTTGTCTTGTATTCTAAAAAACAAAAATTGATTATGATAAGTAAACTCATGAGTGAAGCAGTTGGAGGCCGCGAGATAATACCTAAATATTAAGGTGTTCTTCATATCAGGCGTTTATGCCTATTTAATGTCGATGATTGAACTGTACTCTTTCTCTCCCTCTCTCGCATTTTTCTTCCTCGGTACTTCGTTCAAAAAAACAAAAAAACAAAAAAAACTCTCGTGATATTTAAAGATATTAAATCCACTGAGCCATCGTCGTTGATGGAATGGATTAATATAGTTGCCTCAGAGAAAGGATTTTGCTATGCTCGGAAGATAGTTCTTCTTGACTATTTCTTGATTTATAAAATCATTAGATGGACAGTATAGTTTAAACGCTTTGTTTTATGAATGTTTTCTTATTTCACCTTTCATCTCGGAAAGTATACGGATTTTGCTGTTTTTCGCCACATTTTTGGGGGGCAAACTGTCATTTTAAATCTACAAAACAAAGAACGACCAGTGAATAGCCTTGCTAAGCTATTTCACTTATTGTTACTGACACCAAAGAAGCTGCAGGATTATGTTTTGACCTGTAGCTGTCCATCAGCTTTGATAAAACATGGCAGATATTTTACATGTTGTCATTTTGTAATATAAATCACTCAAATGTTGATGGTTTATTGCTAAGGAAATTATCTCAATGCATATTATATTTTTCCCAGAACTCGTTGAGAAATTTCCCTGTTTATTTACATCCGGTAAGTTACATCAAATGCCACGCAACCCTCTGGTGATATGGCGCTCATTCATATATATACAGAAATGCTTAATTTTCTACACTACAGCATTTGCGGACTTTCCTCACAAATGTTCTCAGTCACTCCTTTCACATTTACTTCCCTTAACTCGATCTCTAATACACTTCGTACAAACAAAAACCTAGACAACTCCTCTCCAGACTACTTTATCTTTCCCAAGTATGCTCATGAGATTATACTCGTATTCTCTTGAAATCATGCTTTACTACCCTTGTATTTTGATAATTTACTTGTATTTTTATTTATTTATTTATTTATTTATTTACCTGTTAACTTATTTTTTTCCTTAAATAAGGGATCTCTTCCTTCTGTATTCCCCATTATCTTCTGTTTCTTCTTTCTAATGAACACAATATTCTTTGGAAGGTTGAATTTAAAGTCAATTGCCCCTGCGGACTTGTTCCAAATGAATAAGGTTCATCTTTTGAATAATAATAAGAATAATAATTTTCAACAATCAAGCTCATTCTAAACATATTTCCAGCAAATTCTTCCCTTCTCATATATTCTGGCACCTACTTTGGCATCTTAATCTCTCTTGGCACAAGAACCTTCTTTCGTTGATCTTCGCTCCAGCCAAATGGATTCAGAATCTCAGAATCTCTGGCCTGTGTTCTCAATCGTTTGTCTTCCCTGACCATAGGTACTTATTATCAGACCTCTTCTCCTGCCACTCTCACACCTGATTCTAATACGTTTGTTATCTAGATTTTAGATACAAACGCTCTGTCTTTTTCAGTCCTGTAAAGCCTACTGTTTTACTTTTACCTCACTTGTAACATTACATCCGGCGTTCTCATCTTAACCGCACCCAAGCGCAATGAAACCCCAAGATTTGGTCTCTTCATCCTTTTATTTTTACAATATCAGCAGAAGTATGGAACAGCAATCACATGTCCATGAATATTTGGTAATTTCCACAGCAAGCGCTGGTGTGAGAATGCTACCATTTGTAATACCTGTAATAAACTCCACCTGATATGCGACAGCCTGCACAATTCAAAGAAACACAACCACTTGCAAACCAAAACAAAACGGATACAAGACTTGGCGACTAAACGGTGAGCGATGAATTGGCATTACGACGATCTTTGAAGTCCGCTCCGAATGCTGAGTCATAAAAATCAAAATGGAATTCAAATGTGAAGAGAGGGCAATTTGTTCCCGTTTTCCCTCCTCTTTTGCCCAGTGATTTCATTGACCAGAGGCTACGATATTCAAGAACTCTTCAAGGGAGTTGAAATGTTGGTGAAAAAAGGTACCACTACTACATGCAGCGCAACATTTTTTTTTTATCCTAGTCACCTTTTATATCTATAGTAGCGAAAGATATCTTTTTTATTTAAAATCTTCAATGTACAGTACAACATACATAGTCTCGAGTTGCAATATTACATGAAATTTCTTGTAACAGTGTTCCTCAGTATGTCACTTGAAACCTATCTTAAATTTGTTTATTCTTAATTATTTTTATTCGTAGTATTGCTAACAACAGTGGTAGCATTGTTCCGTGTTGTTGTTTTTTAGTAAAAGAATTTAAATTCTTATCATTATCTTTATTTGCCTTATTCTTACTTTTTATTTTTTTTATAAGTTCGTGAATATTTTGATAATAGTAGTCAGTAACGTGCTAAAAGCTTTTCAGCCAGCAAGTTAATATTATTTATTCAGATCTCTCCCCGTGATCTGCAGAGAAGCAGAACGATTCCATGAAATATCTGACTGAATGCGGAACAGGAGGCATCCCCACCCTCCCTTTCCCACAGAGTAATGGTCAGTGATTTCTCGTCCGGTTTTGCGCCCGGAATTTCGGTTGAGAAAATTCCACGACAGATTAGAGGAATTCAAGTGAAATAGCCTCTGCTGTTAATCTGGGTATTTGAACGTTGCTCTATGAATAGGTGGAAAATAGGTGGAAAAGGTTGGAATTGGATGGCAGTTGTGAAAGGGTATGTGGTCGCAATTCTTTAGTATTTTTTTTTTATAGTTGATTTAAATTTGTCCACCTTCTGAGCTTCATAAGCTTTATTTTGTCGTTAAGAACTTTCTTGAATGAAACAGAAATTTTGAATAAAATTTGCTTCTTTTAGAGCCATTTAAAATTAGAAATATAAAACATTTGGTGAGCCTTAACGTTCAATTACCATTTAAACCACGCAAGGCCTTTCTCTCTGAAATATAAATGCCGTTATATGCGGAAAGGAAGTTACCATTATCCCTCGACAATATCAAACTTTATTGTTAAACTCACAGAATTCCTCCATCCAATTGTACTTTACGTAATGGCCCGTTGCACTTCGTCTTTCGTTTCTGTCCCTTAAGGTTCTTCTGTGTTTAGTTTCTCTTTGAAGCAGCCAGCTGGGTGGGTGTTTCAATTCGTAGTGTTTTTGTGTTTTTATGTTTCTTCTTTTAGCTCTATTAAGTTTATTGTGATCTTTGCTTTTATTGTTGCTGGTTTTTACTATTTTGATTTTGTCTCACTTTAAATATACTGACGTAACCAATGATGTCAAGATTATTTTACGTCATTACATTTTTTTTTTTTACGTTTTTTGCGTTATTACTTAAATCTCTTGTCTCTTTGAATTCTATTGCGGTTTTTGCAATTTCACTATTTTGTTATATTTTAATTTTACCAGGGATGTTAATGTAATACATCTACACTTTTTGTCAAAATATTCTAACAGTTACAGTATTACGAGTAATATGGTGTTCACATTTCTTCAGCTTTCAAAATGCAACCGAAGTGTTGTGAAACGTCGGCACAATAAATCATGAAAATACAATGTGATTTCCCTCGTTACCCAGAAGGTGCGGTTTGAGCAGTAGCTTATTATATATATATATATATATATATATATATATATATATATATATATATATATATATATATATATATATATGTATATATATATATATATAGTGTGGTGTGTGTACTTATAGATGTTTGTCGTATCATCACTTTTCCGTAAGATTAAAAGCTTATGTTCGGCGACACCTTGAATATTAATATAGCCTGGTAGCAAAAGGCACATTTCAAAAAAAAGAAGTTCAAATAAAGAAAATTACTTAACTCCAGAAACAAGAGATAAACATCAACAATCTGGGTCTCGGACTGGTCATAGAAAAACTGTATAGAGGAGAGAGAGGAGAGAGAGAGAGAGAGAGAGAGAGAGAGAGAGAGAGAGAGAACTGAGTAAACATTTATTCATTTTGATCAGCATTGTGTGTCTAACACTGAGGGCGAATAGGACCGAGTCACAAATCTCACGAAATTTCTTAAACACTGTTTCATCATTCACTACGAATTTTCCATAGAAGGAACAATATTATGCAGATGACCTTAAAGTTACTACTACGGCATTCTGGGTGACTGCAGTAATCACTGGTTTTTTTTTATTAAGAACGAATCTACTGGAAACGGAAACTTTCCCAGAAAAGATGAGTAAAATGAGTCTCCTTTAGCGTAGACATGAGGAGACGCCTCACTCGGAAAGAGAGCAGACGCAGGCAGAGAAGAAGCAAATCCTCCTGACGGCGCCTTATGGAGATTTTATAGCGCGATTATTACGCAGCTGAAGCTGGCGTTGGGTCGTTATGTGGGTGCTTAATTTGCTTAAGACTTTTACGTTGCAAGATCGAACAGAAAAAGTAGACTCGATACTATTTCAATACCCATCTGCCTATTGTTCTCGTAATCCGAAGAGAATAACTTGTTTTGCTAATGCGTCAAGCTTCGTTTTTACATTGAATCACTTTTCTCACACATATTATTCATCAGGTATTTAGATATTACTTAGATATCACTAATTATTTTAATGGACTTACTAGTGATTTTCTAAATATTTAATTGATACTTTGATTGACAAAGCGATAATCAAAAATGAAACAAGTAATTTTGAGATAGATTGTCTTCATGACGGAAAGCCTCGGAAGGAGATTTAGGAAAAGTCGCCGCAATCTGACGCCGCTTGTATTCACAGAACAAAGAGGTAGATTTCCCATTGTAAGTTTTTCCCAAACCAAAACGTAACATTAAACGATCTAATATTATAAAAAAAAATGTACATCCTGACGTATTTATGCAAGTGAAATCAAAAACACGAACACGCAAGGTTTGCTGGAACCGAGAGTTTATGGATTTAAAGTATTTGGTTCGAAGCGATAAATATACAAATCTTATAATTAAAAGTTGTCTTAACGAATACTATATCGTTAATTGATATATGAACTTTAAATTCAAACATGTTAGAAAAGAAAGAGACTAATTTTAACTAGCTCCTTTTGAGTTTCGTTCACAATTAACTAAAAGTGAACGAAGCGTTTAACATACCGTTATCTTTTTATGTTTTCAAACAATCAGTTCTCGATTAAATATCGTCTGTATATCTGATTTATTTCAAGGCAAGATTCATAAGCTATTAAGGTTGTTGAGGTTCTTTCTCAACAGTCACGCATTCGATTTTTACTGAATTTCATTTTTCGTAATTCGCGATTTCACAAAGGCCCGACTTATAAGAGCGTGTAATCGCAATGGCGTGACTAACAGAATCGAGCTATCTTGGGACCATATGGTGCAACACTCGATTGGCCCAAATTCTGCAGATTTGATGCAATCGTCATACTCAATTGCAGATGTAATGTTTGAAGGCAAAACAACTTATTATTCATCTCTTGTTGTGTGGCCTTGCCATTGTAAGCAAATCTACAGTGTCCCTTTCAAGAGGATTAAACCCATAGATCTTCAGTATGAAATTGCTGTAATATTTGATCACTTTGCAGAACTTTGTTTTACCTGCCTATCATTTCCCCATTCTTCTGATTTAAGTGTTTAATGTAAATATATTCCAGTTAAAGTAAACCCAAGTGCTTATCTGCAACAATTTCCTTGTTGTGCAAAGTGACTTCAGCCCAACTATTTTTCTTTTGAGTTTTCTTCTACCACACCCAGCAATTGCAGTCAGAACCTATAATTGTTATATGCTCCTTGTCCATCACTATGACCTTGTGTGTGACTTGTTAAACAAAGTAAGAGGCTTATAAAAACCTAAATATATATATAGTAGAGGAGATATATATATATATGAGAGAGAGTATATATATATATATATATATATATATATATATATATATACACAGTCACATACGAAGTGTGTTAAAAATATCCTGACTTCTCATCTATAAAAAATAATTATCTATACAGTCTTATTAATTAATCTTCAAAGTAGTCCTCTTAATACCACACATTTTCTCCCAACGGTCTGCCACTGTCGGAATAGTGGCTGAATGCGCTTACAGATCGTAATGCAGCCGCTCCGTCGCATTCTGCATGATGTCATCTCTGGACTGAAATCTGGCCCCTTTCAGGAGCATTTCCAGCTTGGGGGAAAGCCAGAAGCCACACGGGAGCCATGTCGGGAGAGTAGGGAGCCTGATGAAGCACAGGTGTGTTGTGTTTGCCCAGGAAACTGTATCAAATGTGAAGAATAGGCGGGTGCGTTATCGTGATGGAATTACCAATTGCCCACTGCCCACAGAGAGAGAGAGAGAGAGAGAGAGAGAGAGAGAGAGAGAGAGAGAGAGAGAGGAATCATTTAAACATTCTAAATGATTTATCGAGTCAAATAAGACATGCAAATAACTCAGAGTTCTTTTAACGCAAAGGGGACCAGATTTCAGTCCAGAGAAGACAATCATCATGCAAAACCGTTGATAGAAATGTGTGGCACTACTTTGAAGGAGATTAGTGTAGGATTGTTGTATCTGAATACGAGCATTTTTAATGAATAAGGGTTTGAGATTTTTTAACATACTGTATATATATATATATATATATATATATATATATATATGTGTGTGTGTGTATGCATAAAATGCACTTGTACATACATACATACATACATACATACATACATACATATATATATATATATATATATATATATATATTTTTCTTCTTTTTCTTTTTAACGTGCTTTTATCTCTATTTTGTATGGGGTAAGCACGATGCCTTCTTTTGAAGGACTTTTTGGATTTGGCTTTGGGGTAGCTGTGGGTCTCGATCGGCTGGCCCTGCCTGACATCGCTAGACCCCGGCACGTATGTGTTTCATATCATACCAGACCCAACGCCCTTTCTTCCCAGCAGCGGCAGTTATTGCTCGGGTATGGCGAGCGTTCGAGACGTGTGAGATGTTTGTTATGTTTTAGAAGGTGTTGTAGTGGCTTTGTTTTGTGTGTGTATTTAGTCTGTAATATCCATTTAGTATAACCTATCTGTTGATTACATATATATCTCGATAATTGACATCGATGTGCTAAAAAGTGAGGCAGACACTTTGCTATCCGTGTAGACATCCCGGATTATATATGTAATCAACGGATAGGTTTGCTCCTCACTTTGCTATCCATGTAGACATCCCGGGATTATATATGTAATCAACGGATAGGTTTGCTTAAAAAGCAAATGGATGTTACAGACTAAATACAGACACAAATATATATATATATGAAATTTGTTATCGCACTTCGACTTATATATGAACAGAAGTTAGAACATCGCTAATATCACCCACGTTACTCAATATCTCCCGATGAGAATTATCATCGAAGGGAGAGTTTGAAGAACAAACATGAATATCCGACACAGAATTTATTCAAATTTCCAGCGATAATACGAGCAATGCAGTGAGGCGACGTGCCGAAGCTCGTACCGTTTCACTCATCGCGGGCGGGAACTCGTACGCACCGCCCCACTCTCAGCCATGATAGTTCATTGGCAATGTTTGAACATGCAGTTTGCGAAATTTTATCACACCGTATTTACATACAACATGAAACGCTAGTATCAAATTACGACTAACACCAAGGGGAATTTATAAGTGATAAATGGATATGGTTACGTAACCCTTTCTAATACAGCAGTTTATCCAGCACTCCAGTTGACGTGCCACATTCGTTAGTCAACAGAGGCAGGCGAACGCCGAGGTTGTGCTGGTAGAGCACAGGCTTTTTACCACGTGAGCGAAGTTGTACTTAGCCTTGCCATTAACCCACCGGCAGCAATACCAATCCATTTATCACCATAAATCTCCCTTCGTGATAATTCTCCACTGGAGAGACCTGTGGTAGTAATTGATACATGATTTGTAGTCATGATTGTATATAAACTACTGTGTGATAAAAATTCCCATGCAATAAGAGCTGTAAACGCATTCAATGAACTATCATCATGGCGGAGGTAAGAATGCCGAAAGTATACAACTTCCCCGTCAATGGTAAACAGCATGGCAGACTCGGCATTCACTTATACCTCTCTTGATAGCTTAGTGGTAACATCGACTGGAGTTGCTGGATAAGTTCTGAGTCGAGGGTTCGTGACCCGGCAGTACCAATCCATTTATCCCTTATAAATTCCCCTTCGGTGATAATTCTCCATCGTGGAATGGGGAGATATTCCCGAGGTAGCGTGAATTTGGATATTGCTGACGCTGTAGTCAAGGATTTATATAAATCATGTGTGATAAAAATTTCATAAGAGTTGGGTGTGTTCTAAACGTACCAATGAAATTATCATGCAAAGAGGTGGGTTAATGCTGAGGCTAGCACAACTTCCCCAGTCATGACAGGTAAAAACAGTACAGACTCGGCATTCACTTATACCTCCTCTTTGATAGCTCAGTAACGCCGACTTGCTGGATGTTCTGTGTCGCAGGGTTCGCAGACCAGTAAATAATCCATTTATCACTATAAATTCCCTTCAGTGATAATTTATCGATATTCCTGAGGTAGCATGAATTTGATATTGCGACGCTTGTAGCTTCAAGATTATATATGTATGTATATATATATATATATATATATATATATATATATATATATATATATATATATATATATATATATATATATATATATATATATATATATACTGTATATATATATATTGCATCTGGGTGTGTAACCTTGAAAAGACTCAAAGTGCAATATTCGAACCGGCAACCATGGAGACAAACAATTTGATCACATCGTGGCAGCGGAGTTTCAGCACAGATAATTATCCTTACGTAAGCGCCTGTGTAAGCATTCCACGGAAAATTATGTGAGCAAAGAATGCAAATATTTACAACCGGATGAACGCTGGCGATGGACTGAGCTCTCAGCCAGCTTATTTTTAGACATGCAAACGCTTCAGGTGGCTTTTTTTCTTTCTTTACCCGTTCCATATTTTCCTTTCATGAAATATTTGGCTTTAGAAATATTTTATATCTTGACATGATAGATCAGATTTTTTCGACAAATGTCCAGTATGAATGAATGATCTTGGAGAGTTCTATCACAGATAACACTTACATTTCCAATAAATTTATAATAGCAGGAAAAAATGAACATGAATAATGATAAGAATAATGATTGCGTTGTCAGTGTATTAAATTATCAGGATTGAATTTGAATGAGCAGAAAGTAAAAATCCTCACTTTCTTTTGTGACCGAGAAATGAAAAGCAAGTAATGATTACTAGAGATATCCCAGACGCCATTAATAGAAAAATATGTTCTTATTTTTAATCCTTCATCGAGGGTTCAGACTTCATTTCAGGGGCCATTGAATCCTACCTCTTCCTGGATCTTTAGGTAAAAACCACGACCTCCTAATTCCGGCATAATATCCCTAGAACTTTGGAATCGCTGTCTGACCAGTCCTATGAAAGAAAAAACAGCGAATTCGTCGCAGATGTCCGTTCAGTTCCTTTGCGTAATGGAATCCTGGAGAGAGAGATTAGGTTTTCAAAGATTCTCTAACTCATGTCAAGTTAAAAGAAGAAGATATTTCATTTAGTTTGCATGAGTGTATAATTTTTTTTTTTTTCGATTTGGGGAGAGTTGTTGTCGCGCACTATGACTTTTTATTTAGGTCTGCCTGAAAAAGTAAAGCAATATATTATTAGTTTAAATTTAGTTCCGTCTAGGTGTTTGTAATTCGTATTTAGATGAGGAGACAGAAAATGTTGAGCAAAATGATTTTATTTCCTCTTCATAAAGCGTGATATGAGTCAAATTCCTGTTGCATTCTGCATCTGTCTTTTAGACCGATTGCACTCATCGCCTACATCTCTAAAGCTACTGAAAATTTAAACTGAAGTCCACTGACTACGCTGAGTGTTTAGTGTCACAAACCAAAAGTTACAGCTTGTGAAACTTGAACTTCAACAAAACTATCGAGAAATATGTGAGATGTTTATGGTAGAATATACATGTGATATGGCGAAGCTCATACTCATTCAATTACTAACATGTTAAAACATTGTAAAATGCGTAACAGGTAAGTATGACTTAAAATTGTGGGTACAATATCACTAATAGGAATTTTACGTTGTATTAATGTTTAGTTAATGTTGCAATTGGTAGTGAATAAATGCATTATTTAGGTCAGTGAAACTTTTGTGCTAGTATGAAATATGGACAAAATTATATTATCATTCTTTTACACTAAACTTAATTTTACTTCAAAAGTACCCTGGAAGGAATTGTATTTTTCTGGCGTTTTGTACACAGCGTTATATACCGTACAGATATAACAAACACAATGGATTTAAAAACAAGACAGGAGTCAAAACCGAAGTACTTTTTGATACAAATATGGACATAAGGTCAAATATTTGATGCGTAAAGATTTCATATTTTAGAATATGTTTATTAACCGGAGTACCATCTGGACCGCTATCCCTGTAGAGCGAAAGAGGACCCTGCTCCCAAAATGACACTTCAGCGCAGTCTGATACTCTGCATTTCCCTGATGCGGAAAACATCTCTCTGTTTTAACGTAATCGCCCCCCCCCAAAAAAAAATGTTAGCGTATATATACGGGATGGCTAATGAACTCAACTGGTCTTTGGTTGTTTTACCGCAAATGAATGTTGATATCGAAATATAAACAGCAATGAAAAGTTAATAATCGTGAAAAAATAATTTGCAATGAGTTCACGAGCACGGTCCATTTATTGCTTAAATATAGTGATCTCTGTTATTCGGAATTTTTTATATCCCACCCCTCTCGCCCTGTCTCTCCCTCTCTTGCAGAGTGTGTGTGTGTGTATACATACATACATATATATATATATATATATATATATATATATATATATATATATATATATATATATATATATATATATATTAGTTAGTATATATATATATATATGAGCATATATATATATATATATATATATATATATATATATATACAGTATGAACAAAGGGGAACGTATTTCACAGAAACCTGGGAACCGGCTTCCTCCACCAAACCTGTTCTGGCAAGAATGCCATCGTCATCTCTACTGGATTAATACTTTATATTGCGTTTAAAATACGAAGAAGGAAAATTATACGTAGTAAATAAAATAAAATTTTTAATATAAAGGAAAAAATGCTTTTCTCGTTGGACCTGAGTCAATCACTTTTCTTTAAAATGACAGAAGCCTACAGAACAGCGGTTCTCATATGCCCAGAGATCTTTCTATTTGAATAAGTATTCAATTCAAATTACTTCCTAATTACTTTTTATTACCCACGAACAGCGGACGACAGAACAAGGGGAAAATTCAACACAGCATGAGAGCCTTATTCATTACAATATAAAAATCGCAGAAGTTCAGTTTTAACACCTGTTCCAGAGGTGGAAAATACAGGCTATCAGATGCGAATTGCTCATATTCACCAAGAACCGCTAAGTACCTCCTCAACTCCCGTAGTGGGGTAGTTAATGCCGTGCACCTCACGTGGTACTGTAGGCATTATATACTTAAGGTTCTTGGCAGTGTCCTCGGCTCTTAGCTGCAACCTCTTTCATTCCCCTTTCTCTGCCTCCCTTCACATTCTCTTTCTTCCCTCTGACTTTCTACCTTCTTTAACAAATGTTTCACAGTGCAGCTGCAAGGGTTTCCTCATGTTACATTTTTCACAACTTCTTACTGTTAATTTCCCTTTCAGAGCTGAATGACCTCATAGGTCCCAGTGCTTGGTTTTTGACGTACTCCAGTTCCAATTCCTCAACTCTTTCTTTCCCCTCAAAGAACGTTCAGTTACGGTGAAGCTCGTTAGTCTAATTTCCTTTACAGCACGACCCATATCAAACGTCGGCACGATTTGCGTCAAAACAGGATTAGCGGCATCCCGAGATTGTCTTCATAAAGAAACCCTGAGCGGCGTTTACCTTTTTCCGAATAAACTAAGAATCATCCTGGTAATTCCATAATTTTAGGGTTAATTGTTTCACGATAATGCTTATTGCTCGTGTTCATACCAGTGTCAGATCTGTTTCTTTGCAATTAACTAAACGTATTTAGAAGGTAATACCATTTTACCACAACCATTCTGTTCTAGAGCAACCAGTTTATTAAAAACCGCACTGAGAATTCATTTGTATAATATGGGGCGTATGTACCAGTAAGTTTTTTATAACCTGTATTTTACTCATTCACTAATTTACAAATTCCTTTAGTTTACAATTTTAATTTTCGTAATTAGCAGAAATGATAGCAATTAAAGAGACCCATTAACACAAATAATACCATTTCATATGATACATCCACATGAAGCATTCCGCACCCAACGGTAGCTGCTGAAATCCTCCAAACGTCTTTTGATTACCAAGTGCGACTATTTTGCTCACCTATCTCCTATTCGGCGTCAAATTCACATCTCACTAAGCCAACAGTATCCATAATAGTTTCATCCCAATAACCAGTCCTGCGAATTATTAGTCTCTAAATTTGTTTCCATGGATAATATAATGTAGCATTCAGCTCTAAGGCCGCAACTGCGAGGTTATTCAGCGCTGAAAGAGAAAATTGCGAGAAGAAAGGTTTGAAAGGTGTAACAGAAGAAAAACCTCACAATTACACTCTAAAAGAATTGACAGGAGAGGGTGGAAAGAAAGATATAAGAGAATACGAACGTAGGTACAGTAAAGGGAATGAAAGGGTTGTAGTTAGGGGACAAAGGGGCGCTGCAAAAAACCTTAAGTAATGCCTACAGTGCACCGCATGAGGTGCACTGGCGCCACTCTTACCATCTCTACTGGAGTGTTTACCATAGTAGTAAAAATAAATGGTCATTCCTCTATACTAGTGACGTATTAAAGTGAATGGAGTCTGAAATTAGGCAAAAAGCAAAGCGCTGGGACCCTTGAGGTTATTCAGAATCACACTCAATAAGCGGAAATCGTTAAAACAAACTGAATGTTTTTGGTAAAAGAAACTTTGCATCTCAAAGCTTTATGCGGTCAACCAGATTTGTTGCCAAACGACCTCCACTTTCTGACCAACCCCCGCCGCCCCCTCCCCGCCAACCAACCCCCATTAAAAACATCCGCCGCCTATCACTTTAACAAGAATTTAACTTCAGTATTTCAGAATTCTTCTTATAATCTAACTTAAAAATTCTTTTCAATTTATGTTAAACTTACATTTAACCAGCGTACAGCCAGTTTACGGGAGTTGAGACGAATTACCACCAGATGGAGAAACATGGTAATCCCCTCTGAAGTTGTAGCAGTTCTGGATGGCGTGCAGTTTGCGCACCTCTGCGCATAGACGCGTTTTGTACGAAGGCGCTGATTGGTAAACTCTTCTCTGATTTCTACATATAGCTATGGTGCATACCAGTTTCTCTGATTTCCGAGATACAGAAGCTACCAAAATATGGTTAACATGATTACTGAACATATTCTCTCATTCTGCATGTAAATGAAAAATCACAGTCCGGTGAATAAAATATCCTGAAATTGTTAATGAATTTGTAAAGTACTTGTGTGTGTGTGTGTGTGTGTGTGTGTGTGTGTGTGTGTGTGTGTGAATAGGATAAAGTTCTCATTTCGCTCGTTATATTATTTCAACATATACCAGATTTTGACTGCCATTCACATCCCATGACCCAGCGCCGACTATGATTTTGCGAGTTAACTTGGCTTTCTTTGCGAACGGTTAGTGCACACCCATTCCACGATAAGGTTTTCATTGCATTTTCAGTAAAGGCAGTTACAGGATGAGGATCTGTTGTTATATAGAAATCGTAACTGTAATAACACCACCCCGAGTATAGTTGATCTACCATTATAATACTAATATGAGGATTATCATCCACTAACGGACCCCAACGATTATTAAACGCTTTTGCTTACCGAGAGAAATTGATTTGTTTCTAACAAGACACTTATTTCGTGGTGAATCGTTACTGCTAATCATAACTATTTTAGATTATAGAGCACGAAATATTCGAGTGCATAATTATAAAGCACTGTAAATGTGTCCGTTGAGGGAAGAATGTAGGGTAGAATCGCCTATCTCGCCACCGGCGAAAATGCCATCACTGCTCTTTCATTATGGTTGTAGAGATTTATAAAAAGTAAAATGGTATTTCTTTATAGAAGAAAGTGATTTGATAATGTAACATATCTTCTTCCAATCGTGCTAGATCTTATTTTCTTAACTCACTTAAAGGGACAAAGCTATGTTCTCTCACATGAAGTTGTTACCTTCATTCATGCACCCTCTTTTTTTCTTGTCTTTCATTGGTGATAAACGTTTTGATATATTACATCGTTTTCACATGCTTTACAATTTTCATTCTACAGTGTGTTGTATTTTGGATTTCAAGATCTTTACCAAGATCCCTTACTAATTCCTAACTTCCTCTTGTTCAGCCCTGTTTTTTTTTAATAACGGTCATGTGATTACTGTGCATTAGGATTTCTGAATGTTAGATACTGAATGTCTGATTCATATAGAGGATAATGCTAACATCTAAATATTAGGATTCAAGAAATATATTTTTAATTTTTAGTGCATGATGTTTGCCATATTGAATTCGTGAACAAGCTTTTCTGCATATGCAAATGAAGTTTGAGCCCATCAGAATATCACTACCAAACTGGGCGTCATGTGGAAAACAACGTATAAGTGAACGTATTGAATTCTAAATCATTTTCAAAAATAAAATTTCTATGGATCATCTCTCTGCCAAATTCTTTTGAGCCAGCGATAAACAGTGCGTGGCCTGGAAAGTCCAACCTCTGCTGCAATTTCCGTCGGGGACACACCACTTTCGCTCATTCCGACGATCATCCCCCGCAAAGCGATGTTTTCATTGCGTCTTTCCATTCCGTGATCTAGATTCAAATGGCTCAGCTTTGACCCGTGATTACCAGCTCATCTCCGTTATAAAACAAGTTCACTCCCTATGAGATTGAACTATCTAATCTGAAGTCATATAATTCATCAATAAGTTATTTGTTATCTAAGTAACATAAAACTTATCTGAATGATATAACATTATCATAAGACACCTAAACACCTGGAACATCATAACATCAGTAACAAGATCCAGCTGCTTAATTCCGCAGTTAAACAATAACCCCTCATAACCTAGAAAGGAACGAAACAAACATCACAGACACAGTTACTACTAAGTATAATCATACACTCGAATATCTTACTCATCATATTTTGAAATATCACCTTTTAGTATTTCGGTTGATATGATTTTTCCTAGGCATTCATTCAAAAATATATTTTTTATTTTTTTATTTGTAAACAGACAAATGGTATTCTCTGGTGAAATGCTGCCCCATGACAATTTGAAGTCGGCTAGTGGTAGTAGTAGTTAAAAGTTAAGAATACCTTAGTTTAACCAGACCACTGAGCTGATTAACAGCTCTCCTAGGGCTGGTCCGAAGGATTAGATTTATTTTTACGTGGCTAAGAACCAATTGGTTACCTAGCAACGGGACCTACAGCTTATTGTGGAATCCGAACCACATTATAGCGAGAAATGAATTTCTATCACCGTGAAACAAATTCTCTTGTTCTTCACTGGCCGCTCGAGATTCGGAACTCGCGGACCAACAGATGTGGGTGAGCTGAGAACGGAACCCGCTCTACCCAGAGTAGTAGTAGTAGTAGTAGTAGTAGTATTATCAGATATTAATTAGAGTTTGCCTGCATTACGGTTATGTTCCTAGATAACAACCTCTAATAACCTCGCCATGATAGCGACAATCCTTCGCAAAGACGGTCTATCCAAATTTGAAACGCGTAGCCGATTGCCACAAGGATGGGAGTGACAGTCAAATCCTCCTATCATTTATACGTTTAGAATAAAAAGGTAACGAGCGAAATGAGAGAACTTTTATCCCTTCACACACACACACACACACACACACACACACGCACACACACACACACACACACACACACACAATTACTTTACAAACATTACAACGAATTTCAGGATGTTATTCACCAAGCTGTGATTTTTCATTTTACATGCAGAATGAGAGAATATGTTCAGTAATCATGTTACTATGGCTTTGGTAGCTAGTATCTCACAAAAATCAACGAATCTAATATGTAGAAATTGTGAGAAGAGCTTATCAATCAGCGCCTTTCCATGTAAAACGCCCCATGCGCAAGGATTCATAAACTGCATATCCAGGAACTGCTATTTACCAGAGAGTTACTACTTCCATCGGTGGTAATTCGTCTCAAACTCCCGTGAAGCTGACTGTACGCATAAGCAAACATAAGTATTCAGTCAAAACTCGACAACATCCAATGCTATATTCATTCATTTAAAATGAAAACTCGCAGGATAAATTGACTTAAAATTCAGTGATTGCTGTGATCGAAAGATTTCTCTTCAAGAAATCTTTTGAATCCGCTCTTGTACAGCTTTACTTCAGCCGTAATTTTTACTCAGTCCTGGCATATACATTTGACCTCTGTATAAGAAAATGTTCAGGGAATGGCCTAAAAATTAAACTCACTGGCTATATTCCAAATTAGTTATCTTATATATATTTTTCTCTGTATTCATATGTTTAGTATATTTTTTGTATTTTAGGTAAAATGTCTGGGATTCAAATTGTTGTTTCAGTGTGAAAAAGAGAATAATTATTGAGTTGTACTTACAACATTTTTTGGTCAACGCCTCTGAAACCTTCAATTGTCCTTGCCCCCTGCTTCCAGAATGGTTGATCACAATCCTTTGTAAAACCTCTTGAATATTTAACACTGTTTTGGCAGTTCTACTAATTCTTCAATTGTGTTGGATTCCAGGTACATATTTTTCCTTTGTAATCCCCATCTGTCACTTATATGAGCTTTCTTTGTAAACTTATTTTTATATTTCTTCAGTCTGCTAAGTAAAGGACGACAAGACGAAAATGCCCCAGCACTCCACTGCTTTTCCTTCATGGATTTTGTCTCATATATAGTATATATATATATTATACATAGCATAGTATATATATATATATATATATAATATATATATATATATATATATATATATATATTATTATGAGTTATATATATATATATATATATATATATATATATATATATATATATTTATGTAGTATAATATATATATATATATATATATATATATATATATTCTTCTTCTTTAACGTGCTTTTTCCCCATTTTTGTATGGGTAAGCACGATGCCTCTTTGAAGGACTTTGATTTGGCTTTTTGGGTAGACCGTCTCGGATCGGCTGCCCTGCCTGACATCGCTTAGACCCCGTGAGCGTATGTTACATGTATCATACCCGACCCAACGGCCTTTCTTCCCAGCAGCGAGAAGTTGTTACCACACACAAGCAGTCAAGAAACCGCAATTTGACCAACTATTCGACTATTACACTGCCCACCACACTGTTATGCCCTTCAACAAGGTCAATTGGGGTCGTAATCTCTTGCTACATTTGTTTTAAGAACAGCGTTGTATCATCTTACATCCCCAAGATCCTCTGGTAGCAATGGCCAGCATGGGGTCAGCACATCTTTCTCTCTCGTTGACTTCTCTCCCTGTATCTATCCTCAGACAAAGGCTTACTGGAATAAAACGCCAAGGTACAAAACTAGACTTTATTTGCAAATTTAATGAAAGTATTTCAGCAAAAGCTACAGTCATGAAATGGAGTGACTCACCCCCAGAATTCCCGTTTTAAATGCCTTTTTTTATATACACCATTAAAGGTTTTAATGTATGATATGTTTCTTTTAACAGGAATTCTGGGCTCGTCCTGTGAGGACGAATATTTTGGAAGAGGTATTTTTTTAACGTACTCTATGACATTTATTTTGGTCTAGAATAAGTATGACCTTTTTATTTTGTTTGGTGACCAGGGTGTTAGTCACTAGTATTGGTTGGTCTAGAATCATTAATTCAATTGATTATGAGTCTGAATTTCCTCTAGTTATGATTTCCATTTTTATGGTGTGCAAGTCACTCCATTTTATGACTGTAGCTTTTGCAGAAATACTTTCATTAAATATGCAAATAAAGTCGAGTTTTTTGTGTCTTGGCTTTTTATTCCAGTAGGCCTTAGAATGTGCTGACCCAATGCTGGCCACTGCTACTGGAGGATCTCAGGGATGTAAGATGATATGGCGCTGTTCCTAAGACAGGTGTAGTAAGAATTATGACCTAATAGACCTTGTTGAAGAGCATACCATTATATATATATATATATATATATATATATATATATATATATATATATATATATATATATATATATATATATATATATATGTAGAATCTACTAGTCACTTTTACAGACACATATGTAATTCTAATAGCCACAATGCCTATATATATATATATATATATATATATATATATATATATATATATATATATATATATATATATATATATATATATATATATATATATATATATATATATATATATATATATATAATTACCATGCTTTATCATGCATT
>NC_089750.1:47658753-47673753 GCF_040412425.1 Macrobrachium rosenbergii | reverse complement strand
ACATCAAGGACCAGCTGCAAAAGCTTAAGGAGAAGAAAGAAGCTGCATTTGCTGATGTAAGGAGAATACAAAGCACACTGCAAGAGACCATAAGGGGTGAGTGGTACAATCAAGTTGTTGGGCAGGTCAACTGTAGAGTAAACTTTGATATAAATCGTAACATGGTCAACATTAAAAATAAGTTTGAGAGATTATTTACTAATTCCGTTTGGATCAAATTTAGCAATATGGATAATATAAAGAATATCTCAAGCAGATTATTGACTAGGGATGAAACAGCAGCACTAGGACTAGGATTATATTTCTGTGTAGGGACTACAAATAATATCAATATAGAATTCAATAGCAAGATTAACTACCTTAATGTTGAACAACACAATGATTTAGCCCCGTTTCTCAGAGGAGTGATGATAGGGAGTAATGAAAACAACCTTGGAGATATCTTGACAGTGAGATTTAGCACCGCTCTACAGAGATTAAAAAGTTACAAAGATATTAGAATTATGAAAGCTGACAAAGGGGGGTAGCATTGTTATCATGAATAGTTCAGAATATAGGGATAAAATGTACAGGCTACTAGATGATGAAACTACCTACACTAAAATAGAGAACCTTCCCACAGTCCAAAAGCTTCAGAATACCTTCAACCAGAATGTGAAGAAAATAATCAGTAAACTATGTAATGGGAAGGACACGCTATGCAGTAAATTATTCTCAAGTAAACTACCTGAACTTGCATACATATACTGTATGGTAGCCCCAAAATACACAAGGATGGCTGCCCACTACGCCCTATTGTTTCTAGTATGAAATCTCCTAACACATACCTAGCTGTGTGGTTAGCTGGAGAACTAGGAATATACTTAGATAAATTTTCAGAATCACATGTTAAACATTCAGTAGATTTCATAGAGAAAGTTAAGAACAAGAATATAAAGGGGCATATGGTTAGTTTTGATGTAGTAGCTTTACTTATCAATGCCCCCTTAGATAAAGTTTTTAGAATTTTTACAAACTAAGCATAATGAGGGCATTTTCAAAAATCAAACATAAAAATAAGTGTCTTCCTGGAGTTGATCAAATTATGTGTTAGTGATACTTATTTACGTTTGACGGACAAGTATACAAACAGAAATATGGAGTTCTCATTATCACCAATACTTGCTAATATATATATGGAATATTTTGAGACTAATCTAGTTCCTAATATTAATGTCCCTAACTTGAAAGTGAAAGGTTGGTGGAGATATGTGGATGATATTTTTGCCATTCTGCAGGGTGATGAAAGTGAAATAGAAACTTTTCTAGACGAACTCAATAGTTTTGATAACAATATCCAATTCACTATAGAAAAAAGTAACGATAATAAACTGCCCATTTTAGACATCTTGATAGAAAGGAAAGAAATGGGATATGAATTCAGCACATATTGAAAGCCCACACGCACAAACTCGTATATTCATTTCTTCTCTTTTCACAGTCATGATATAAAAATGAGTGTTCTAACAGGTTTATTTCTTAGGGCAATGAGGACGTGTGACCCTTGTAAGATAGATAAAGAAATAAATTACATTGATAAAAGCTTTGAGACATTAGCATACCCGGAATGGTTCAGAAAAAGGGCACTCAACAAAGCTAGGAGGATTTTCTACAGGGAAAATGCAGAAAGTACATGGAATACAGAAAACAAGAAAATAGTTTCCCTCCCTAAATGAAACAAATTACATCAAAAATGAAAGAAACTAAATATATATTTGTGTATACCTTTGACAACTACGTAAAAAACAAAGTATGTAAAAATAAATTGGAAGGAGAAGATAGTAATGCAGATGATGTAGGGGGAGTATACATCATTAATTGCAACAATTGTGGAGACAAATATGTGGGTGAAATAGGTAGGAGAATAAGGCCTAGAATCCAAGAACACAGGAGGGCAGTACAACTCAACTCACGGGGGAGTGCTATAGCTAGGCATTGTTGGGAAAAGGACCATAGGATGGACTTTAAAAACAGTAGGCTTATATGCAAAAGCAATAACATCAGTCATAGGAAGGTAGTGGAAGGGGCATTCATCAGACAAATTAAAGTGATAGAAGGAAACAAAGGATTTACCTCAGAAAATCCCATAAGCCGATCTTTAATATTAAAAGAAGCTAAGATCGACCCTTCTGACCTGGAGGTTAGGTCTCCTGCCCAACAGACCGATGGTGAGTACTCACATACCACAAGGATTAATACCACTGACCATCAGATCAGGATATCAGACCGACAGGAGGCGATTAACAACTCTCAAGAGAATGGAAACCGGGACAGCCATCATATAAATGACAGCACAGGAAGAAGGTCCAGAAGATTGCTGGGCCTTGAAAAAGGGTCACAGTTAGGACCTGAAAGTACTCGAGATTAAAAGTAATATGTAAATATTTACCAGTAAACAAGTTATACACAAGAATCTTGTGGGTTTCTCTTTCCATCTTCAGAAGAAAACTGAAAGAAGTTTTTGTTTGATTACCATTACTATTATTATCGTTTATGTCATTCAGATATTAGTGTTCGGAATTAGTCTATGAATTGGCAACAAATGCTAACACTTTAGAGAACGTCGAATGGCAATATTTTTTACGCTGGTGGTTCAACTATTTTCTGGCCTGTGAGCTCTCAAATTAATGCAATACTTTATTCTGAGGGAAAAAAATTACGTTAACGGTATTTTTAAGATGGCATGATTAGCAGATATAATTTCAAGCATTTCTCTCTCTCTCTCTCTCAGTCATATATCATATATATATATATATATATATATATATATATATATATATATATATATATATATATATATATATATATATATATATATATATATATATATATATATACATACATACATACATAAACACACAAATTATTTTTATATAACATTTTAGCGATGTGTTTCATATTGCCTCTGCATAATTATGATGCATCACTTAAAATTATCTTTTTACTGTCTAATTGACATCGAAGCACACTTTTTATATTAAGATGGATACTGTAAGGACTTTTAGGAGATAAGCTGTAGAATCTAGAGTTGATAATTCCTCAAGGCTTCCTGAAACTCACCTTGAACCGGACCACTACCATTATCTTAGGATTTCTTCCTGAACGGTAAGAAATTGACCATGTGAAATTCATTGAAATCATTTAAAAAATATTAACCTTTTGCTGTACTGATAGCAATATAAATAACCAGGAAGCGAAAACAACCTTGTTCCGACCTCGTTAGCAGAGGGAATACACTCCTGAAGTCTTACCAAGTTAACTTGCGTAATTTCTCAAAGGAAACCATTTTAGGTCAACGTGTATATTCCATAAGATCTTTTCCCTTTAAGGAAATTTTATTTAATTTTTTTTATGTATATTGTAGAATACACTAAAAGTTCTAAAAGGTAGTTATATGATGCCTTTACGACAAAACACTGGTGAAACGAATTTCAGAGACATCTGTTTGTCGTCATCACCTTGTGGGAGGAGTCGGGACGTCATATGTTTACGTCACGTATAACTTTGAACCCATACATCAGAGTGTTCCGCCACTGGCTTCAGCTGCTTTAATTTACTCTTATGAATATACTTTTTTCTAATATAAGTGATAAAGAATGCTGCCGAAAATTAAGTAAGGATGTAAAGTATACTATGGCTAAGTGATATCTTTGCCAAATGCACAGAAAAAAAGTTATTCCGGAAAAACACCGGGACAAAGGCTCTGAATCTCATAGCAATGTATTGTGCCTTTGAACAGTTCCGGAAACTTCCACCGGGTCCAGTTTCCCGAGCAAGAAGGGTTTGTGGTAAGATTTGTGTTGGTAACCCTGACGAGAAAGGTAGATGGGGGTGGGGTAATCTTCATACTGATGGTGGATGAGTGGTGGTGGTGGATGGTGTAATTAAATTTGTAAACTACTTTGGTTCAGTTATTTTCGTCAATCCACCACCACTCAGCCACCATCTGTATGAAGACTACCCCACCCCCATCTACCTTTCTCGTCAGGGTTACCAACACAAATCTTACCACAAACCCTTCTTGCTCGGGAAACTGGACCCGGTGGAAATTTCCGGAACTGTACAAAGGCACAATAAATACATTACTATGAGATTCAGAGCCTTTGTCCCGGTGTTTTTCCAGAATAACTTTTTTTCCGTGCATTTGACAAAGATATCACTTAGCCATAGTATACTTTACATCCTTACTTAATTTTCGGCAGCATTCTTTATCACTTATATTAGAAAAAAGTATATTCATAAGAGTAAAATAAAGCAGACGAAGCCAGTGGCGGAACACTCTGATGAATGGGTTCAAAGTTATACGTGACGTAAACATATGACGTCCCGACTCCTCCCACAAGGTGATGACGACAAACAGATGTCTCTGAAATTCTGAATGAATATTCGTACCTTGTCAAGACTTCAGGAATGGCGGCTATGATAAGACATTGTCCCCGTGGTTGCAGGACAGCTTTTGTGATTCGACTTGCACAATTGTTTAGAAGTGAGGAGGCCCGTGGCAAACCCTACGTGAGCTTGAACAGGTAAATGAATAATAGAGCCCTTTTTTGGGTAAGGAGTACACCCGGACATCCAAGGGTACCAAGTTTTCGTCATTTGTTGACTTCCATAAGGTGCAGAAAGATAATTATATATGCTCTATAAAGCAATAGTTGCTGATTTCTTAGTAAAATATAACTTGTGAAAAAACATTAAAACTTGCTTGGCCCAAAAAAAAAAAAAAAAGTCATTGGTTATAATACATCACAGAATGACCTCTATAGGTCCCAGTGCTTGGGCTTAGCCCGAAACGCCATAATCCACCCATTGATTATAATGCCAAGTTTCCTCATATGTAATTATGTTAAATAAAGGATCCATGTAGCGGCATGTCATTTCATATGATCGCTCCTGTCCTCATACTGACAGTGAATTGTAACATTATAATGAAAGTTGTTTTCATATTCCACAGAATATTACAGGCACGGTAGTTCGATTGTTGGTAGGCTTTTAAATACCAAGATTGTTTGCACACTAAAAAGTATAAGTACACTCGGTCCTTCAATTTGCTCACTTGAATTATTCTTAATTGAAAGTGATGAATTGGCAGATCACCCAGTTACGACCTACAATAAGAAACTGTTTGTCTCTAAGATTAGACGAAGTCATTCTAGACTCGCAAAACCTGATAATAATAAGCGAATGAAAATATTAACAGTAATTAGCTGCTCGTACATTATGCAGCAAAAGTCAATTATTAACTGATTTTAATTATATAATTTTTCGATGGAGAAATAGTGATAGAAAGTAATTTCTCGGATTACTTGTGGAAAACCTTTTCTTCAAGGATTCTAGCACTCGACCTCATGGCATAAATCCTATATACTACTACTACCACTACTACAAAGTGTAAACAAGGAGTATTGGTTGTATTTCATTGTTGCCAGAGGTTGCGACTTTCACGAATAGCCAATTATCCATCAAGAAGGAGGCAAGTTAATGACGTCATAAGTTATGTCATTATATCTTCGAAAGACACTCCTCTGAGTTTGCTGGCGATGTCTACAAAAGTCGGTGTTACTCTTATAATTACCAGAATTTTGCAACTTTCGTAATACAGAATACAGTAAAAAATTAGGTAGGAATGTAAGATACCCTGCGACAGTGTCATCTTTGTCAGGTACGTTGATAAAATTTTATTCCGGAAAACACCGGGACACCGGCTGTGAACCTCATAATAGTCGATATACTAATAGCATTGAAAGTGTCCCATGTTCAATCCTTAAAACCGAAAAAAAAAATTTTTCTTTATCTTTTATTAGAAAAAAATATACAATATTTTACATTGTTAACAGTATTACAAGCAGAATTTAATCAAAGTTGACTTAACTTTACCAAAAATTAACAAATATAATTTTATCATACCACTCGGGTCGACAGATATTTTATCGTGTACATTTTACAAATAATCTATGTATTTCAATGTTAATATTTTTCTATAGTTACCAATATAAGATTTTATCGGTATATATTTATTTTTTAATATCCTTGATTTTATAAACCCTCCAATACAATCGTTTTCGTTATTTCGATTCGTCCACACGAAGATGATAATTTCCTGACCATATACAGTATAGTTAAGGACAATATCTAGACAACAAAGACTTTGACTAATAGTATTATATGCAACATTATAATAGTTCTAGAAGCTATCTTTTATCAAATAGAAATTCTTGGAATCAATAAGGCTTTCTATAGCCCTGCCTCTTTTATGCGTGAAAGATTCACCCCACAGTGTTTTATGGGAGTTGACCAACTAAATTTTTCAGTCCTGATAGCGAGAAATCTTGTTCTGTAACAAGTTTTATAGAACAACCCATAGATTTCTTTTTAGAAATTACCTTGGTAGCTATTTTATTATCAAGAATAACATAAAATCACGATATCTGCCATACATAGAACGGTTCGAACACAATTATTCTCTTTTGGGTGACCTTAATAAAGGCATGCTTTCTGCTGAATGATCTTGTTTTGTCATATGTTTATTTTTCTGACCTGTTTTGGGACCAAATGTAAGTCATGTTTTCACGCTTGACCTGTTAGAATAAAATAAAAGGTTATGCCTGAAGATGGTTATTTTATTGTATTTTTCTTCACTCACAGTTTAAAAGGAAGAAAAATAAAAAAAGTGTATTTTTAAACCTCTTTCATGCCTGGTTTTTAGTTCCCAGTGTAATCTAAAATAAAAATGAGGTTCTGCATATTTGGGGAAAGTACAGTACAGAACTGAAAGGGTATTGGCCGATACCTTTGGTACATAAATTCTTATGTACCAAAGGTGCACAGCACTACAATTCAAACTAGACTTTTTATGAAACTTGTCAGTTGTCTGGTTGGTTTAGAATAAGCCGGCTTTGTGTTAAAACTGTCCCTTGTAGTAAGTTATTGAAGGTATTTAGAGGACTGACGTGGATTACTTGGCTCTTTCTACCAAGAGAGGCTAGAAAACGCACTGAATTTTTAAAATCAGCAGCTTTTTTTTTTTACTGATTGCCGCAATAATTCTCACAGCCACGCCATGCAGGTACTGAAATTTAATTTTTGGTCATTTTCATCGCCCTCTTTCATTATTCTCTCGTGTAACTTAGCAGTGAAATCCCTCATTTTGTGCATAGCTTGATTGCATAATCCACATATACTTGACTACTGAGCAACTGGAAAAAAAGGAGCGATTATCGAAGACCTGAAACACGTTAGGACACTGTCACTGAATTAGACTTTGGTCTGAATAACCTAGATCCTTTAAGTGAAAGAGTGAGAAGTGTTTATTGAATATAATAAACTTAAAGTGTAAACAATTATGATATAAAGTTGGCTTTTATATTATGAAAATAAATACTGTAAACAAGATGGGATGTAAAAAAAAAAAAAAAAAAAAAAAAAACTCGAGATTGAATGGGATGAAAGTAAGAAGAACATCTCCCTGATCCTTCAGTGTTGCTTTATGGCTTTTCATTCATATTTTGTCTGGTAATTTTTTCTCACTTATATTACATAGATAAGAAATCTGCCAAATAATAGGTAACAGAATTTGTGCTGAATCCTTGCTCGATGTCTTCTACTCAAGACTACCAAGTGAAAAAATTGAATAAAAAAAAATTATCAATTCGCTCACTGTGAAAATTTATATCTTTCCGATACTCAACAATTAGGAGAAAAAAAGACGGTTATTACCTAAATCTAATAGCATCAATCTTGATGAGCGTTCATTATAAAGTAATTCATATCTCAAATGACAGATCTGATTTATCATTGCATATGTGCAATATCACCATTAGCATCATTCTGGCTCATTTATGTGTTCGGGGAAGGGACCTCCCCCCTTTGATGCATTACCCTTTACGACCCGTTATCATGTTAATGAGGCCTTCACGGAACCTCCTTTATCAAGGACGAGTTAATTGTGCCGGGAATGAGGTTATAAACTTATTAGGACCAAAGTGTTGACCTATTTCTTTAGCTGTTGAAATCTACAGAGCTCAGCTATTTTATGTCTTGAAACAGTCGATATATTACTCACTTAAACATCGATCGGTACCACGCACACACACACACATATCGACACCTACACTTTGCCAGTGATGTTTTCTAATTTGTTGACACTTAAGTAACTGATTTTCACAAGGTGACATTATTATTATTATTATTATTATTATTATTATTATTATTATTATTATTATTCATAAGATAAAACCCTATTCATACAAAACAAGCTTACAGGGGCCACTGACTCGAAATTCAAGCTTCCAAAGAATATCTTGTTTATCTGAAAGAAGTTACAGAAGATAGTGTTAAATACAAAATAAAAAGAGATCATTTATTAGAAAACATGAATTGACAAACTGATATATAATTAGATAAAAATATGAATAAATTTGTAAAATACAAGGTGAATTGTTTTAGGGTAGTGAAGCAATGCATCCTCACTTGAACTTTAAAGGCTCTAATTGCACCACGTCGTTAGGGAACACTGTTCCACAGTCCATCGGTGTGAAGAAGAAAAGACCTATGGAACTGAGTTCGACAACGTGGCATATTTGTTGCATATAAGTGCTGCTGTTCAACAAATCTCGTTGCTCTCGGCAGGAAAAGAAGATAGGGATCAACTGTGACAGAGAAAATTCTCTGTTGAAATAAACTTGTGAAAATCTGACAAACAAAAGACCATCCGTCGATGTTCCAAGCCTTATCTGCTAGTGTTAGGAAACATAAACCTACCACCACGAACCACTATCTAAAAGAGATTAATCTCTGGAAGAAGCAGGCATCCACACCAGACAACAGTATTTTAGTAAAGGAAGGATAAATGATCTACAACAGACTACATAGATTTTATCATTGTTGTAAATATATGAAGCCTAACATCACAGGACAATAATATGCAGAAGTTCAGTACCCAGCGCTTTCACTTATATTCATTGAAGATGAAAAGCATTCGTAAGTCACCATAATTTTAATTAAAAGTATATAGAGTTTCCTAAGATTTACGAGCCTTTAAACAAGAGTGTTGTCTGCTGTAACTATACTGGCAAGGGTTAGGTAATAAGAAATTCCTCCAAATGCTGTTTTTGGCTAAATTTTCGAAATTCGTTGCAGAAACTTAGATAAAACATGAACAAACGAAAATCACTAGCGCTACGAAACACATAGTAACAGTATTTTGTAAGAAAAAACTAGTCGAGTAATAAATGCATTATTTTTACTTTTAAGAGATTTTGATCATCCCATAAGCTGGCATGAATCAAGGTCCATAGTTCTGTGTAACGGTGAAAAGTAATGTTATAGAATCTTCTTTTATCAAGTCAAATAGCAGTATATCAAACGTAAGCTTTAGAGTTTCTAAACTTGATGTTTTTTTTTTTATAATTAAAACAAGTTACTGATAGAAAAAAGGATAGGCATTAGGATTTACTTTTATGTGTGCTTTATACGAATGCCAGTATGGTTATCCTTCCTACTACTCTTAGCGTTAGAGTAAGGTGTTTCAGCTTTAGACCGCATTTATGGCGAACTATCTCTTTTCCGTATACCCTTTTACCAATTGACTATCTATTGCTTCTTGCCTCTTTTGTTGACTTTTTTGACACTTCTCAACAGTTTCGTTTTCGTCCCGATGATGCGTGAAAGAACGTGAAACCGCTTGGCACTGAAGTCATGTCCGTTATTTTCCTGTTGTATTCGCCTTTTAAAAAATCATGTTAATCCTTTGTGCCTTTTAAGTATCTATCTATCTATCTATCTATCTATCTATCTATCTATCTATCTATCTATCTATATATATATATATATATATATATATATATATATATATATATATATATATATATATATATATATATATATATATATAGAGAGAGAGAGAGATAGAGAGAGAGAGAGAGAGAGAGAGAGAGAGAGATATGGAATGCTATCATCACAGTATCAACTGCATATGAGACCTTCAAGTTTACGTTATGTTTCTTAATGTTAGATTATTTTCCTTTTATCAAAGGCATCACTTTCAGCCTAAGCCTCTCGCGTAAATACATCTGTTGTTGTGAAGGAATATGATCTTGTGTCATGCTGAAACCGAAACCCATTGTAATAATAAACGGGGAGAAAAAGGAGTTTTCTTTGCACCTTCCTCCTTCACGTAATTATGAGCTTCTTTGAATTAGTAGTGAGCCTAGACCCCGCCAGACCACCAACCCTACACCCACTTTTATTCCAAAAATATGTAGCTTCATCATCCTGAAATATAATCTAAAATGATTGGTAATCAAAAGGAATTTACAGTATAAAATATAACAAGTGTATACCTGCGGATGGCTACCTTACTATATTGTTCCTCCGGGAATAACCATAATAGCTTGAGTGCATTTTACAATTGTGGTCGCAATCTTTTTAAAACCGCACATGTCTTTTTTTATAGTTTTTACCTAGCCTAGAGATTCAACCGAGTTTAATCTAGTTACTCTTTTGCTTTAGAAGTTCATCATTCATATTTGTCACTGATAATTAATTAATGGAGCATTTCCGAAAAACTTGATGAAACTTCGGAACTTCACTTCCCGGTCGATGTCATATTTTGTATTTCAAGTTTCGATGATCTGTATTATTATATGGCAATTAATTTTCAATGTTCACCTCCATGGGAGAATAAGAATTCAAAATGTTTTCACAGTTCCTCGCTATGTGGAGGGATAATGTAGGATTAACAATATAACTCCAACCTAAGAATGAGGGTTAATAATAATGCAAGCTGGAATAAATGCAATTCGACATTGAGAATAGATAGATAAACATATTACTACAATGTTTAAGCGATACCATTGTGACTGGAGAAAGACGGAAAAATCATAACGTGAGAAACTCAAACGCTAGATCGCTTTCCATTTGTTCATGGTCTTTGATTAGGCTAATTGACCATATTACGTGTTCAACCAAAAGTACACTAACATTACACAATTGATCAATTCGAATTCACAGAATGCCAACATCATACATGCCTCTGAAACAAGAGACAATGAAAGTGATACTGTTAATTTACTCTTTCATTACTGTATATTCTGTCAGTATTCCTGAAAAATAGATCAAAGGATACTCGCGTTTGTTAATCTAAATTCAAATCTAAGGAAGATGAAATTCTCACCTCACAGTTCTGGTTTTCGTGTACATTTATGTAATCTTCCATTAAGCTGTAATTTCAGGTAAGCTGTCAGTTTACCATAAACAGATTAATCTTTGTCGACAATTGCGGTACCATGTGTATTGGTTACTAACACAGCCGAAATAGTCCTAGATTAACAGGCTTTGTTAATTTTTAACCGAGTGAAATGGGCCAAACATTACCAGATTCTAATGTAAAGAGACTCACAGCACATTAACTCGATTTTAAATGAAACGGCAATGAGCAGTAGAAATAATTGCTAGAAAGTTGTGTACAAATGGACAGTTTATAAGGTTCTTACGGGCTGTTTCAAACTTGTGCATACTGTACGTACTGTATATATATATATGGGATCATCACCCATTCAACCGTCACAGTATTAATGAATTCAGTTTCCCTACTAGTGGAGCGGGTAACTACAAAAAAAAAAAAAAGGGGGGGAAAGTGCAAATGGTGATACAAGCATGAAACTTGGCTCAACTATTCTTCTTGTCTCTTGGTCTCATTATCAACCTCCGGCCACACAAAATTTTGCCATTTTCCAAGATGACCGACAGGTTTTCAAAATGGCGTCCTGTGGATTTGAATATTGGTATTTAATTGATTAAGTACATTCAAATCCCTAAGTCACTCCCAGAGTATATTAAAATATTAAAAACAAGCCTTTATATATGTAGATACATCATTTCTCTGCATAAAAATATCCAAGATGGCTGTCACTATATCAAAAATGTCTGCCAAAATGCCAAAATTGGTACTTAGGCTCATATATGAGGCTAAAGGTCGGGTAATACATGGATCTGGGGGTAACTTTAGCCTGATCAGTTAATGTTTTGTAAATTAGCAATTAATTAATCTCCAGGTAATTAATTTTCATCCTCATTTAGAAAAAAAATGGGTAATAAGCTTAATGTAAAAGCATAATAGTGTAGTATCAGTGTACTACCAGGGCACACTGGTTGACACTATAGCTGTGAAACTCAGCATGGGGTTCAGTGCTAGCTAATGGCAGAGTTGTTTTAGTTTCCCAAACGCTATTTAGCTAGCCCCACCTCAAAGTTAAACAGCTGCGCCTGGATTGACAGGATGTGCCAGCGTGGGAGAGCTGAGCCAAGGAAGATGGGGCTTTAGTCTTCTAGATGGTGTACAGATCACACGGGAATTTAATAGCATTGGATGAATGATTGGGGCTAGGGGTAGGATTATGACATATCTGAGCCTAGTTGTATCACATATCTGAAAGTGCATATATGTTATATAGGTGGTAAAAGGATAAACCCTCGACCTATAGAACAAAAGCAATGGCTGGACAATCTTGGAAGTCAACGTCTTTCCTGAAGGGAGATAGTATGACTAACTGGAAGCTTTGTTGCTTGTGCCAAGAGGATGCACGTGAAAGACTAGTTGATGCATCTGGTGCTGGCTATGTTACCCTTGCTACAAACATTCCTGAATTCTGTAAGTTAAATGTGATGCCTATACCATTTCATCCCAAAAGACTTGATGAAGGTGATGGAATTCTGCAGAACTTTGAAAATAACAAAACAACATATCATGAATCATGTATGCTAAAGTTCAAAACAACAAAACTAGAAAGGAAAAGGAAGTCATTGTGTAAGACAAAAGAAGAAGATGATGCCCCATCAGCAAAGTTCACATGTAGTACCCAGAAGGCAGATGAAGAAGATGCAGATGAATCTAAGGCTGAGAAAGAAGGAATATGCTTTATTTGTGACCAACCAGCACCAATCAAAGATTTATGATTGGCCATGACATTGCCTTTACATGAAAAACTGCAACAATGTGCCACCAACCTACTAGATGAGGAACTTCTGGCCAAGCTTAGTGCTGGAGATATTGTTTCTCAGGTGTGTACAACAGGGAAAGGGCCTGGCTAAATTCCCAGATAATTGGAGATGATTATGTGCAGTACAGACAAGAGGCATGTACCCAAGCTTTTGCTGAGCCTGGGATGTACATACGAGACAAGCAGTTGACTACAGATGGGTGCTGCTATTTTACAATGGTAGAACTTTATGATTTGTACAAACAAAGACTGGAACAGCTAAATGTTGATGCTTCCTTTGTGCACCGAACATGGTTGAAAGAACAGTTACTTGCCCGCTTCCCAGAACTGGAGGACTTTAAAAAGGGAAGAGAAATTTGGTTTGCCTACAAAAGGAAAATGGGAGAAGCCCTAACCATGGCATGTGACTACAACGATGCAGTGATCGTAGCCAAAGCAGCTAAGATATTGAGGAAACAGATGCTTGAACATGAGATAGAATTTTATGGAACCTTAACAGCAGACACTAGAAGAGAATCTGTGCCAGCAAGTTTGTTGGAATTTGTAAGTGTGCTAAAAAACGGTGGCGATATAAAATCCCAACTTAATATGGAACATCATCTACTGATCTAGCTTTAACAACTCTTGCACTTCAACTGTCGGAAGAATCCAGCATCTTCAACATTCTCCAGACATTCCAAGTCAAGAAAACCTCCGTTTCAATATATATTGGTCTCTGGTCTTTGCAAAAACCAGGAAGCATCAATTAATTGATACATTCCATCACCATGGAATCAGCATCAGCTATGATAGGGTTCTGGAATTTACTAAAGGGTTAGGAGAAGCAGTTGTAACAAGGGCTGTGGAGGAAGTAGTTTGTCCCACTACACTAAGAAAAGGGCTCTTTACAAGTTGTGCTGCTGACAATCTGGACCATAATCCAAGTGCCACAACTGCACAAACATCCTTCCATGGGATAGGCATATCTTTGTTTCAGCATCCGAGCACAGATGAAAAGGGTGAACACACCCACCTTCACCAAACTAAGTTCAACACCAGCAGCTGTAGACGATGAAGACCTGCAAATTATTGAAGAGTTTGTGGTGCTAATGTACAACAGAAGCAATTTGTATAAAAATGTAAATGAGACTAGACTTGATCTCTTTGCAAGAAAGCAAAGAGCTTATGATTGCATTCCCCCTACCAGGGCTGCTCTTAGAGAGCATTGCGAGAGAGCTGCCTTTCAAGCAGGGCATATTTGGTGCCAGTCTTTAGTATGTCATCCAGTTTTGCCCAGTCCAAGACACTGGGGATGGCAACAGATTAATGGCACCTGGTTTCCGCATTGGACAGATTTGCCAATAGTAGCAAAATCTTGCCAAGAACTGAATAAGTGTGGCTTCAAAAAGGAGTGCCATGGCAGGTGTAAGTGCTACAAATCTGGACTTAGCTGCACAGCTCTCTGCAGCTGCAGTTGCTAAAACTAATTGATACACAAAACATATTGGTTTCTCTCAGGAGATACATACTTTTTTATCTTTGGCGGCCATTTTGGAAATATGGTGTTCATATGGTGGCCATATAGTAAAGATGGATTCACTTTATCTCTTCATGACAGTAAGAATGCCAAAATACAGATTCTCAATCATTACATGGACAGTATGCAACTTTTATAGGCTTACGAAATGAAAATATTTGAAATACGGTATACAGCAAATTTGCCTCCATTTTGGAAAGGTGTCAGCCATCTTGAAAATAGCCAAATATTGAAGGCCGGAGGTTGATTTTGATTTCTGGGGATAATAAGAGTTCTCATGCCAAGTCTGTTGCTTGTATCACCATTTGCACTTTTTTCCCATTATCCTGCTCCACTATACTCACTACCGCTTATAAATAGCTTTTTTCAACACTCATAAGCATTTTGGCCATGTCAGGCTGATAGCATGAATAATAATCAGAAACAGGTTTTGATGATATCAATAGC
>NC_089750.1:47651253-47653753 GCF_040412425.1 Macrobrachium rosenbergii | reverse complement strand
GTAGCAAACTTGCTAATCCTGAATTGTCCAACATCAGGCAACACGCCAATAAATGCAAACATAGCATACAATACAAAGATTTTGAAATATTGGGAGGGGCACCGAATGGCAAACTATTGACAATCGATGAGTCCTTGTTTATTAAACAACTTGTTCCCCAACTGATCACGAAGTCTTTATCGACAACTCTTTACCTTACGTGAGCTGTTGCCTTTTGTCATTTCTGTTTTGTTCCTTTGACTTTCGTCCTTCCTTCCTCTCTTGATGGTTGGTCCTGCTACAACTAATTCTTTAATTTTGCTATATATAATATATTATGTCTTGTATTTGTATTTTAGCGCTTTTAATGTTAATTTTATTGTTTTTTGTCTTTCTAGCCTGAAAATGAAACCTTTGTGTTTTGAAACGTTGCAATAAATGTATGTTATGGACCAGTAACTGCCACATCTAAGAACGTTATACAAACACAAACACACACACACACACACACACACACACACACACATATATATATATATATATATATATATATATATATATATATATATATATATATATATATATAAAACCTCTGTATCTAATCCAGAGACCTTTGCTTGAGTGTCAATTGGGCGGTCCTGTATGAATCTTTAAAGAGTTAGGTAACATAACAGACATAGCTGGTTTAGAGGAATTAGTATGTATATATATATATATATATATATATATATATATATATATATATATATATATATATATATATATATATATATATATATATATATATATATATATATATATATATATATAGGCTTCTGTTCTTTTCTAATGCCTTCCTTTCTTCCTCTAATTTTGTGATTTGTGCCGTATGATATTTTCCATAGATCATAAAGGTTTACTGTTAATCCTCGTTGTTAGCAGTGGTTTAGTTGTTGAATTTCTCAGTTTTTTATAGCTACAATTTTCGTTCATGCTGTTTTTATATCCCTCACTGTTTAAAAGCTGTCGGATCCAATCTAGTTCCCTGATGGCAGGGCACAGTATTTCGTGAAGGATGACCAAAAGTTTCAAAGGGCCGCTACATTTTCTTTGGTATCTTCATGTATATTGAATTGGGAACTTGTTTTTATCTTGTGCAAATAATTCGTAGATTAGGAGTCTTCTAACTGCACTCCTCTCCATGTGCAACCTGGGACTTAGTTTTTAAGGAACTCCTATGGAAAATTCTCTCTGATTATAAGAAGTAGATAGGAATATTATAAATTATCGTCTAGTCGAGTAGACAAAGCGAAAAAATGATGTTCTGTAATCATGTCTAAAAGCTAAGTAAAACAAGGTTATAAAGGTGACATTTTGTGAATATTTATCAAACGTTAACTAGTACAATACAAATGCTTGCTGATTTAAGCATTCATTCGCAGATTTCTGTATGTAATTAGACTGGTAATACTCATGGAATTATTACTATTATTCATAAACCTGATACATTACCGTAAATATGTTGGAAACTACTTGGTTTACTTCGTTACCTCCAGCGCGTCGATTTAAAAGTACCTTGTACATATCTGAGTAAACTTATTATCCGTATATAGTCTTAATTCTTTATTTTCGTTTGAAAGGAAGTAATAATACTGCGTCTGAGCTACCTACAGCCTAACACTTTAACACACACACACACACACACACACACACACACACACACACATATATATATATATATATATATATATATATATATATATATATATATATATATATATATATATATATGACATTTTTTTATCACACCGTGATTTATATACGATCATGAAGCTACAAATATCGCTTAATATCAGATCCGCTACCTCGGAATATCCCCGATGAAATTATCACCGAAGGGGAATTTATAAGTGATAAATGGACAGGCACTGCCAGTCTCGATCCCACGACACACAGACGCGCATCAGGGAATCAGTCGACGCTAACCACTGAGCTATCAAGAGGTATAAGTTAACGCCGAGTCTGGTGTACTATATTTACCCATCGAGGCGGGAAATTGTACTTAGCCTCGGCATTAACCCACTTCGACCATGATAGTTCATTGGTACGTTTGGAACACGCAGCTCTTTTATGACATTTTTATCACACGTGATTTATACGATCATGAAGCTACAAATATCGGCAATATCAAATCCGCTACCTCAGGAATATCCCCGATGGTTGATATTAAGCGATATTTGTAGCTTCAGTGATCGTATATAAATCACGCGTGTGATAAAAAATGTCATAAAAAGAGCTGCGTGTTCCAACGTACCAATGAACTATCATGGTCGAGGTGGGTTAATGCCGAGGCTAAGTACAATTTCCCACTCGACGGGTAAATATAGTACACCAGACTCGGCGTTAACTTATACCTCTTGGATAGCTCAGTGGTTAGCGTCGACTGATTCGCTGGATGCGCGTCTGCGTGTCGTGGGAACGAGACTCGGCAGTGCCCGTCCATTTATCACTTATAAATTCCCCTTCGGTGATAATTCCCCAT
>NC_089750.1:47628753-47643753 GCF_040412425.1 Macrobrachium rosenbergii | reverse complement strand
CTTCGCTCTCAGTGACCACACGTGCGAGTTGCTGTCGACACATATGCTTATTTACATAGTGACGTGATGAGAGAACAATTTTCCGAGATGCATTCGTGAAGTTTTTACGGAAAAAGTAGCGCAAAACGTGTTAGTGCATCCCATAAGAGACAATTAGATTTTAGGCAGGGCTCTGAATCTCCAGAAGATGCCAAGATAAGGAGGCTGCTAATGGATTATGACTTTTCTTGGAGGGCTCATAGGATTAACCTCACACCAAGCAAGCAAGCCATAGAACTGCTTCATCTGGAGTGGGAGGAAGAAGATTCCGATGCTGAAGTAATTGATGCTGATGCTGATGAAATGATTGAGGAGAGTGATGTTGATGAGGTAATGGCTCCAGGAGTTGTAGCATTAGAAAATGTGTTACAGGTACACAAAAAAGAGTTCAGAGAGGCCGCTATTAGTGTTGGTGAAGTACCTGGAACAAGTGGCGTAAGCATCAGGGAGAGAGGTAAGAGAGAAAAGAAAAAAGTACGTAAGTTGGAGAGAGATGCTGCTGGTATTTCTGTTGTTGGGGGTTCTGACGCTGCTGGTATTTCTGTTGTTGGGGGTTCTGTTGGTGAAGCTGGTGTTGTTAGGGGTTCTGTTGGTGCTTCTGTTGGTATGCTTGTTCAAGGTGGTGCAACAGGTGGTGTAAGTATAGCGAATAAAGGTAAGGGTAAGGGTAAGAAGGGCATATATGCCAAGAAAAAGACAAAAGGTAAGTTTGTGAGAGGGCCTGCTGGTGTTGATGTTTTGGGGGGAGATGCTGGAAGTGTGGGAGATGCTGTAAGTAGTGTTGGAGGAGGAGATGGTGATGCTGGAGGTGTTGGAGATGCTGGGAGTAGTGTTGGAGGAGATGGTGATGCTGGGGATGGTGATGCTGGGGGTGTTGGAGATGGTGTGAGTTGTGTTGGGAGGAGATGGTGATGCAGGGGTGTTGGGGATGCTGGGAGTAGTATTGGAGGAGATGGTGATGCAGGGTGTTGGGTTGCTGGGAGCAGTGTTGGGGAGGAGATGGTGATGCTGGGGTGTTGGAGTTGCTGAGAGCAGTGTTGGGGAGGAAATGGTGATGCTGGGGTGTTGGAGTTGCTGAGAGCAGTGTTGGGGGAGGAGATGGTGATGCTGGGGGTGTTGGAGTTGCTGGGAGCAGTGTTGGGGGAGGAGATGGTGATGCTGGGAGTGTTGGTGATGATGGTGTTGTAGTGATAAATCTTGAGGGTGCTGCTGTGTCTGTTGTATATCCTGGAGGTGCAAAGGAAGGTGTTGCTGATCCTGGGAGGCCTTCAGCTGATTTTGAGGCATTCCTTGAAGGCAGTGATGCTGGGAGTGGGAGGGGTGTTAGTGATGATGAGGGAGGCTTTGAGGGATTTTATGGTGCCCCTAGTGATGCTGGGAGTGATGAGGCCTTGGGTTCTGGTGATGCCTCAGGGGTTCAAAGAGGCCGTAGGCATGCTAGGAGGAGTAGTAGTAGTAGTGAAAGTAGTGGTTCTGATGTCCAGGCAGAGGGTGCTGGTGGTGGTGTATATGTAGGTGGTCCCCGTCGTGCCCAAGGTGAACGTTCCCGAAGGAGGAGGAGGTCTGGATCTTCGAGGATGAGCGGCCATGACAGACAGCCAACCCATGATGTTGATGAGGAGTGGACCCAGGATCCTACGCCTCCAGTGATTCTGCCTTTCACAGGCATGCCAGGGTTGAATGTCCCTACCCCTACGACACTTCTCGGATTTCTCCAGCTCTTTACTAGAGAGCTGTTGGTATACTTGGCTGCAGAAACCAATGCATATGCATATTACATGCGTAAGGAGATGTGTCGTGGGGGCAAGGGATCCTGGGTGCCTGTAACTGTGCTACTGGGCCTCATCATTACCATGGGGATTTTTCCGACACCAGAGAGGCGAATGTACTGGCAGACAGGCAAAATTTTTTCAACGCCAGGTTTTGCTAGGATCATGTCCAGGAACCGGTTTGATGCCATCAACTGGTACTTTCATACAGCAAACAGAAAGGCCATCCCTTGATGTAACAACGACCGATTATTCATTGTGAGACCTGTCATCAATTACCTGAAGGCACGATTTAGGGCCACCTACACCCCAGAACGCAATGTCTCATTGGATGAGGGCTTGATGCCATACAAGAGTAGGCTGTCTATCAAGACCTACAACCCCCAGAAACCTTCCAAGTATGTTGTGTGAAGCCAAGAGTGGATACGTTATTGACTTCCTGACATATGGAGGAAGTACCTCAACCTTGAAGGACATTGTATTCACACTAATGGGCCCTCTCTTGGACAAAGGTTATCATGTTTTCATGGACAACTAACTACAACTCTATTGAATTGGCTGAGGAGTTGTATTCTCATGGTGTTCTCTGATCAGGGACACTTCGTCTTGTAAGGAAGGGAGCACCTAACTTTCTAAAGACTTTGGCTCATCAACGGGTGCCTCGGAATTCAATGCACTTCCGTAGGAGGGGGAACGTCTTCATAATCTGTTGGCAGGACATTCGACTCATGACAATAATCACTACAGCTTGCAATGCAGAAACGGAAGAGTTTGTGCACAGGAGGAGAGTAAGGCGGGCTATTGGTACAAGTCTTGAAACAGTCACAATGGACAGACCTTTGATTATTGGCACCTACTGTCAGCATATGGGTGGGGTAGACCTGTTTGACCACCTGATGAAATACTACTCAATGGCCAGGAAGGGAATGAAGTGGACCCGCAAGTTTACTTTCTATTTATTGCAGATGGCAATACTTAATGCTTACACTATGTTTGCCAAATACCACCCACAAGGTAAGAAAATCAAACTTCTTGACTTTATGTATTAATCTGCTGAAGCACTTACAAACTTCAACGCAGAAGACTGGCCCTTGAGTGATATTTCTTTTGCTCGTTTACCTGACCTACCTGTAGCTGACAGATTAGATGTCCTGCCTGTTCCTGTTCCTGCTGCTGCTGCATCTGCTGGCGAAGATTCTGAGCCTGATGATCCCCATTCTATGGATTCTGATGTTGACATTCCTGAGGCTGCTGTTGAATCTCCTGTTACTCCTCCTTCTCCTCTTCCTTCTCCTCTTCCTTCTCTTCCTTCTCCTCCTCCTCTTCCTCGTACCTTCTGTGCCCCCTTCTCTTGCAGACGTTGGTCCCTCTGGTGCTGGTCCCTCTGGTGCTGGTCCCTCTGCTGCTGGTCCCTCTGCTGCTGGTCCCTCTGCTGCTGGTATTGAACCGGAACTGTTAGGTGTGCCACACCGGCGTGCCAACTTCCTGGAGAACTATGAGCGTCTTGCACCAGGGGAACATAGCCTCATTCATATAAGGGAGATTCCCTCCATCAAGGGAAAACAGCTGAGATGCCACATCTGCTTGCTAGATAACAGACGTAAGGGCACATCATGGGTGTGTAAGGCATGTAGAGTTCCTCTGTGTAGGACACCAAGAAATTGCTTCTACAGATACCACACAGAGAAGCAACTCAAGCCTTCACCAAGTCGTGGGTCAGGCCCTGCCAAAAGAGGTGCAGGGAGACCATGGATAATCATCTAACTCCTGCAGCTTCCTCCTCCCTCAGCAACCCTTCAGATGGCAGGCCCTTCACCTGAGGGAGGAGTTGTATATAGGAATTCAAGAGGGGTCACGATATTTGGTGAGTACATTATTAAAATTTCTGGTGATGGGTTTTTATGAAAATTTCTAATTTTTTCCCGTACAATGTTTCTCTTCTAATATTTTGTAATAATTTTTTTATAATGTGGGGTTTGTATCTTACTTTTTTTCTTTATAAAACGTAGGGTTTGTATACTGGTTTGTATCTTATTTTTCTTTTATAAAATGTGGGGTTTGTATGTGGGTTTGTATCTTACATTTTTTCAATTTTTTTTTTTCAAATGTGGGATTTGTATGTGGGATTACATTATTGGAAACACACTGTTTCATACCCTCTTTTTCTATCAATTTTTTCACCAACTGGACTTATTCGTTTTTCATTCTTTTATATGTCGATATTTAGATAATTTTGTTCGTTTTTTTCTTAAAAAATAATTCATTCACCTAACTGTTATAGGTTTTGAGCTACGAAACAATAAGGTTGACAATTGTAACATTTTTTTCGTTTCGATCAAATTATAACGTCAAAATGAAACTGTTGCCGTTACCAAAGCCATTTTTCTTGACTCACACTTTATTCCTCAACTTTTCCTCTACATTTTCGTATATTTACAAAGTGATTTCTATGAAAAATAACCGAGATAGGGCTCTTCAAAAAAATTTTCTTCTAGCGATAATTCTCACCAAACGCCGGGCAGAGCACTCTGTCTCTTACCCTCTTTTCTATCAATTTTTTCACCAACTGTACTTATTCATATTTCATTATTATATATATCGATATTTAGAGAATTTTGTTGGCTTTCTCATAAAAAGTAATTCATTCGCCTAACTGTTATAACTTTTGAGCTTCGAACGATAATGTTGACAATGGTAACATTTTTTTTCGTTTCGATCAACTTATAACGTCAAAATAAAACTGTTGCCGTTACCAAACCCATTTTTCTTAACTCTCTCTTTATTCTTCAACTTTTCCTTTACATTTTCGTATGTTTACAAAGTGATTTCTATGAAAAATAACCGAGATAGGGCTCTTCAAAAAAAAAAAACTTTTTCTAGCGATAATTCTCACCATACGCCGGGTAGACCGCTCTGTTTCTTACCCTCTTTTCTATCACTTTTTTCACCAACTGGACTTATTAGTTTTACTTTGTTTTATATGTCAATATTTAGAGAATTTTGTTGGCCTTCTCATAAAAAATAATTCATTCGCCTAACTGTTATAGCTTTTGAGCTACGAACGATAATGTTGACAACGGTAACACTTTTTTTCGCTTCGATCAAATTATAACGTCAAAATGAAACTGTTGCCGTTACCAAAGCCATTTTTCTTGACTTTCATTTTATTCTTCAACTTTTCCTCTACATTTTCGTATATTTAAAAAGCAATTTCTGTGAAAAATAACCGAGATAGGGCTCTTAAAAAAAATTTTTTTCTAGCGATAATTCTCACCATACGCCGGGCAGAGCGCTCTGTTTCTTACTCTCTTTTCTATCAATTTTTTCACGAACTGGACTTATTCGTTTTTCATTTTTTGTATGTCAATATTTAGAGAATTGTGTTGGCTTTCTCATAAAAAATAATTCATTCGCCTAACTGTTATAGCTTTTGAGCTACGAACGATAATGTTGACAACGGTAAAATTTTTTTTTCGTTTCGATCAACTTATAACGTCAAAATAAAACTGTCGCCGTTACCAAACCCATTTTTCTTAACTTTCTCTTTATTCTTCAACTTTTCCTTTACATTTTCGTATATTTACAAAGTGATTTCTATGAAAAATAACCGAGATAGGGCTCTTTAAAGAAAAAAAAGTTTTTCTAGCGATAATTCTCACCATACGCCGGGCAGAGCGCTCTGTTTCTTACCCTCTTTTCTATCAAATTTTTCACCAACTGGATTTATTCGTTTTTCATTGTTTTATATGTCAATATTTAGAGCATTGTGCTGGCTTTCTCATAAAAAATAATTCATTTGCCTATCTGTTATAACTTTTGAGCTACGAACGATAATGTTGACAACGGTAAAATTTTTCGTTTTGAACAATTTATAACGTCAAAATGAAACTGTTGCCCTTACCAAAGCCATTTTTCTTGACTCTCACTTTATTCCCCAACCTTTCCTCTACATTTTCGTATATTTACAAAGTAATTTCTATGAAAAATAACCGAGATAGGGCTCTTCAAAACAAACTTTTTTCTTGCGATAATTCTCACCATGCGGCGGGCAGAGCACTCTGTTTCTTGCCCTCTTTTCTATCAATTTTTTCACCAGCTGGACTTATTCGTTTTCCATTGTTTTATATGTCGATATTTAGAGAATTTCGTTGGCTTTCTCATGAAAAATGAATCATTCGCCTGATTTTCATAGTTTTTGGGTTACGAACGAAAATATAAAAATAAGTAAAGATTTTTTTTTTTTTTTTAAATAACTCACATTTTTTTCGTATTTAGAGGGCTGGAACTCTTATTCTGACTATTCCACCATAAAATATAAACATTTTGAAAAAACGAACAGCAAAATGAACGTTGTTGGCATAAAATTTCTATTTTTTCTGAATTTTCGCAATAATTATTTTTTCGCACTGTCGAGCGCTCCCAGACACCTTGGGGCTCATGTACCCTCAGTGATGTGATAACTATACAGATAGGAAAGGGTTAAATGCTGTGATTAATGCTAATGTATCTTTTTCGATAGTTGAGAGTATTTTCTGATGCTTTTTTCAAATTTGAAGACATAAAACACACATGGTGTAGAATACTGCTGTCATCTTCTTGAAATAGAACAGCTTCAATTCCACAGTCGGATGCATCAACTTGTATTACAAACTTCTAATTGAAGTCTGGAGCTTGAAACACTGGTCTTGAAGTTAAAATGCCTTTAACATTCTCAAATGATTCTTGACATTCTGGGGTCCAAACAAACTTTGTTTTTGGACTGGTTAAGTCAGTTAAGGGCTGAGAAATTTGGACAGAATCGGTGATAAATTCCAGCCATTCCCAAAATTCTTTCTAGCTATTCCTTGTAGTAGGGTGTTAGCCTTACAGATACCTTCTACATTAACATCAACAGGAGCGAGAAGGCCTTTTCCAACTTCAGATCCCAGATACTGAATAGTTGTCCTGCTTCCCATAGTTTCTTGAACATTTTCTTTAAAATTTTCAGATGTTCTTCCCATGTATTAGAATAAACCACAATGTCATCAAGGTATACACCCACTCCTGTGGATCCTAGCAGTTGATCCATCGCTTGTTGGAATGTCACAGGTGCATTCATCAGAACAAACGGCAAAACAGTATATTGATGCAGTCCAAAAGGAGTAATGAAAGCTGACAGAAACTTAGCATTTTCATCTAAGGGAATTTGATAATATCCTTTCAACAAATCTATCTTGGAAAGAAACTTGTCTTGCATAATATTATCAAGCAATTGATCTATAAGAGTCATGTAGCTGACAATTATTCCAATAATCAGTATACATCCTAAATGGGCCATCTGCTTTCTTCTCTAACACACAAGGAGAGCTGTAATGACTTGAACTGGCTTCTGCTAACCCATGCTGCAACAAATATTCAACTTCTTTCTTCAAAACATCTCAATGAAAAAGTGATAAGCGATAAGATCTCTGTTTAAAAGGTTTTCCATCTTCTCTGATCTGTATCTCACGCTTTGTCAGATTAGCACGCCTATGTACATCTGCAAAAATTTCAGGGAAACTTCTGATCACCCCACTTAATTCACCACTTTGCTCGAAACTCAGATGTTTTAATTTCATCCTCCAAATTTTACAATATGGAAGAATTGTTCATTTTGCTTTTAGTTCCAAATTTGTAGCCATCATCGTCCTCTGTACATAAAGTTGTCTGTCTTATTGACACTGTTTCAGTTTCAGTCTCGGAGAAGTAAGGTTTCAGAAGATTCACATGTATCTTCCTCTGTGTTTTCCTTCTTCCTGGTGTTTCAGTCACATAAGTTCAGTCACTTCTCTGTTATTTTGTAAAGACCTTTAAATTTATTGGTAAGGGGAAATATTTTCACTGGTAAGAACACTAGAACTTGCTGTCCTACTCTAAAACTTCTTAGCTTAGTCTTAGCATCATATCTTCTTTTCACTTTTTTCTTGGCTTATTTTCAAATTTTCTAAAGAGAAATTTCTAATTTCTCTTAACCTTTTCCTCAAATTCTTCACATACTCTCTTGATTTTCTTCCCAATTCCCTGCAAGAATCTTCAATAGACTTCTCACATCTCGACCAAAAATCATTTCATTTGGTGAACATCCCTTACTTTCTTGATAAGCATTCCTAACTTCAAATAACATCAAGGGTAAACCAGCATCCAATTCACTTCCTGATTCATAACAATATTTTGTTAACATACTTTTCAATGTCAGATGGAACCTTTCCAAGGCTCCTTGAGTCTCTGGATGATAAGCAGTTAATAACTGTTGTTTCACTCCTAAGAAGTTCATCACATCCTGGAACAATTTTGAAGTAAAGTTAGTTCCTCTATCACTTTGCACAATTTCTGGTATTCCAAACTTGGAGAAAAACTCCACTAACTTCTCAGCAATTACCTTTGCACTTATACTTCTTACAGGAATTGCCTCAGGATACCTTGTCACTGGACACATTAATGTTAGCAGATATTCATTTCCTTTCTCTGTTTTTGGAAGCGGCCCAACCACATATATAATTGCCTTGCTAAAGGGTTCTCCTCTAACTTCTATGGGTTGTAGGGGTGCTTTCTGAATGGTTTCATTCAGTTTTCCAGCTATCTGGCAGGTGTGACATTCTCGACAAAACCTGCTAACTTCCTTGTGAAGTCCAGGCCAGAAAAAATATTTCATAGTCTTCTCAACAGTCTTCCTGATTCCCATGTGTCCAGACTCATGCGCCACTGCTACCACTTGCTTCCTCAATGGATATGGAATCAAAATTTGATGATATTCACCCCACTCAACATTTCCTGGTATATCTTCAGGTCGATGCTTCCTCATTAGTAATCCTTCCTTTAGATAATAACAGGTATGAGTTTGTTGCATCTCTTCTTGATCAACAGCTCTAAAGAACAAATCAGCCAATGTTGTATCCTTCTTCTGCAGTTCCACTAGTTTCTCTTTAGTCACTTGACCAACTTCAAGGGCTGAACTCTCAATATCTGCTAACTCTGCTACTGTAGTTCCACTACAGTACTATCTTCAGGAATACTGACTACTCCGAGTCTCTTCAATAAGAACAGGATCCTTGTCTTCTTGGGAAACCTCTTCATTACTAACACTACGGGAAACTTCACTTTACAGGAACAGCTCTTCTAAGCTCAAAGATCCTTCACTTGATCCTTCTTATGCAGGTAAATCCTCAGTTTCTTCACTTGCAGACGTAGTTCTCTTCATACTCCTGGTATTTACACAACTTGGAAACAGGTGGGGTTTTTCTTCTCTAAATCTACCGTAGGACTAATCCTCAACAGTTTGTCAGTCACTATAAGGCAAGGAACAAATGGTATACCACCTACTTCATTACCCAGTAAAGCATTCACACCTTCAACAGCTAGTGAGTCCTTTACAGCAAAATCAACATTCCCTGTCACCAATTCACATGACAGGTGCAAGTGGCATATAGGAGTTACCTCTTCTCCTCGTATACCCTTCAAAATAACTGAATCTTTGGTGAGACTCCTCTTCAACTGTGGGTGAGCACCATGAACTAGCACACTATGGTTACTTCCCGTATCACATAATACCTTGACTTCTACCTGCACATTCCCTCCTTGAGTTGTCACCATACCTTCATAGATATGTGGCTTAAAAGCCTCTAAGCTGCTCAGCCATTCACTGATTGAGGTTACATCTACATTGGTTGCTAAACACTGCTTGTTTAGTCTCAGTCTTCCCCACACTGCTCTTCATAGTTTGTTTCACCTGGTTACCTTTAACCACTTGACCAGCTGGCTTGGTCTGCTGTTGTGTCTGATTACAATCTCGACTGTAGTGTCCTGCTCTTCCACTCTTGAAGCAGACAACATTAGTCTCCTGTATCTGTCTTGAAAAACTGGATGATGAGGATTTGACATTCAATTGCTGAGGGGTATTACCTGGCTTTGTACTGGCATTGCCACTAGAAGGATTCCCAGTTGTAATGTTTCTGAAATTTGGATGAGACCTAAAACCTGTGCACTGTTGGTTCTGGTACTTGACAGTATAATTCCTTTTGCTACTTATAATATTATAACCTTCACTCAATGTAACAGGTTTGTCAAGATTCTTAACCTCTCTCTCTCTCTCTCTCTCTCTCTCTCTCTCTCTCTCTCTCTCTCTCTCTCTCTCTCTTAAATAGGTTCTTATGTGCTCAGGAATTCTTCTAAGATATTGTTCTAGGACTACTAACTCCTCAAGTTTGTCCATAGATTTAACTTTAGCAGCCTCCAACCATCGTTTAAAATATCTTCTTACTTTGTAGGCATAATCCAAGAAAGCCATCTTGTCATCCTTTCTCAGAGATCTGAATCTTTCATTGTAATATTCAGGGGTTATCTGGTAAACTTGTAGCACATTGTGTTTGAGTACCTTGTACTCTTTACACTGATCAGCTGATAAGAATAAATAGGCACTTCTTCCTTTACCAATGAGAACACTCTGCATCTAGACTGGCCATTTATCTTCTGGCCATTCCAAACCTGAAGCAAACTTTTTCAAAATGGTAAAAAATTTCATTTGGAGCTTCTTCTGTATACTTTGGAATTAACTTCTGCACTCTTACCACATCAAATACAGGCTCTTGAGTGCCTTAGATAGGGTTAGGCGATGTTACAGGTAATGTGGATTGAGCTGTTATTAATTCCATTTCCCTTTCATGTCTTGCTTTTTCTTTTTCTTCTTCTACTTCTCTTTCTCTTTTCTCCCTTTCTTCTCATTCTCTTTCTGCCAGCATTCTCAGCTTAACCAAACTTTCTTCTCTTTCCTCTCTATCTTTTCTACTTGCATTTTCAGCTTAATCAAGCTTTCTTCTGCAGCTATACATCTATGCTCTACCTCTACATCACTTTTCTCTCTCTTTTGCTCTTGCTTATTTATAAATTCTGCCTCAGCTGCATTCAACAATTCTTGTGCCTCTCCTGACTCTTCATCTATTTTACCAGAGTCCATCAATGCTTAGATTGCAATACATCTGATTTTTGCCTTAATCGTACCACTAGACACATTTCCCCCACATGCCACTGCTAAAGCAGTCCACTGTGCCTTAGTCAGGCTGGATTCAGATAACTCTTGGGTGGAAGGAGCTGCTAAGAACTTCTGAACATTGAACAGAGCCATTTTCTCAAAGTTACTAAACTAAGTAATTCACAATACAATGGAAAAAATAACTATGTGGTCACTGTCCTGTCAAAATATATCCCTAACAGAACCAACTTAAACCATAAACCAGAGTGATAGTTTTGTTTTGTTCCTGGGTCTGGGCACCAAAAGAGTATATTCTTATTGTCATGATGTGTTCCAAGTACCTGGTTATTATGCGACTAATCACAGAATTCAAAAATTTACCTCACTTCAGCCAGATACCTGATCTCTCATAACAATAAAAATCACAACTGAAGGCAACAGTGATCCCTTAACAAACTTACTAATTAGGTGAGAAATCAGACTAAGTTTATAAAAACAAGTGTGAGATATCAACAGTTAAACAAGAAATATACCAGAGTAAAAGGGCATTACTCCATCAAACAACTTTAACTGTTTCCCTGGTCTTCATTTACTTCAGTAAAACTAAAGGAACAAAACATCTTTATCACTGCCTTATGCACACAATTAATCGTGTTCACTGGTGGTCAATAAATTAAGCATGTTTTTAACACTAAAATTTATAATTAGAATTCACAATCTAAAGAAATTTACAATCACTTGAAAACAACAAAATTTAGTTAATCTTGATTTAAATTACAAAGGTTAATTTATCAAGAAAGTAAATCAATCAGACAAAATTTAAACTATCAAGAATTACTCAAGATTTGAAAAGAAAATCTTAGCAAATGAAAATTAAATCAAGTATGCAATGTTAAATTATCAAGAAATATTTAAAATGCTAAGTAAATAAATATTAAATCACCACTATATAAAATGTGAAAATTCAAGAAATTGCAAACACGATAACACAAAAATGCACAAAAGATTCACCAATAATAACTTCACTAGGGCAAAATTTCCCTAATATACCTTATTATACCATAGTAATAATAAGAAAAATTCACTTTACCTTACACAAGCTCGTGAAAACCTTTGCAAAATCACCTGAAATACATCTGCTTGAGATTCACAAAACACACTTCTGATAGATGCTGTTACAAACTTGTCCTACATTCAGAACTGAAAAGTTAAAATTAATACCAGTAACTACACAAATATTTTATGTTAATAGCTTCTCTCTTTTGAAGAGAGAGAGAGAGAGAGAGAGAGAGAGAGAGAGAGAGAGAGAATGAGACAAAGAGAGAGAGAGAACCACATGAACAGTCTCTGAAATCAGAATGAGCAAACTTGTAGATTCCAGTTAGAAATGAAACAATCAGATGACATCACTTCTTAACCCTTAAGGGACAGCATAATTTATCAATATACAACACCCGAGACTGGGGAAACTTTGAGGTCGGCAAAATAAAAAAAAAAATCACATCAATGGAAAGAGAAAGACGTGTACATTCACACTGTATAAATAAAAAAAATTCTAAAAATTTTCCTACCTTCCACAAGAAGTTGAAAATGACTATTTACAACCCCTTGTAGGGTCTCATTTACAAGACAGTCATAAATTTTACCAACTTATATATGTTTTTTTAATACATAATTTTTTTATATTTTGTAAAATTATTATTACTGCTCACACAATATCAAAACAGATAAGAAATAAAAAGGAGTAACAAATTTTATCATTAAAATATTTGTTGTAAAATATTCATAAATTTACGAGAAGGAAGATTCAGTAACTCTTTTTACTTTTACATGCTTTTTCTAATATTTCTTTGCTTTTTTCTTTGTAAAATTACATTTACAACCAACATACTATCGTAAAAGACAAAAAAAAAAAAAAAACAGCAACCCCTTCTTATATTTACAAGCAAATATACAAAAAGACTCATGTGAGAGAGAGATGCAGTACTTTCCCCCTTGAAGTCACAAGCATTACTGATACTGGCCTAACTGTACAAAAGTTGCCATTAGTGAATTTATAGCATATAGAAGTATTGGCACCCTTGTTTCGAATCATTATTACCATAACAGTGGTGCGTAATTCTGCTTCACACTGAAGCTCAATCCGTCCATCTCCCCAAACCTGTTTTACTTCACACTGAGGCTCAATCCATCCCTTAAGGGCTAAGCAAAATGTTTTGGGGACAAAACTAATGCATTAGAACAATACATGATCAGAGGAATGCAATCTTACAAAACATGACATAATCAATTGAGACATGTGCATTTACTATCAAAAAGGCATATGTGACTCGAGCAGAAAATTGTGTGGGACGAAGCTCATAATGAAATCACAGCACAGTCAAAACTGACGGCAGTTGGCAAATCATAAATGGGATGTTTTTAAAACTAGATGAAGAACCAAAGTTAGTTTTCAGAACAGTGCATGAAACATTGCGAAATCATTAGTTTTTTTCTTGTATGAGACAAAATCTTACACGATTCGAATGCTATCCTCTCACTTTTCAACACGTTATCTTTTGCAATGACAACCTGAAGCAAAACACAATGTGTGAAATCATGAGTACAGAACACATGTTACTGGGAGACAAAATGCGCAGTCATATACTACATTATTATTAAAAACATATTATTAATTCTAAATTATACTGTTAAGTAAGCTAAATCACCAACTCTTTTGAGATCTAACATTACACTACACACAATAGTTCAACAACTGTTATCATTACACAAAACACATGATAACCAGAATAGTAAATATATGAAAATCATGGAAAGATATACATTTTACAAGGCAATATCATGAATATATATATATATATATATATATATATATATATATATATATATATATATATATATATATATATATATATATATATATATATATATATATATATATATATATATATATATATATATATATATATATATATATATATATATATATATATATATATATATATATATATATATATATATATATATATATATATATATATATATATATATATATATATATATATATATATATATATATATATATATATATAAAACAGAAGTAGTTGGCAAGCAAGCAATACAGCATATCTCAGGACAGGGTGACAAGGAGATAGTCGGTCATCTGTAGATGGTATTTATTTGCCGACGCGTTTCGTAACACTTTTGTTACATCATCAAGGCTAAAAAGAAAATTTACAAATTAAAATACATGGAATAAAACTAACGACTTCAAGAGAGTCTCAACATGCTATATAAATATATACTAAAAACAAGACAGTTCATAAAAGCACCTGCTAGACTAAAAGGTTGAAGACTGAATGACTAAAAGGAAAAGGAGGGAGCAGCAAAGAAAAACTGGCTCAAGCCAGATACAACTGAACAGAGGTGGTGTGTGAGTTCAACTTAGGAACTAGCTGTTTTTATGAATAATGATTCCAAAATTAGCAGTTCAGTGGATGACTTGTTTGGCCCAAAACAGAGAAGTCAGAATAATCAATGCTTGTGTTACATATATTTGAATGATTTCTGATATTAGAAAATTCTGGATTGGACAATCTGCAACCAGTACGATGACTAACACCTTTATGTGAATCTGCTCTGACCCTCAGCAATCGTTTAGTCGATCCCACGTAAGTCCCCAAATTACATCTGGGCAAGTATATTTATATACGACTGACGATTGCATTATTGGGCAGATTCTTGTCCTTAAATTTAAAAAGGACCCTATTGTAAGTGGATTTTTGGTATTAAAATGACTTGCAACATGTTAAAATGTTTTTCAATTGCAGACTTCAGATTCCTTCTAAATTTATCGTCTAGGATGTATGGGATAGCTGGCATAGAGTTTCTTCCGTGGAACTGTACTTATGGAACAGGAGTCTGATAGTTTCTTATTTAAGAAATTCTTGCAATGTTTAAAGAAAACATGAGATGGAAACCAATTATCAGTAAAATATTTGTACAAAAAAATTATTTCTTTTCTGATAAGAGTCCCAAGAAGAGGTTAGAGTATAAGCCCGATGGAGGAGAGGTAAAAAATTGAATTTAGTTTAAATAATAAAAACAAGCGCTATAAAAGTTTGAACCCAGACCAGTAAAGTCTTTTTCTAAAAACGGAAGTGTTAAAACTGTCATTATGTCGGAACACCAAAACATCCAAAAATGGTA
>NC_089750.1:47611253-47623753 GCF_040412425.1 Macrobrachium rosenbergii | reverse complement strand
ATGGACCTAGATATCTTCCTTTTGCCAAGAAACAGCCATAGAATTCTGGGGCTTCAAAGAGACAAAAAATATGACACAATCTCTGAGCATTACCTCACTCTGAGCTGTAACTGATTTTTGAAGGATGCATGCAAATACCTTCACCTTTCTCATTAGACTGATAAGCGAATAACTTTAAGAGTATTACCTCTAACCAAACGACATGGACAAGTTTGTTGTTTTTAGCCATGTATTAATTAATTAACTTTAATTGTCACAAGGATAAGAATATCATGTTTTTTCAGAAAAAAACATTTCTTACAAATAATTTACATTCATTACATTCATGCTTGGGCATGAATGTCTAAGATATTGATTAAGGGGCGATCTCTGTAGGAGACCTGTGGTATCAGAGGCAAGAGCTATCCTGATTCACCGTCGTAAAAGATTTTTCCCGCGTTTCAGTGCTGCAGGTTGAAGATTCAGTGATTATTTGTGTTTACAATATTTTTTCTTTCTTAATGATGATGTTGCAGCTCCGCAATGGGCTTTAGGGATTTCAGTAATGGCTTGGTAAATTAAAATTGTTCATCCACCAACCCATTTCACCGGAGGAATAAGATTCTTAGGGGCAAGCTTGATGTCAGTTTGAGAGATGTTGCTAGAAAGGACTATATCACGTTCGTAAGCTGCAAAGGAAACTAAGTTTTTATGGTTACCTGGCACGCCTCACTTCTGTATTGTTTCCATAACTATTAGACACAACATGGGAGGTGATAGCCTCCTTTCACTGGCGATGGTGGTCTTAAGAACGTCCGTCACCTTCACAAGGGGACAGTGTCTTCAGACAATAAACTAGACATTTTTTATATCTAGCTGAGGAAGTAAGGATTAGATTTGGAAATCAAAGAAATGAGTGTGGGGCTTAAAACCAAAGAGAATTTAAAGTGGCTTGTGCAAATGGGTGTTGTAAAAGTGATATCGATAAAATTATAAACAGAACTATGGAAACAGTAAAATAAATAAAGGCCCAGATATAGGTGTTTTTCCTCAGAGAGAAACAAATCAGAGAATGAAGCGAGATATATGACTTTATAGTGTATATAAAAACTCGCAAATACTATTTTTTTTATTGAAATCTCTAAACTACTTTTATTGGACACGGATTTTGTGATGATATGATCGCAGAAGAGCACTTACAAATATTGGATTAAATTTTGCAGCTGAGCCAGATTGCTTTTTTAATTGAATTACGGCATATTTCCTTCTTTATGCTCTTCAGTTTTTATTGCCACGAAAATGATATATAAAAATATGCCATATCCATACGGACAGACATGATCCTCTCATGACTACCTTGTGAGCGCTGAAGATAAATCCTTCTCAAGGAACTTCCTTTTATTTATATTCCGTTTAGGCTATATCAGTAATGATTGAGCTTTCTTCATAGAGGATTTCAGTTCTTATCATAAATATTCTTTAAGCTTCGTGCATTACTTATCAGCTAGAGATAAAAAGAACCTTTTTGACGTCAATATTTAAAACTATTAACACAGTAAATAGAAATCAGGAAGAAGTGCTGTTTCTCGTTCTTGAGACACGACATCCCTTTTCTCCTAAACAACAAAAATGATTGCAATGGTGCATGATCTCCACATAATTATCAGTCTGTACTCTGCTTAAGCCAAAAGGAAAAATTTGAACATACGTGACACATTAAAGTAAGACTAAAATAAAGACAACAAGCAACTTAACAATTATGTGTGTAGTAGGTGGTAGATGAAATGAGACTCAAATTCTCCATTATGTGGTTTATTTTTATTACAAAAGTGCAAAATGGGGTGCTTGTACAAGCACCGTCTCCCCTATTTCACACAAACTCCATGCGCACTGGTATCCAATTAAAGTTTTTCACAATTGTCATAGAAAATCAATTTAACCACACAGTTTATACTAAAGATGATACAGAGGTCACTGGAAAGTGATCAGAATATATATTATATATAAAAAGTTCAGTATTTTTCAAGATATATAAATATGGTAAGTGGCAACATTTTTATATACGGTATGTGTTCATATATGTTTTTTCTTTGTCACAAGGACAGAGATTGTAACACACTTAAGAAATGACAGCGTCCTGAGAGTCCTTTAGGTTTGAGTAACCATGCCAACGTAGTCAAACACATGAGATTTATACAGTTCCATCGGGTCCAGTTTCCCGAGCAAGAAGGATTTGTGGCAGGATTTATGTTGGTAGCCCTGACGTGAAAGGTAAAAGAGAAAGGAGCTTTGAGACTATGGGTGAAGGTGTGTGGCCACTAAGTTTTTACCTGCCAACTTAACAAGATAGAAGGACCGATTCAATATCAACTGAATACAAGAGGATTATGCCTAGTCTAAGCATGGCATTAAATTATGCCATACACTGCTTCGAGCATGTAGTTTATTAAATTGCCAAATATTGTAAACAACTTAAAAACAATTGTAATTAACCTCGTTTTCAACAAATCAACTACTGTGCTCAGCTTTGTTTGTGCTCTCTCTCTCTCTCTCTCTCTCTCTCTCTCTCTCTCTCTCTCTCTATCTATATATATATATATATATATATATATATATATATATATATATATATATATATATATATATATATATATATATATATATATATATATATATAAATATATATATATATATATATATATATATATATATATATATATATATATATATATATATATATATATATATATATATATATATATATATATATATATATATATATATATATATATATATATATATATATATATATATATATATATATAATGTGTGTGTGTGTGTGTGTGTGTGTGTGTGTGTGTGTGTGTGTGTGTGTGTGTGTGTGTGTGTGTGTTTTTACATGAATTTCCCTGGGTTTATGTGCTTTCTAGTGATTTTTACAGGCCGGCAACGGAAACTTTATTTAACTGGCCTTGGAGTTCTGACTTACGTAAGGGGAAATCGTAAAAAAACAAAGAGCAAGGGATGATTTTAGGAGCTGAAGGCTCTACTTCATAAGGAAATGTTACATAAACACCTGGGATAAATTAAGGAATTAAATTTGCAAAAGTAACGCACCAAAAGGGAAACGGGGTAACTGAATTGTTAAAGGATTTGCAATGCCTGAATATCCTCCTGCTGGAGTCTTGACTGAGGGCAAGGCACAGTCCAAGATGAGTCCACTACGAATAGGTCCCTCTGCAAGAGAGATTTACACATTACACGCCAGGAGTCTGGTGTGGACATCTGGGTGGAAGGGTGGAGGATTACCTCTCAGCATCTTGTATCACTCGCCTGCGTGTATGGCCAACTGCAACTGCTAATGGTCCAACTGCATTGTGACTGACTGCCCAGCGACTAACCAACGACTACCCGGACGTCACCTGCCCTTTTCTTTTTAAGGTCTCAGCCAAGTGTCCTGACCGAGTGCAAAGGTTGGTGACCGTGTGCAAAAGATGTGTCATTTGCCCAGGTGTTCAGCCATCTGGTTGCCTCTTCCCAGGTATGCTGCGAAAGGAAAGCCAATTCAGGAGTTTAATCTGCCTCTATAAGGTTGTTTTAAGCAGCTTAGTTTGGCACCCAGGCTCTCATCTTTGCCCCTTTCGACCGTGCCATCTCAATGTCTGTTTCAGGTAAAGGAAAGGGACAGATCAAATTGTTGATAACTTTAATTGCTTTGATATCTAGGTCCATTACGACCAGCCATCCAGCGACAATTCTACTCTCACTAACTAAGGGCAAATTAAGGGTCGTCTGTGCAGCGACTTCTTGTATAATAATAATAATAATAATAATAATAATATATATATATATATATATATATATATATATATATATATATATATATATATATATATATATATATATATATATATATATATATATATATATATATATATATATAAATATTTAAATATTGAAATATATATATAATATATATATGTTCTGCTATATAATATATATATATATATATATATATATATAAATATGAAAATAAAATTCCCCATAAAAATACTATTTAAACGTTGAAACCATATATTTCCCCGTTTGGGCATCTTGTTTCTTGTGCCCCTGTTCACTGGGTTTGAATATGGACAAGTGGAAAGTTACAATGGTATATATACAAAAACATGAAGGTATGGCCTTTTTGTAGGCCTCCGATGTTATGGATAGTGGCGTTTCTTAAGAAGGAGGAGAGTGACCAAATTCCCTAGTGGTTTTGGCCTCATTCTTTGCCAGCTCCCGTTTGGCGATGGATCTGGCGGTCGCGTTTCTTGGGTCATCTTCTTCAGGAGGGGTTTGAGGATTAAAGGTTTTTATTGTTCCGATGGCGTCCGATTTCAATGTCCTCCTGACAGGTTCATATTGTTGGTTTGATTGATGATATCAGATTCCAGCATCTTTTTCTTTTTGTCCATGGACAGCTACTCTTGAAAACCAACTCTGCACCGTCAACTCAGTTAATGACATGCCCTGTATTTCTGATATGTAGGAAAATTCCCAAGAAACGACTCTCGGCACTCTCCTCCTTCTAACGGCCACACCTTCACTGATCTTTTGTGCTCTGTTATTCTTTTTTATTATTAAAAAGACACTATATTTATATATATATATAAAGGAAAAGACATTCATATATATTTATATATATATATATATATATATATATATATATATATATATATATATATATATATCATAAATATTTTATTAGCAGTTTGACCTCCCTCCCTTGTTTTAATCAAAATAAGAGGCAAGCCAAATCCCAACCGAGGAATTTTAGTTTAGTTTATCTTAAGATATCGGACAGGATAGGTTTGCTAGGATTACCCTTACCTAGATTGTACTACCTGTCTTGTCATTTTACAGGCTACACCCATACCAAGTTGGCTTGTGGGAAGAGCCGAGACCAGTGATTTCATGTCTCACAATTGCTACAATTACTGGTATCTTGTAAAAATCTCAAACCATATCCATTCCAAGCACAATTTTGTTATTTAAAGTATACACTAAGATTCATCCCTTGTAGACCAGAACTCCCCGATGGAACACCTTGGACCTGGGATAATGGAAAATGACAAGATTATTACCCCTTTTATGAAATATCTGTCTGAGTTGTGAAGTCGGAGAAGGCCTTTTGGAAACTAGTTTTTAAGTAATGTGGTGTTGATTTAGTTCATGTGTACAGAATTTATTTTGTTGTTCAAATCTAATTTGTCTGTTGTTAGGTAACTTTCAGCCTTAATTGGGACCTCTTAGGTTAGTATATTTTATAATTAACTCATCAACAAACGACCAGTATTGTGGCAAGACCCTCTCTGGGATTAGGAATAGCGTTCTCTAATTAATTCACAGAGATAAAGAACTTGGAATCAGATTAAATCGAATTAATTCAAAGATAAAATTTCAGATCATATTAATTTCATGCTAAATTCTCCCAAACAGAAATACAGGCCAAGGTAAGTAATGTTAAGAATGCCAATGTTATAATAATAAGAAGAGTAGGTAGGAAAGTGTGCATTAAATGAGAGCAGCTGTGATTTACAATAATACGGAAAGTGGAAGTTTGCCAAGTTCGAATACCGAGCTAGTGGAAGTTTACCAAGTTCGAATGCCGAGCCACAGCCGCATACCAGTCAAGGTCATAACAAGTTACCAAGTCAAGATTATATATTTTGCCATTTGCCGGCCAGTGATTAATGCATGATATTAATTGTTGAACTGGTTAGTTATTGCATGACAGGATTGGGAGGGCGTGTACCTAGCGCTTCTCTCAAAGATAGGACGGACAATTTACAAGTCCATAGGATATTTCTACAAAGCAACAAGTGGAAACCCTAAAGAGAAGGCCCTGACTGAGCTAAACGGCGAGGATTACTTTACTCGTGCGAAATCATATCAAGTTTCTTTTCCATTAATATTGCAAATGGACTGTACCAGTGTTTAATTTCATAATCTACCTTTTAACTTAATGTAAATCAGGCCATTAAGGATGTCACGTGTCCATTCCTTTGTATTGTTAAGGGACCTGCAGTGAGCATGGTGGCCACGGGTAGGAATTAATTACGACGTCAAGAAAGAAAGAAAAAAAAAGAGAAATCATGACGAATTCGTTTCCCATCTTTATAACGTGAAATAATTCACATTTATGGAATTTTAAGTCAAAAATTGCATTCCCACATAAGCTTCATTCATTTTGTAAGAGGAATTCGAGTGTTTTGTTCTTTTATATTGTAATAACATAGAGAAAGGCAGGAGATTTGTATTCCTCCGCTAGCAGACGTCCCCCCAACTTGCTCCCAGTAAGGCCGTTGTGTTTTGAGCCATCAGCCGTGTGTGGTCATGTGACCCATCCGCCATCTTAAGAAGGGGTTGCCTGCGAGCCAGTAGCTGCCATCTTAAAACTTTGTTGTTGTTGTTTACCTGTGTGACATCACAAATAACGTCTGCTTCATAGGCTCGACTTAATGAACTACTTTGTCTCATGCATTACCATACTCACAAATCTTAGGAAGAAAAAAAAAATATATACTTCAATTAAAGGGAAAACTAGGTATAGGATTCGATGCAACAGGTAAAAGAAAGTTAATAGTTTAGTTTGGGAATAATTTATTTAGGAAATGTAACAAGAGTTCCTACACAAATATACACTTTTGCAGGGAATTATATAAAAGAAAGGAAAAAAAAACTCAATTATGAGTTTCTTCTTTTTCATAATTTAACCATACTTACCAGCCTAAGAATTAAAGAATATTACCAAGAATTACTAAGATCAATGGTAATAGGGCATGCTAATATTGGCAAGCCAACCCATTACCTAACATAGCCAAAGTAAGAAGTATTTCAAAAGAAGAAATCCTGCTAGTGCATTTGCAATTTTCCTTATTTACTCAGGCAGTGCGAACTTCGCTTGCTGGATACTCTCTCTCTCTCTCTCTCTCTCTCTCTCTCTCTCTCTCTCTCTCTCTCTCTCCCTCTCTCTCTCTCTCTCTCTCATTTCTTTTATCCATTTATGTAAGCTTTTAAGATAGCTCAGAAGTGTACGTGCACCGTCTTCACTGGAAGAACGGGCCGACATAGGAATACTTATTAAAATAAGACAAATAAAAAGAAGCACCTCTGCCCCACTGATAGATGAGGATAAGTTAAGATTAACCACAGTTATTGAAAACTGTCTGCCACGAGTGGTGTATTTTATCCAGAGTGAAGCATAAAAGCCTTCCTCCCTCCACATGAAAAGAAGTAACACAGCTGGTATTAGGAACTAGTCACCCACGAGGGCCAAAACAACCACAACTGATTTTCCTTTTCCACAGTGCCACTATTCTGAGGCACTCTCCCAAACTGAAGTGCTTAACTATCTATTTCTTCTTACCTTTACTTCTTTTCATACTTAATAGTTACACTCTGCTTGGGCAGAGTGCATTTTCCCCTTAATACAATTAGTTCTACTCAAAGACAAGTGCTGATTCCTAGGGTCGCACTGGCACCATAGTGCCACCAAAGACAAAAAGTCCTTTGTGACTACACAAGCTACACCTGTACCTAGAGATACAGAGTGGCATAAGTGTGACCTTTGCATGGCACACTCAGCCAAGGTGCCACCTTATTAAAAACGTGCCACACCAGTGAAGTGTCACCCAAATCTGAGGGACACTTCCTCAATTCTAAAGTATGTTTAGTCATCCCAAGTAGACGCCTTACCTACCAGAACCATGGCGACAGAACAATACAGAACCTTCATGGATCTGGGGAAGGAGGCAGGTCTCATGGGACAAGAACTCGCCAAGTGGGTCAAGGAACAGCTGGATGACTTGGCCAAGCAAGAGAGGGAAGAAAGAGAGGAACAGCAGAAGGAAAAAGAGGAACAGAGTAAATATGAAGATGAAGAGAGGAAGTATGCTGAAGACCAGAGGAAGTATGAAGAAGAACAGAGGGGGCTGGAAGATGCAAGAGAAGAGAGGAGAAGACACCATGAATCAGCCCTCGGAGAAAAGGAGCTCAAGCTAGAGAAGGCAAGGAAGGACAGTGGTGAAGCCTCCAACCCCACACTTGCCGCGCCAACTGCTCCAATCTCAAGCATTAATTCCTTAGTCCCCAAGTGGACTGGGGAAGAGCCAGAAGCACGGTTGGAGGAAATAGAGATTGTTTTTGACAGCTACAACACCAACGAGACAGAGAGGGCCTTAGTGCTTGCCAAGCACATGGAAGAAAAATATAAGGCAGCTCTCCGCTCACTGGTGACATGGTAGAAGTTTGTAGAGTCATAACGAAAGCCTATGAAATAACCCCAGAGAAATGGAGACAGCAGTTCCGAGGTCTTGTCAAGGAAGTTGACTGGTCCTGGACTGAATGGGCCTGTCACAAGATCCAGTCCGTTATCCACTGGTTCGACTCCCTGTCATGCACTACATTCGAGGACCTATTCAACCGGACCATGCTGGAGGATCATTTCTAATGTGTGCCTGGGCCCCCTGCTGTGTATCTCAATGACAGGCAGCCCACAACAATTATGGAAGCCTGCTGTATGGCCAATTCATGGAAAACCTACAACCAGTCCCACAGCTCATCTCAAAGGTGCATAGTGCCCCCCCAGGTACCCGTCAGGCTCGACTCACCCAAAGAACAGACTGCCTAGCAAGCCTACATGTATCCACTGTAAGAAGGTGGGGCACACTGAATCTGATTGCCGCTGCAAGTTGGGCACCAATAAGCAGCCTTCTACCAACAACCAGAACTCCTCTCCCTCTACTTCCACTCAACCCTCTCTACCAACAGTCACCGCAGGTAACCAAGCCTCCACAAGGGGCTTTAGCTGATCCTGTGGTGCTACCAGCCACTATAGTGATGGACACCTGGCCTGCCCAAATCATGTCCCAGCCGTCAAGTTTGTTAACTTCATAAGCACCTCATTCTCTGCGGCCGAGCCACAGAAGATACTTCACAAGGAGAGGCTGGATACCCAGTTCATCTCAGTGGTATCCCTTAATGGTTGTAGCCTGCCCATGGCCCTACCAGTCACGGTAGACACTGCAGCCAACGTTAGCCTGATTGCAAAGCCTCAAGTGCCAGCCAGTGCCACAGTTGAGGAGAAAACTCAGTGGGAGATGAAATGGGTAGAGGGCTACACCAAAACCATTCCCACGGTCAAGCTCCAGGTCATGACACCTTGGGGCATGTTACCTCACCGCCTTGATGTGGTGAGTGGAATCAGGCCTGGAGTGGATTTCCTGTTGGGTCTGGACCTCCTCTGGGGAAGCCTTTCCCCAAAGCCACTTCGCAGCCATGCTACCTCCTCAACGGAGGCCCCAACTGTAGGATCACCAACCCATAGCACAGCCATTTTGACTGGCATGCCACCAAAAGAAGAAGAAATACCTTCCTCCTGCCAAAGTGGTCAACAGAAGGGGCACACGCAGCTCAATTCCAGGCCTAGTCCTTCTTCTCCGCGAATGGACGGCCAGCAATGAAGTCCTCCCTCTCCACGAAAGGACACTCAAGGGAAGCAGTACCACTGTAGAGCTTGCAAGGTGACAGGCCACTCCACTAATTAGGACGGCTGCCAAAATAAGCAACACCCAGCAGATGCCCCAAATCAAGAATCTTCAAGAGGTTCTGACCTCCAGCTTGGACAGGAATCTCTGTCTCAGCCCAACTCCAGCTATCCGCGAGTTTTTGCTCCTCCCGACCCCTCATCAGGCATGCCTGACCATCAATTTCTGCCAGTGCCACTTGCAAGCTCTGAGCAGTGCCACGTTCCATCCATCTTGGACGTTGAGCTACGGACCCTGTGCCAGATCCAGATTGTGAGACAAATCCTTCAATGGGAGGTCCAGGACCCGTCACAGCATTAATCTTAGCAACATGTGAGCCCCCGGCAACCAACACTTCTTCCTCACCAAATCCGTTCCCAGAGGATAAACCTCTGGTAGGTCGAGCTGCTACACCTTCTCTGGGAGACCAGGAACTGGCCCCCTAAACACAGGGGTTGAGATCACTCTTGCTCCAGTTGTTGCAGCAGCTGAAGTGGCGAGCTCTCCTGTAGCCTCTGAGGTTACCCCTGCCTTTGCGTCCGCTAGCCCTTATGGCCTTACCCCAGAGTCGGTGCCCTCATCACTTCCTAGGACTGACATAGATTGGCCTTGGAGGAACCCAAAGAAAAAGAAGAAGGGGCAGAAGAGAGCCAAGTAGCTGCAAGAGCCACAAGCTCATCCTGGCACTCGTGCCCCCTTGGCACAATGCCCTTTCCATCTCAGAGTTATCTTGGCTCCTGCCCAGAGGAGGTAGCCAATGTGATCTCTGTCTTAGTAACAGCCTAGACCAGATTGAGTAAGCAGTAATAGTAACCTTGTCATTTAAACCTTGCAATGAGCAGCAGTAACCACATAAATATATCTTGTGAAGCCAGTAATTGTAATTATTGTGAATAGAGCCACTGAGCTCATGACATGCATGGCATAATACCTCAGTTGAGGCAAGCATTTTCCATATAAACATATTTCATTTTAAGAACTCAGATTATATCTTTGTTTACTGTGGTTGCAAATTCTAATGTAAGACATTGTATACTTGTAAGAATATTGTAACTTAGCTAGTTCATTGTCTTTTACTTTGGTGCTAAGGCAGTTTTCTAATTGGTTACGTCATAAAAGATACAACTGAATATACCATTTAGCTAGGACTGAATATCACGATCATCAGAGGTAGCACATAAATTTCCGTAAGCACCTTTTAGTTTTAGGATTCTGTAGAAAGTAAGTGATTAAAACTCATATCCCATTCTAGAGTAAGGTAGATCCTTAGCTAGTTGCATTGTGAGGGCAAAATCTAATGTGGGAAAAGAGTAAAGTAATTGAGGCAAACAACTTATTTAGTACATACCTTGATGCACAAAAGGGAGTGGAGACTTTTTTAAGAGGCGGAGCTATTATAAATATTCTATTAGCAGTTCGACCCCCATCCTTGTTTTAATCGAAATATAAAAGCTCTCTCTTCATTAAAATAAGAGGGCATACCAAGTAGGAGTTGTTTTGACCAAATCCCATCCGTCAAAAGGGGTAAGAATTTTAGTTTAGAGGGATATCAGACAGGATAGGTTTTGCTAGGACTAGCCTTAGCTAGATTGTACCTTAAGCTCGCTTGTCTATGACCTTTGTACTGGCGATTTTTTTGTCATTTTATAGACGCTACCTGCACCCACATCAAGTTAGCTTGTGGGAGGAGCCAAGACCAGTGGCGACCCACACTCCCCCAAGCTTCAAAATCAGACCAGAGTAATGCTCTACAGAACCACACGTGTTTCGGGGAGCCCACTTAACTTTTGTTTTCTATCTGGCTCAAATAGGGGAGAAGAATTGCCATACCAACGGACCAAGGACTTTTGATGCAATTGATCACTGCATTATCTATTCCAGCGGTAAGTCTGAAGGTGACAATTACACCTAGTTCTCTTTCCCTTCACCTTAAACTCTCATTTTCGTGTTTCAAGTTTCCCTCACTGAAACAACCACTGAATAAGCAAATTCTAGCAAAACCATATCCCAGTATGAAGTCAAATATATTAAGTACAATTATTGTTGCCTATTGGAATTACATAACTTATCCTCCATGGTGTTAAAGTAATATTCTTGATCAAAGATTCATCCCTTGCTTTACGTGTTTGCAGCCCGCAGTTCATTGATGCTGAGATCAAAACTATTTATGATATTGCTTTGAAACTTAAATACCCAAGGACCTTTGTAGATGTAGCATGGAAAAGAGCCAGGAAAACATTTTATTTAACTAATAACAAACTTGAATTCAGCAAGCATAATATTCTCAAATTACCATATGATGAAAGGTTTTTACAAATTCCTAGAATTTTAAAGCTTTTCAACATAAATGTTGTTTTCAGTAATTTTAATGTTAAGAGTTTAGTGATAAAAATTATACTAAAGATGTTTCTGGCTGCATCTATGAAATTCCTTGCAGAAAATGTGATAAAATATATTATGGACAAACTGGAAAATCACTTTCACAACGAATCAAACAACATCAATATTCTGTGAGAACTGGCCAAATATCGAATGCATTATTCGTACATATGAGAGATTTAGATCATCCTATTAACTGGAGTAAAGCAAGACCCTTAGTCCCGTGCAATGACACAGTTAAAAGGAATATCATCGAATCTTGCTTTATTAAGTAAAATAATGAAAGTGTTCTAAATTTAAGTCTTGGTTTATTTAAACTTGATGCTTTAATAATTAAAAAAGTTGTTGATAGATATAAGCAAAATTAATATTAATTTTTATACGTTACTGCAATTTGAATGGGTAACATTCCGTTTTCCTTATGGTTAAGTATATATTTGGATTAGTTTGTGAACGTATGATCCCGTATTTGCCGTGGTTTAACCTTTTCTTTTTAACCCCTGGTATTCAAGGTTATACATGTTTTTGGTATTTTGTAAGCCTAAACTTTAGTATGTCATTTTGTTTGGTCTT
>NC_089750.1:47603753-47606253 GCF_040412425.1 Macrobrachium rosenbergii | reverse complement strand
TACAAGACCGACTAATTAAAGTAAGCATTGCAACATTATAAAAAAAAAATGGTTTCATTATTAAGTCAACCAATGAAGGCAAACTCAGCAATAAAGAAATCAAATAGAGGGAATAACAGGATGAATTGATGGGTTTGTTCTTATCATTATTACTGAAATGTGACTCTTCTATTTCTTAGGTTATATCTAGTTTTTTCTTCTGACGTAGCTTCTTCCAATTCTACAGTCAGTTCTGCCTCTTTAACTTCTTTTGTTCTCTTGACTTTATCTTTATTTATCCAAAATCCTTCTTCTTCTAATGATTCAGCATATGTGGGAGGTATTACTTCATTCACCTTTTTCACTTTCACCTAGTCTCTTGCACATCTATGACCTTGTATGGCCCTGTGAATTTAGTGGCTAACTTGTAATTAATTCCACTTCTTACTACTTCTTGAGGTAAACTTCATCGCCTATCTTGTAATCCACTGGCCTTAATCCTTCTTGATGCCTGTCTATCATATTCTTCTGAGCTTCCTCTAAATTCTTGTGTAATTGCTTATGAATTACCTTGAAATTCCCAATTCTTATTTTCATAAGGTCTTCCGAGTAATTAGGCTGTATTGGCTGATTTAGCCACGCATATGGTAATCTTGGTTCATATCCCATTAAGCTTCTGATATATGTGAATTTCCTTGGCCTTAAGAGAGAGGGATGATCAGTTGACACATACATGGGGCATTCAATCCAGTCAGTCTTCTTAACCCTAAGGCATAATGATATATATATATAATATAATAATATATATATAATATAATATATAGATATATATATATATATATATATATATATATATATATATATATATATATATATATATATATATATATATATAACAATAAGACAGAAAATTTAAAAGTACTTAATTCCTCGTTAAAGTGATGTGTCAGAGATGGAATCTTCAGCTTTCGTGACTTTTCAGGCAGTCCTGCAAATGATGTATCTGCACTTGGAGAGAGAAAACACAGAGCCCGATGCAATTGTACTAAACATTTACACGTAAAACGGAAATATTATGTATCTTGAGCAGTGGTGAATCAGCTCTGATTTGCTGTTGTCACAGTAACTCTGTTCACAAGTTTAAAATATCTTGTGTCAAATCCCCTCGTAAACTGTCACAGAGAAATTATGTTGTACGAACTTGATTTATCCAAGTGATAGCGAAATTCAAAATCAAGATACTTCAGTCTCTCAGAAACATCATTCTACCTACAAAATCAAAACCACCTTGGTTTGATGATACCCCTTTTCTTATATTAAAGTAACTGCGTAAATCCGGATTTGATGAGTTTTGAATCGACGGAATCTTAAGACAAAGTTAAAACTGTTGCATAGCTGCATCATTTTCATGATAACAGAAGAAATTGCTGGAATGCCAGTGGTCGAAGGGTCTTCCGTCCACCTCGCTGATGTTATATAGTTTTGTAGTTTTCAGGCCAGGATATCGTAAGAAATAGATAATTTTATTTCAAATAATTTCTCTTAGCTGATAACGCATTGCAAAAGAGACGACAGCAATGTTATGACAAGAATAATTTTTGTGAAAACTATGTTCCTGACTTTTTTATATCGCCATTGGTGTAAGGTATAATAAAGTAAGTGAGAGTGCTCTTTGTTCATATATTTACCTTTTGTGCGTGACATTAATCTATATGTATGCATGAACTAAACTGTATATTTGACATTAGTGCTTGAATGATTCAGCTTTCAAACGTTACTAAAATAACAATGTCGATATTATGTCTATTATTAACAACACAAATTCCTTTTTGAATCATATTTCCTACTCTTGATGCATTAAAGCAGGGTAGCACTTTCATTTAATGGTGGGGTAGAACATAAAACAAATTCCTGCTAATGAGTCTGTTATAATGTTAACGGTAATATTGTTGAAAATGCATTTGGAGAGATATTTCCATTTTCCTTATTCTCACTTACATTTATGGTGTTCAGAAATGCATCTAAGATAGACTGATGAACGGCGAGTAACATGTAGGCTTGGGCGCTCGAAGTGACTGCTTCGTGACAACGGGTGGTGGATGCTGGAACTGCAGATAGTGCAGGGGAGGGGGAGGGGGTTAGTTGGTCGTAGGGGGAGTGAGGGAGGTTTTACAACAAAGGAAAAGGGTGCAAAGAAATATCAAGTATCGAAGGAGGGAATTGTTATGAGGACGGATGATGAATATTGAGACAACAGAAAATAAAAAAAAAGGGAAAGTTAATGGAATTTTGTTGAAGTTAGACAGTGACCACTTTTTTTATGAGGGCTCACTATGTCTAACTGCTTTTGCAGATCAAAGCAATAAAAAGAAGGAGTCTGGATAAAGCTTGACACAAAACGAACAAAATCGGGCACAAAATTCCCCGCCGCAGTGACAGATTGGCATTTCCATCCCTCGTCCCGAGTGCCAGTCAGTCAAGACATTCTGTGATATATATACAACTTCTTTTCCGTGCAACC
>NC_089750.1:47588753-47596253 GCF_040412425.1 Macrobrachium rosenbergii | reverse complement strand
ATGTGAGATTTTGGGGATTTCCAGGCTATTAGCCATAATGAGACTTCTTTAATCGAAGTGTTTTGCAGTTTAAGGATTTAGCTATCCTGACTCGATAATTCATTTTATTATGCATTTAATCTTTGCTTTGTTTTATTCATTTCTTGTTGGGTATTTGAATAATAAACCTATTTTTGCTTAAACTATTGTGTTTCTTTAAATAGTCCATTTAATTGCTTTGAGAGGAATGAGTGGCGTTAAGGGTGGGTGAGCTTTGGTAAATGAGAGAGAGAGAGAGAGAGAGAGAGAGAGAGAGAGAGGAAGAAAAAAAATGTGGAGTGTTATCATGGTCCGGTACACCACGTCTTTTCCTGAAGAAAGATCCTTTAGGATTACGCTACGTGCCTTTTCAAAAAAGTGTTGATTCACCATTCCTGTAACAGATTTAATGGTAGCAGCGGTGCCTCGCAGTTTAATGGCAGGCGATGTCCCATGTCTTTAATGTGCGAAAGAGGAGATTACTAATAGACTAATTGGTAACGTTGATACTTACGGCATGGCGACCCTCACCTAAAGCGGCGAGTCAGTGTTAAGAACCGAGTTTCATAGGGTGTCGGATTAAATTAGCGAAATGCAGAATCTTTTTTCCGTCTTTTATTCGAGTATTGGGAGTGGGGAGTTGTAAAAGTAGATCGGATGATCAAACATTTGGGGTTAACAAAACTCCAAATAAGTGTGAATAGTGGCGTTGTGAGTTAATTACATAAGTAATGATTCAACAAAAAATCATGCTGCTGTTTTTCTGCCGTCTTCGTGTGGGTGACGTCTGGGTTGCACATAGCTCTGTTTTCTGTTAGCAGTCACACGAGTGATAGGTGCTCCGTTTTCTGTTCAAATTGGTAAGTACCCCATTATTATTAGGATTGCGCAGAACTCCGTTTTCCTTCTTCTTTTAGAGGGGTAACTTTTACCTTTCTCTAGTGTTCTTTTGGTTTCTTTTTATGTTGTTACGCTCAGGGAGTGTGATTACTCACAAAATGCCGGACGATGCAGCAAGCACATCCCAATCGGTTGTGGTGCATAAAGTGACGGCGTTAAGCGGCGAGGAATTGAAAGTAATTTTAAAGGGTTAGTTGACGGAAGCCAACCCAAAATATAAAGAAACTTTCATTGAGTCAGTGAACAGTATCTGAATTCCAAGAAAATTATGAATGGCGTACAGAGAGAAAGCTTTAACAGAGGCCAAATCATTTCTGGATTTAGATAAAGGAGATGTGGGAAGCGGGCACACAGTTTCGGGTTCAGAAGGTGTAAAACTTGGAATGAACTGCAGAAATTTCAACGGCGAGCACTACTTATGCGGAGTTCAAGCGTGAATATTGCAGTTCGGAATTTGCTGAAGTTTCTCAAAATAAAGAAGGCAATGATTCACTAGTCACATACAGTGCGAATTTATTTGATGCAGTAGGTGAGTTAAAGAAATCTATAACAGGTTCTCCATGGGTAACTGGAAATAATATCTCCTTAGATAATTTTGAAAGATTGTTACACTTTGCTTGCCTTTTAACGTCGGTCCCAGATGTAATTGTAGATAGTTTTGACAAAAGAATTGATTTGGATATAGGCAGATCCTTTTGTTTGCACAAATTAATAAAAAATCTATCAAAAAAATGCTGACACTGGACAGTAGTTTTGTACAGGAGGAATGCAAAGATGTCAGCTGCGGTTCCAACCACGGAATATTAATGATAGTCGCTCGCATTAGGAAATGATGCAACAGAACGTAATGCCTGCGAGTAGAATCGAAGAAAATTCCAGAGAGATCAGTCACAACGATACGTTGTTTTAATTGTGATAAAGTAGGACATAATGAAATCAAATTGCAGAGTGAGTGTTGTTCAGTTTGCAAATCTTCCAGATCATGGATGGAGATTTTGCCCAGCCACAAAGTAGAGATTATTCAGGGAAGTCACGAGGTTTTCTAGATATGACAGGAGAATTCCACATGATGCAAGTTCTAGATACACAAAGGAACATCAGAATTTTCACATGATAAGTTCGAAAACGGACACAGGATAATGACTAATCAGGTCTTAGAGTCACTAGAACCTAGGCGGATTGTACGTGGATTTTCTAATAGCAGTGAAATTTTTATTTTCATTGATTCTGGCAAAACTCAGTTAACTTAGTAAATGCTGACCTTTTCACTCAGTTTTCAGAGTGCAATTAGTCCTTCTGGTGAGACAGTGTGTGATGTACAAGCGAGAAACTGAATATTTTAGGTTCGTCATTTCTTACGCTTTGTATCGGCGGAAGACAATAATAGAATCATTTTTGGTCATGAAGAAGTTAGCCTTAGGTGAAATGGTTTGCTAGGACACCCTTCTTGTATGCGACATAACATCAACATTCTTTTTAGAGATTCAGGGGATAACAATAGGTGAGTCAGGTTGTTTTGTTCCATATATACACAGGGAAAAAAACTTGTGAGAAACTAAGACTGATCTGAGACATGTAACATTCATTAGAGAGTGAAGATATTCCATAAAGATCTTTCAAAGTTTTTGTTGGAAGATATTGAATTGCAACCACCCGAGTTCCTACATTGGTTAAAGTGTCGCTGAAAGAGAAAAGTTTCCTTCTCAAGCGTGTGTTGAGGAACAAGGAAATTCAAAGACGTTGTGAGTACGGTGTCAGTGAATGAAGTTTCAGTCACAGGCGTGACTTCAGTAGAATTAGTTAGCTATCAAGACTCAGTGAAAAAAATATCACAGAATTGCCCCATGTAATTGATTTTGAAGAGTTTAATGAAGGCATAAATTAGTGAGTTTTGTGGGACAGAATATGTTTCCTAACGAGGAGCAACAGTTCTGAAGTCCAGGTTCTGCGTTTTATTTGGCTAAAGTTATTATCCTGAAGGTATTCGAGATACAAAGTAGAAAGTGTTGAAAGAATATCTAGATATCATTGCTTTGAAGGGAGATAAATTAGGAGTTACAGATGTTTAGGACATTCAATCCCGCCTAGAAAAGGGTACAAATCCCTTATATATTCCAGCATATCAATTCCTTTTAAGATCAGAAGAAATGAAAAAGTTCAGAGGTGGGAGTCAGGAAAGGCGATATCAGACCGTCAATTCTCCGTTTAATTTTCGCTGCTTGCAGTTCCTAAGAAGACGGTAGTATCCAGGATTTGTGTAGATTTTCGTAAATTGAATGAAAAGACATGCCCAGATAGATATCCTGTAAACGTTGCCTGATTTGTTTGTTGAGATCGGTGGCAAGAATATATATTCATCTATAGATCTTATGCAAGGTTTTTACAGGTTCCCCCTTAGCGAGTAGCCAGTAAATATACAGCATTTCGGTACCAAAGGGACATTACACGAGTTCAATAGGATGCCTTTTTGGATTACAAAGGGTCCCCAATAACATTTACTGAACTGGTTAACACAGTACTTCATGGCTTGTTGGAAAGTTGGTGTTTGTGTACATGGATGACATTCTCATATGCACAGATACAATTGAAGTATACAGAAGGTGTTAAAAAGAAATTACCTCAACGATTACGGTTCGCTGGATTAAAGGTCAAATTGGCCAAATGTGAGTTTCTGAAGAAAAATTGTCTATTTAGGACATGTTATCTCTAAAGGAGTTAAGTGAATGATGGAAAGTTAAGCCATTGTGAATTTTCCGGTTCCCAAACCGGAAACAGATTCGTTCGTTCCTAGAGTATGTCGGGTTTCTTTCACCGTTTGTGGAATTTTCTACAATAGCGTCTCCATTGACAGATTTGTTACGAGAAGACATTAAGTTTGTTTGGGGTACCTAGTCAACAATTAGCTTTTGAAGCTTAAGAACCTTTAGGTGAACCCACCAGTTTTGAAGTTTCAGATTTTTAGTCAACCGTTCACCTTAGTGACTGACGCACTTAGTCAGGAAGGTATAGGTCTTGTTTGATCTGAAATTTGAGGGAAATTACACCCAATTGCTTTTTATGTGAAAGTTCAAAACGCGTGAAGTAGTAACGAAGGCTGATGTCAGTTGTGGACAAGGAGGCTCGCAGTCGTCACTAACCTTGTTCATTTTAAGATGTTGTTGTTGGGATATAAAGTTGAGATTTTTACAGATCATCAACTGTTGTTAGAGCTTTTTAATAAGCCAAATTTGTCGCCCAAGAGAGCACGTTGGTTCCTAACATTGAGAGATTTTGATGCAAACCTCAAATACATTGAAGGTAAGCATAATGTAGTTGCAGATGCATTGAGCAGATATTTTCGGTTGAGGATGAGAAATGCGAATCCTGTTTGGGAGAAAGTAAATATTTGGTGTCTAATGTCTCTGATATTAGTAGTTCTGAGATCGCATGTAAGAGGATATACACGTTTCTACAGTGCATACTTCGGGAGAAATAATTGAGTCAGCAGTCTCGGGAGAGATTATTATTCGTGATAGTCAAGGAAGTAACGCAGTGTGTTATATTACGGGTGAAAATGTCACTTGGGACATAGGCCTCGAACAAAAGCAAGATGAAGATAAATTGTTGTCAGATGCTCCAGGCATTTCTTAGGGAGTTTCACCGAAGAAAGGGTATAAGTTGCCTTTTTTCACCGGTCTAGAGAGTTGGAGAATAATTTATTGGTGAAGAGATTAAGTATACCTTGCAGAAGTACTCGAGCATGGGTGAGATTACACACAAATCATCGTGCCAGAGTCTAGTACCTAAGTTCTAGACATTTGTACATTATAAATTTGGTTCGCCTCATTTGGGTGCAGACAAGACGTATGAAGCGTCCAGGTCAAAGTTCTTTTGGAAAATATGTTTTCACCGGTAGAAGCCTTTGTGAAGAAGTGCGCTATTTGCAATGCGAATAAGCCAGCGACGACAGTGTCGTGTCGTTTGGGTTCATATCCCATACCACATAGGCCATTTCAGAGAGTGCATATGGATATTCTGGGTAACTTCTCAGAGTCCGCTTATGGTTATAGACATTTATTAGTAGTTGTTGACGAGTTGACTTGCTTTGTCGAGATTTTCCCACTGAGGTACAAATCAGCTGAGGAAGTTGCTATAGCGTTCTTTAAAGGGTAATTTGTCGATATGGTGTTCCTGAATGTCTGATCACAGACAATGGTGAGGTATTAATAAGACTTTAGACGGTCTTGCTAATTTACTGGGAATAAAGAAAGTATCTATAATCCGTATAGACCTGGAAGCAAATGGGTTATGTGAGAGGGCGAATCGAGAAGTAATCGAAGCTTTGCGCATGACGGTGGAGTGGTTCCGATACACATTAGGACAGATCGTTGGATGAAGGTGCGATATAGTATCAATACTATGATGAATGACACAGTTAGAATATCTTTCAGCAGAAGCTTTGTATGGGTACAAGTTGAAGGACCTTTTGATTTGTTACCAAGTGAGTTCAGGAGTGATATTGCAGTCACTTCGTTGTCCTTTAGCGAGAGAAAGATTTGCACGTATCAGTAAAGAACTTGAACTTAGTTCGCGCGCAATGGTAGAAAAGTAACGCGCAGGAAATCGAGGGGAGTAGCTTTTCGATGGATGATAGAGTGTTTGTTAAGTGAATGTTCGGAATGATCTGAATTATAAATTAAGTCCAGTTCCACGGACCTTTTGAGATTGTGAGGAGATCAAAGGGAATAGATTGTAGTTAAAGATGTAAATACTGGAGTATTGAAATTGGCCTGTTTCGATGTTGAAAAGTTGGGATGTAATGGAACATTTGTATATAGTGTATAATGGGGACGTTTGTATATAGTTAGAGGATAGATGGGTTGATGTTTGTATATATATGATATTTATTTTATTTTTTTTTTTGTCTCTTGTTCATTCTAGATGTTGAAGTTCTTAATCATTTGTTTCAGAATGATTTTGGGAATTGAACGTAGGCTAATTTCATACAATTTGACCGTGTGTTAGTGTGTCATTGTGTTATGATGAGTTTTGTCATTCTGACGCAATATGTGTGTTGTTAGGATATTTTTGGAAATTGCCCAGAAGTATATCCGGACTGAACAAGTCACGATTTTTTTTCAGGTTGGGCGATCATATTCCGAGTATTTGGATTTTTTTTCAGTTTCTTTTTTTTTAAATGAAGGAGCTGTATTGTGAAAGTGAACCATAGTTGTTAAGATCATGGGAGCGATTGCCATTACGTCAATTGCTATTTTGTTTTCTGTTGGATGAAATTTTTGAGTGAGTTCCGTAGAGTTATTGTGTAGTAGTGAGTTGACTGTGATTGTGAGATACAAACTTGGAATTAGTTCACATTAAATTGTTAACTTTTGCATTAGTAGTCTTGTTTGGTTCAGTAACATGAAACCTTTTTGTTGTTAGACCATGTTCATTTGGAAGATCAATATCAAGGTTCAGGAGTTGATTAATAAGGCAAGTTGTACTTTAGTTAGAAAGTGTGTGTGTGGCGGTAGTGTTTTTCAGTTGCGAGTTATGTATCTGTGGTGGTTGTGAATTATCATTAGTTCATGGACAGACTCCGACAGAATGTGACTTTAGACAGTTCCTGCGAGATTACCACATTGAGTCACCGAACGCTTCCTGCCGTGTTTCTGCAAGAATGCAGTTACAATGATGTGCCAGAGCAACAAGTCGACGTCATTCGTCCTTCAAGGATCCAAGCTGTTCGATTCATCCTGCAGAATCCTGTCTACGGACTTTCTCGTACTTAGCCGTGCTGTATTCAACAGTTCCGAGAAGATAATTATGCGTCATACGCATAACGAGCATTTGGTAGTGGCGGTACCTACAACCAAGGTGCCAATGACGGTTCCACCGTTGGAAGACATCGACGATTCCGTGATGTTCCAGTATCAGGAATATATTATGCCGACAATTTTAATTGTCTTAATAGCTATTTTACTGATAATTCTTGTTGTGGGGGTAGTAAAGCTTATTCGTGTTTGTAAAATTACATGTAAAGGCTCTAAGAACACAACCCCAGTGACTTTGGAAGTGCGTCATGAGAGCAGTCCTTAAAGCTGCAGTGCAGTAGACATTGCTAATTGAGCATAAGCTCCTGTTTTGTTATGTTTTATACATATGCTTTGTTTTGGTTGCCGTTAAGGAGAGCGAGACGTTCTTATGGGGTGGCCGAGAGCTCTATTAAGGACACATATATGCATTTCATAGCTTCAATGTAAGGTGTGATGAAAGAATTTTGGGCAGATGTTACTGACCGAGCCGTCAGATGTAAAATCTTAGTATTCAGCAAATGGTTGATTCTCAGCAATATTACTTGGTCAGGTGATCTTCCAGCGTTATGTATATTCATTGATGCGTGCGTTACTTTGATCTAGATTATGCCAAAATCTGCCCTAAAAGTAGGTTTGATGGTTCATTAACGTGATAGAACTGCAGTTGTCCAGTCATGTGCTTGAAGTCATTCCAGGCTTTTGAAAATCGGCAGATAAGGTAGAGTTTTCAAATCTCTGTTTTATGGGAGAAAATTGAACTTGTGATTTTACCATGATTTTCTAATCA